>NW_024470737.1:2881892-3242454 GCF_017639515.1 Carcharodon carcharias | reverse complement strand
TTACAACTACACACCCCCGCATTTCCCACTTGGAACTTCTGCAGTCTAGCTGGACCATTTCTGCGCACACTGGCCTTCTTAATTCCCAATGTGACAGCACTTCACAGAGTCTGTACCATAACCCACGCCCCTCAGCGCCTCACAGAGTCTGTACCATAACCCACACCCCTCAGTGCCTCACAGAGTCTGTACCATAACCCACACCCCTCAGCGCCTCACAGAGTCTGTACCATAACCCACACCCCTCAGCGCCTCACAGAGTCTGTACCATAACCCACACCCCTCAGCGCCTCACAGAGTCTGTACCATAACCCACACCCCGCAGCACCTCACAGAGTCTGTACCATAACCCACGCCCCGCAGCGCCTCACAGAGTCTGTACCATAACCCACGCCCCTCAGCGCCTCACAGAGTCTGTACCATAACCCACGCCCCTCAGCGCCTCACAGAGTCTGTACCATAACCCACACCCCTCAACGCTTCACAGAGTCTGTACCATAACCCACACCCCACAGCGCCTCAGAGTCTGTACATAACCCACACCCCACAGCGCCTCACAGAGTCTGTACCATAACCCACACCCCTCAGCGCCTCACAGAGTCTGTACATAACCCACACCCCACAGCGCCTCACAGAGTCTGTACCATAACCCACGCCCCGCAGCACCTCACAGAGTCTGTACCATAACCCACACCCCGCAGCACCTCAGAGTCTGTACCATTTCCCACACCCCTCTGCGCCTCACAGAGTCTGTAGCATAACCCACACCTCGCAGTGCTTTAGAGTCTGTACATAACCCACACCCCTCTGCGCCTCACAGAGTCTGTACCATAACCCACACCCCTCTGCGCCTCACAGAGTCTGTAGCATAACCCACACCTCGCAGTGCTTTACAGAGTCTGTACCATAACCCACACCCCGCAGCGCTTTACAGAGTCTGTACCATAACCCACACCCCACAGCGCTTTACAGAGTCTGTACCATAACCCACGCCCCGCAGCACTTCACAGAGTCTGTACCATAACCCACACCCCGCAGCACTTCAGAGTCTATACTGTACTTCCTATCCTACTTAAGAACATGCGTGAACAGCATCTTAAAAAACCTAGATAAAAACAAAAAATTGCGGATGCTGGAAATCCAAAACAAAAACAGAATTACCTGGAAAAAGTCAGCAGGTCTGGCAGCATCGGCGGCGAAGAAAAGAGTTGACGTTTCGAGTCCTCATGACCCTTCAACAGAACTAGCTACAACTAGCAGAACTCAGTTCTGTTGAAGGGTCATGAGGACTCAAAACGTCAACTCTTTTCTTCTCCGCCGATGCTGCCAGACCTGCTGAGATTTTCCAGGTAATTCTTAAAAAACCTATCCTAGTGATCCATTCGGAGAATGGGTTTGAGCTCCGTACTCCCAAACCAGACTTGGGTGTCCCGCCGATTATTCACACTCACTAGATCACAGGAAGGGAATGTTATTGGCTGTGCTGTAACACTCCTCATTCCAATTCCTACTCAAAAGATGCACCTTGTTGCCTAGTGATAGCAGCTTGGATCAAATTCATTCTATCAAGAGATAGCATGACTCTGACAGATGGCAGCTCACTCTCTCTCTTTCATTATGTATTCGGTCTCTTGGAATCTGAATATTGTTGTAGAGGGAGACATGTTGTGGAAGCTTTTTGTCTTGCACTTATCAGGACAAACACACGAACGCCAAATTTCAAACTCTCACAACAATTTATACTACATGAGAAAACAATGCTGAATGGGTGCTCCATGGCAACACCACAGCCAACCAGACTCCACTTGCCATCACAACAATTTGTACTACATGGGAACAGAGTGCTGATTGGGTGCTCCTTGGCAACACTGTAGCCAACCAGAGTCCAGTCAGCATTCCTTTCTTGTGTGGTATAAATTGGTGTGGTGGCAAGTGGACTCTGGCATTGCCAAGGAGCACCAGATCAGCATTCTCTTCCCGTGCAGTATAAGTTGTTGTGAGGGCTTGAAATTTGGCATTCTTGCGGCTGCCCTGATGAGTAGGGGACGGAAAGATCCGACAACATGTCCCTCTTTGCAATGGTGTTATATATTCCATGTCCAATGTACCCCTCCCTCACCCATGCCCTGGAGATGCACTTAGCCTGTGTCTTGATTGTGATCAGGATGCCAGGAGCTCCCAGTGTATGAATGGATGTGGGGAACGACTGTACAACTCCCAGCGCCCCTCCCGTGACAGTCAAAGGGCCAATTGCACAATTCAAAAACTTGATTGCAAAGCACTGGGTTAGCACAATTGTGGTTCCAGCTCTGCGCTGTCGCTCCTTTATAATAATAACCAATTACACTTTATGGAGAGTGAGCAGCACCTTCAGGTCTGTCAGATCGGGTGGCTGCAGCGAAGGTCCCAAGGATCAGATCGGAACGCGCGGCGGTGCCCGGGAAGGTCTCCTGCTCTTAGCCGGCACGTGTGCGACAGAAAAGCCACCCCCTCCCCCCCAGCGCCACGCTCCTCCACTGCCCGCGGCAGAGCCAAATCCGGGCCAGAGGAAGGGGAAAGTGCCGGGAGAAACTCGGCAGCGCCTGCGGAGGGAGAGACGGGGTTAAAACACTGCGAGTTCCTCCCCCCCAAGTGACTCTCCGGCCCCTCTCCGTCCTCCAGATGCACTCGTTTCGGAAGCACCTCGATGTTTTTTTTGGGTGGAGAGCGTCCAGATGTAGTAAACCGATTTTGCACTAAGTCAGGGGGTGGAGGGTTGGGGGGGGGGGTGGGGGGGGGGGTCCTGGGCCTATGTGCCCACCCCCCCCAACACAACATTTTTGTTTTAAACAGGATGCCTCACACTGGTTGTCAGTATTTACTGAGGATTCCCAATCCTCATGACTGTGGGGTAGACCTTCCGTATTCGATCTGTTCCTTGCTTGGGATAGCTGGGCTTTGGGGGGGGGGGGGGGGGGGGGGGGCGGCATGGACGGAGGTGGGGGTGGGGGTGGGGTGGTGGAGGCAAGATTCCATCCAGACAGCTTTCTGGCCAGAGCCAAGCAGCTTAAGAGGGTGCCCAAGGTTGGCCTCTTTAGGGGTGAACTAGGGGTCAGCTGGTGCTGGTAGGTCATGATGCTAAGATAGGGTGATTGGCCTGTCAGTGTAGTAGGGGTCGTTAGTTTGATTTAACTAGTCGCTTGGTAGTCCAGAACTTGAGAATTGCCCCCCCACCAACCCCCCAAAAAAAGAGATATGGAAGTTTTTTGTCTTGCACTCATCAGGACCATTGCAAGAGGAAGACAACAATTTATACCGCATGTGAAGAGAGTGCTGACTGGATGGCCAGTGGACTCTGATTGGTAGAGGCGTCGCCCTGGAGAATGTGCCGGTGATGGTGACTGACAGCTAGCTGCCACGCGTTGTTTGAGACTTGAACCAGGCAGCTTGACCCTGATTGGTCAAGGCATTGCCCTGAGGAATGAGTCAGCGAGTGGCTGCCACTTATTTTGTCTTAGCTGAAACAGGCGCAGTGTGGCATGTGTGCGCATTCCCTTTCTGTCTACAAAGAACAGGGCCTTGTGTATTTGATTTGGTTGGGTGGGTGAGGGGGAGTGTGAGGGGGGGTCACAAGCAGTGGTAGGAGGAAGATAAGTCGGTATTGAGTGCGTCACTGCTGTAAGGATAGCAGTCATGGTGCCTTGGAAATAATGCTGCTCATGACCCCTACTGCATCGACGAAGGACACAAAACGACGGTTGTCATTGGGAAGCTAGATCCAATGAATGGCGATTGAATGTTAGAATTTAATAAGTGATAGAAATGTCGGGGAACGATTGAGCTGTTGAAATTTTACTTGAAGTAGCTGTTTACGCTAATAGTAATCGTCGACAGGAGTCAGACAGAGTGCTGTTGAGGAAACGATAGACTGAACAGAGAGCTCGGTACAGGTGTGAGATAAAAGAGACACGTTGTCGAAGCTTTTTGCCTCAGACTCATCAGGACAGATTGGCAAGAAATTCAAAAGAAACAACGATTTGTACTGCGTGAGAAAAGGGTGCTGATTGGTTGGCACTGATTGGTTGAGATGTTGCTATGGAGAATGCACCAGGGGAACTATTGCTCCTCTCCCCCCAAGGGAAAGCTTTGACTTCCTGTCAGTTTCTATTTGCAAATGTTCTTGGGTTGCGCACTGCCTGAGAGGTTGAGTGTAATGGAATTAAGATGACTTTTGAGGCGCGCTAAGGGAATTCAGTTTGGTCAGCTCGCGACCCTCTTGGGGGCTGACTCACTTGCTCTCGGGGACTTAAACTCTGGCTGCTAGCAACGTGCAACATATATTCCCCTCCACCTCACCAACCCCCCACCACCTCTCCGCACCCCTGCCTTCCCCTGCCACCAGGCTTTTCTGCGCCCCCACCAACACTTACGCTTTTCGAACCTGATAGGACAGGGGCTTCACCCACCTGAGGCCCAGCCGCTGTTGTCGAGACAGCTTTAGCAAAACCCCGGGCGGGACCCTTCGCGAGTGGGGGTGGGGGAGGTGTTCGCCATCTCAGGAGCAAGGGAGGGAGGGGGGGGGGGAGTGAACCAAAAAAAAACCCAGCGTAAAACACTAAAACTGCCTTTGATGCAGAAGAACTGCCTGAAAATTGTACATTAACATTCCCATTCTTTTAAAACAAAACCCTTACCAGATCCCTTCTGCTTTTGCACTTAAAGGCTCCTCAGCCCATCTATTGGTTCTCGTTAAAGCGGACACTCAGGATTCGAACTGACGCGTGTCTCTCCATTTCCATCTTTTGCACAAACCTCGCCACTTCCCAACTTTGGGGTGGGTGGGCGTGGTTTCTGGAATTCGGAAGCCTTCCGGGTCTAACTGATTGGTGGCGGTGCTTGGCGGGGTTACTGGCCGAGGTGACCTGACGCCGGCCAAAGATGTTTGAGCTGCCCGGTAACTCTGCCCGCGAGGGGTGGTGTGGGTGGGGGGGTTTGGTGGTCATGCCGTCTTCGGTTGAATGGGTCAGCGGGTCCCAAGCGTGCGAGGAGTAGGCAGGGAGGGCTGCTTGAAACTCCTGCCCGTGTTGGCGAGGGAGATCTTGCCCAGGGGTTCCACCCCTTAAACACCACAGGCCACTTGGCCCTGCTCTGCCTTTCAAAAAGACCCTGATAAGTCACCTCCAATCTGCAATCCGCCTGCCCACCCCCCCAACCCTGGTAACCATTGCCTCCCCCCACACACCACCTCCCCCCCCCACCCCATCTCCCGCCTCGCTTACCAAGAATCTATCCACAAGTGCCTTAAAAATATTCAAGGACTCTGCTTCCACCGCCTTTTGAATTCCAAAGACTCTCCCACCCTCTGGGAGAAAAGGTTTCACCTCATCTCCAGTTACAGTGGGCAGCTGCCTTATTTTTAAACAGTGACCTCCCCACCCCCACCCCCCAAACCCCCTCCAGTTCTAGATTCTCCCACGAGAGGAGACATTCTCTCCACATCCACCCTGCCAAGACCCCTCAGGATCCTGAAGGTTGGACAATCAGATTCGGCAGGGAAGTGAGAGAGAGCTTGGAGGGCAGAGATGCTGATGTGCCTTGGCTGTTGGCCCAGTTCGTTCGCTCTTCCAGCCCTTGTGGCTCAGTCCTGGGGCTCCACTGGGATTTTCCCTAAGTTTTCCTCTTTAATTCAATCACAGGGACGTGGGCTGGGCCCAGCATTTGTTACCCGTCCCTAATTGCCCCCTTGAGAAGGTGGTGGGTGAGCTGCCTTCTTGAGCCGCTGCAGTCCCTGTGGTGCAGGTACACCCACCGTGCTGTTAGGGAGGGAGTTCCAGGATTTGGACCCAGCGACAGTGAAGGAACGGCCGATATATTTCCAAGTCAGGATGGTCAGTGGCTTGGAGGGGAACTTCCAGGTGGTGGTGTTCCCCATGTGTCTGCTGCCCTTGTCCTTCTAGATGGTAGCGGTCGTGGGTTTGGAAGGTGCTGACTAAGCCCCAACCCTCTTCACTTACTACTCAACTTGTGCCTCTGAGTGGAATCAGCTCTCACTTTTCCCATCCACTCACGTATAGAGATTACCAAAGAATGGGCCATAATGGGTGAACTCTCCCCTGATGGGGGTGGAGGCTCTGGTCGGTCCTTGCTTTTAAAACATTGCACATCCCTGATTCCTCACAGGGGAGAGGAGGAGGAGGAGGAGGGGGGACACTGTTACAGCAGAGTTCCCAGCAACCATTTGCAGTACAGGAAGCCTTTGCGGTGCAGAAGCAGGCCACTCGGCCCAGCTGCTCTGTGCTAGCCTCCCCACCCACCCCCCCCACCCCCGTCCTGCCTTACTCAACGATATCCTCGTGTCTTAAATGGCCAGAACCAACCCCTCGCTCCCCCAGAACCCAGTGGCTCTGTGCCGGGTACAGGTAGCCACGGTCCCTCCCTCCCTTGAACCTTCGCCGAACCCACAAGGCTCTCCTGAGAGAGGAGGGTGTATGCCCCCTCCTTAAAATAACTGAACCCAAGCTCCGGAACAAACAGAGCCCTCCACGCCTAAAGGGGGATATCTGTACAGAGCATTCCCCTCAACCCATAGAGTGCCTTACAAGCAAGTCCACTCTGACTAGATCCCAAAAACCGAGGATGGTAACTCATACCCAATTCCACCCCAAACCAGGTCTTTTCAAATCGTTCCTATCTACCCTCATACTGAGCTGCTGGGGTAGGTTGGGGATGTTCGTTGATTAAGTATCTGATTAGTTAGCTGGGCTGAGACCCAGTGACGAAGGTAGGTAGCTTTAACCGCTTAGTCCTGCAGAACTTGAGATTTTTTTTTGTGTCGAAGCTTTTCACCTTGCACTCATCAGGACAATTCGCAAGAATACCAATTCGTAAGAGGGAACAACAATTTACACTTCATGAGAAGAGAGTGCCAATTGGTTGGCAAGTGGACTCTGATTGGTAGAAGCATTACCAACCGGTGCATTCTCCGCCACGGTTTCGCCTCTACCAATCGGAGTCTGCCTGCCAACCGATCAGCACTCTCTTCTCATGAAGTGTAAATTGTTGTTCCCTCTTACATTTGGTGCTTTTGCGAATTGTCCTGGACAGCCCTAAGTTGGAAGTTGACCGGGGTGGGGTGTGGGGCCCACACTCGGTACAACCCGCCATTCCCACTGAAAGCCCAGGAACGTGATTTCTTCATGGTAACTACCTACCGCCCAGCTCGCTGGACGTTTGGTCAGTTTGCCTGGATACAGGGCGTACCTTATTAATTCTGCATTAAGAACATGGAAACCAGGAACGGAAGGAGGCCATTCGGCCCTTCGAGCCTGCTCCGCCATTCGTGATGATCATGGCTGATTGGATTGGATGGTGAAACCGAAATAGACCTTTATGCTGCCTCCCCCCTCCCCCACCCCTGTGCAGAGGGGGAACCCTGTAGTGGTCCGGCAGCACCAAGCTCGGCGCCAACTTAAAACGCCGGGTCCTCGCAGCTCAGCTTCAGACTCCCACGAGCCCGCATGGGCTTTGCTCTCAAGGTTTCCGTACGGAGCTTCAGCATCGCTGCCAGAAAAGAGACGCGTCGAAGTTTTTCACCTTTGACTCATCAGGACTACGCCTTTTCTACGCGTGTTCTGAATCTTGGAAAAGCGAAATTCCGTGGGTTGGCATAGCCATCCGGTGGGGGGGGGGGGGGGGGGGGGGGGGGACATAGTTTGGGCAACTTGATACCAATGCAAAGGTTAACATGGAAAACATGTTGTACTGTTTTTATTTTAAAAGTGCTTTCATTTCCTACTCTGTACTGTGGGTTTGATTACATGGGCTGCAGGGGGTCTGACAGAGGGAGGTGGGGAGGGGAGCATTAACTGTTCACCAGCTATCTAGACTAGTTTGCTGCTTGATGCAGTGGGGTGGGGGGGGGGGGGGGTGGTTTGCAAAGCACTTGCCTTTCTAAGAATGTATATCGAAGCTTTTGCCTCTTTTTTTTTTACACACGAGGAAGAAATTTGTTGGTGCTTTTTAATAAACTTTCAAGTATATCATTGAGCTCCCAGTGTGTCTTGATGTTCATTCGAGGATTCGCAAGGAGTGAGCCAGCAGACGACACCCTGGTAAGACTCTGGCGAGCTCTCCATTCCCCAGCCCTCTCACAGCAGCCAGTCCGCTCGGTGCCCACACAGTGGAAAAGGTGGAGTGCTGCTCCACAAGAGATCATCGGAGGGTACGTAACCCCCCCGAAACCTACCTACCCACCCACCCAGCCTGAATATTCATGGGCAACTCTGAAGCATTCCAGGGTCAACAGCACACGAGTCTACAGCACAGAAACAGGCCATTCGGCCCCACTGCTCTGTGCTGGTGTTTCTACCCCACACCAGCCTTCCCCACGCACCCCCCCCCCATTCCCTCTCCATCAATCCTATGAACATATCCTTCTATTCTTCTCCCCCTCATGTGTTTATCCAGCTTCCTTCTCCCTCCCCCCAATCCATCTGTGTGAGTCACCTCGACCACTCCCTGTGGGAGCGAGTCCCACATTCTCCCCGCTCCCCGTGGGAGCGAGTCCCACATTCTCCCTGTGGGAGAGTCCCACATTCTCCCCACTCCCCGTGGGAGCGAGTCCCACATTCTCCAAGTGGGAGCGAGTCCCACGTTCTCCCCACTCCCCGTGGCAGCGAGTCCCACATTCTCCCCGTGGGAGCGAGTCCCACATTCTCCCCACTCCCCGTGGGAGCGAGTCCCACATTCTCCCCACTCTCCATGGGAGCAAGTCCCACATTCTCCCCACTCCCCATGGGAGCAAGTCCCACATTCTCCCCGCAGGAGCAAGTCCCACATTCTCCCCACTCCCTGTGGGAGCAAGTCCCACATTCTCCCCACTCCCCGTGGGAGCGAGTCCCACATTCTCCCCACTCCCTGTGGGAGCGAGTCCCACATTCTCCCCGCAGGAGCAAGTCCCACATTCTCCCCACTCCCCGTGGGAGCAAGTCCCACATTCTCCCCGCAGGAGCAAGTCCCACATTCTCCCCACTCCCCGTGGGAGCAAGTCCCACATTCTCCCCGCAGGAGCAAGTCCCACATTCTCCCCACTCCCCGTGGGAGCAAGTCCCACATTCTCCCCACTCCCCATGGGAGCGAGTCCCACATTCTCCCCGTGGGAGCGAGTCCCACATTCTCCCCACTCCCTGTGGGAGCGAGTCCCACGTTCTCCCCACTCCCCGTGGGAGCGAGTCCCACATTCTCCCCACTCCCCGTGGGAGCGAGTCCCACATTCTTCCCACTCCCCGTGGGAGTGAGTCCCACATTCTCCCCGCGGGAGCGAGTCCCACATTCTCCCCACTCCCCGTGGGAGCGAGTCCCACATTCTTCCCACTCCCCGTGGGAGTGAGTCCCACATTCTCCCCACTCCCCGCGGGACCGAGTCCCACATTCTCCCCATTCCCCGTGGGAGCGAGTCCCACGTTCTCCCCGCGGGAGCGAGTCCCACATTCTCCCCGCTCTCTGGGTAAAGACGTTTCTCTTCAATTCCCCATCGGATTTATTAGTGACTGTTTTTTAAAAAATCTTTTCATGGGGTGTGGGCGGGGCCAGCACTTGTTGCCCATCCCTAATTGCCCCTTGAACTGAGGGTCTCGCTCGGCCATTTCAGGGGGGCAGTTAAGGGACAACCACATGGCTGTGGGGTCTGGAGTCATGTGTAGGCCAGACTGGGTAAGGGGGGCAGATTTCCCTCCCTAAAGGGGCATTAGTGACCCAGGTGGGGTTTTTATGACAATCGATGATGGTCGTCATGGTCACCGTCACTGAGACTCGCTTTATATTCCCAGATTTATTCATCGAATTTAAATTCCACCAGCAGCCGGGGTGGGATTTGAACCCGGGTCCCTGGAGTATTAGCCCGGGCCTCTGGGTTACTAGTCCAGTGATGACCTCTAGCTCTGCTCTCCCCCGCAGAGGGAACGTTCCTTCTGTATCCACTCGATCAAAACCTTTCATTGTTCCGAAGGCCTCAGTTAGGTCACCGGCTCAGCTTTTGCTTGGTCTGTTTCTAGTTCCCCTACTCCACAAGTCACAACTTGTATTGAGACGATTTCTCCAACTCACTAGACAGCCAAATCTGTTCTTCACCCACTCCCCTCAGAATGACCACTCAACGCCCAGGTTTCTCCAATAGACAACAAAATGATTATTAGTTTGTTAATAAAACCAGATTTTGTCAAGTAGAAGGCAAAGCTTATTAACATACTGTATGAAACACCAAGTATAATAGTTACATTTTCTAAATACCCGAACTCACTCTCACGCACACTGAAAAAATAAAATAGAGGAATTCTCTGCCAAAAGGTTATAAATCAATGGTTCCAGGGAAAAGGATAGATGGTGGAGTGCTTAAAATGGTATCCGGGCTGTTCGGTTCATCTCTCAGTGCTGGTCTGGGAAACTGTCCCAGAATCACACAGTGCAGAAGAGACCCTTCGGCCCATCGAGTCTGCACCGACACATGGGAAACACCTGACCTACCTACGATGACGTGTCTGCTACTTTTCAGGCAGACTCGGTGGAAAACTTGCAGTCAGTCAATTTCAGAACGTAGAGCGACTTCCACTCGCAGTTAGCTTTGCAATGGATCCGGAGCTGCTGTCTTCTTTACTCAAGCAGTTGGTCCTTCATGTTTCCTCCCCCACCAAAGGAAAACCAGCTTTCAATCAAACACGGTTTTCCAGGCATGTTTTTCTTTCTTCCAAATCACCTTTTGTAAACAGTCCGCTGGGGCCAAGAGGTTCCCAGCCTCTTTGAAACTGCTTCATCACCTTTTACCTGTTAAAACCCCGTCCTTTTCAGGAACAGCAGCCACTAGAGAACAGCGTTAACCTTTTGAGGGACAGTGTCCTTTTAAAAAAAAACCCACAAATTCTTCCAGCATGTTCTTCGTCCTTGAAGAGGAACTATTTTCTGGGATTAGCGCGACGATGTATACCCACACGTTTCTGGGGTGGTCCTATTGAAGCTGATTCTGCATCTTCTCCGGTGCCTCTGTGATGCTTTTTTCTATATTTGCGGCGACCAGTGCGATCTCACCGAGGATCGAGACGAGTCTAGCATAGCTCCTACTATTTAATTCTCTCCCCTTAGAAAGTAAACCCAAAAGGTCGGTTTGCATTGTTAGCCTGTGTTGTTACTTTTTAAGGTTTGTGGAACTGGACCCGGACCCTTTGGCTTTTTTTTGTCCCTTATCCATCCTTATTTTCCAAATAAAACGCAAAACTGTCCCACCAAACTACACAGCAGCACCAGGACAACGGAGAGCTCCTTGGTTCGAGATTAAGATGCACCGATTAAGGAAGGGGAGGGCGGGGCGGGGAGGAGGGAGCGGTGGTAAGGAGGAGGGGTGCGGAACGCGCAAAACCGGTTGAGGGAGGCGGGAGAGAGGGTCGCAACCCCAGGGCTCTCGACGCCCCTGCAGAGACCACGACACAACGCGTCCAAAGCCACGCTGTCTCAAGCTCTGCCGAGTCCACCAGTCGTTCGGAGTTGGGACCGGAGCTTGCTGCAAGGGCTGCGGGACTTCTGGGGTAATCGGTGGTCCGATCCAGGCAGGCTGCCTGGGACCCCCAGCCCTGTGGTCGACTGGAGGGTGGTGGGGGGGGGGGGGGGGGGGGGGGGCACGTGCGCTCTGTATAACGAGCGGGGAAGACGGCGAACGTGACTGTCGCTCCCCAGGAGGGATACCGCTTCAGGCTGCTCCTCCCTGGGAGTTGGTCTCCCAACCGCCGATGCCTGGATGACACGAGAGAGACCTGTTTCGCTTTAACGTCCTCCCATTTCTGTCCTTTCGCTCGGGAGGGATCAGCCTCTGGCAGGGCAGTTGGCCGGGAGGTGAATCATACATTTCGGGGGCCAGCTTCCGGCGGCGAGCGAATCCAACGCTCCAAGATCCAGATCGAGATTCCCAGGTCACTCAAATTGGCTCCAGGGTGCCACAGAATCCTTGGGGCGGTGACCACTTGACTGAAAATCTTCAATTCACAGCCCAACCACCTCAAGACACCTCCAGAGGATCTGCTCAGGGCTGGTGTCACCCCAAAGGTACATCTTTGGGGTGAAGGCGGTGGGTAACATCCATTCTGGCTGCCACTGAATTAACGGCCCGGCCCCTTTCGAAACAGCTCGGACCCGCCTGTGGGACTGGAGTCACATATAGTTCCAGGTCAGGTAAGGACACCTGACTTCCTTTCCAAAGGAGTCATTTGCCGTTTTTATGTCCATCCTGCAGCTCCAGGGCCACTTTTACAGAGACCCGCTTATTATTTCCCCATTTTCAACTTTCTTCAAACCGAATTCAAAGCCAAACACCACGATGGGACCCGGACTTGGGTTACACAAATTAGGAGCAGGAGGAGGCCATTCGGCCCCTCGAGTCGGCTCTGCCATTCTATAAGATCATGGCGGATCTTCTACTTCACCTCCACTCCCCGCATCCCTTCACTCCCAAAACTCTGTTAATCGCAGCCTTGAGTGCACTCAACGACTGAGCATTCACATTGAGTGCACTCCACAACACTCAAGAAGCTCGACACCATCCAGGACAAAGCAGCCCCGCTTGATCAGCACCCCATCCACAAACATTCACTCCCTCCACCACCGACGCACAGTAGCAGCAGTGTGTGTACCATCTACAAGATGCAATGTAGGAATTCACCAAGGCTCCTTAGACAGCACCTTCCAAATCCATGACCACTATCATCTAGAAGGACAAGGGCAGCAGACACATGGGGAACACCACCACCTGGAAGTTCCCCTCTGAGCCACTCACCATCCAGACTTGGAAATATATCGGCCGTTCCTTCACTGTCACTGGGTCCAAATCCTGGAATATCCTCCCTAACAGCACGGTGGGTGTACCTACACCACAGGGACTGCAGCGGCTCAAGAAGGCAGCTCACCCCCACCTTCTCAAGGGATGGGCAATAAATGCTGGGCCCAGCCAGCGACACCCACATCCAGTGAATTAGCAGGTTTAAAGGTAAAAGATGATTGGACAATGTCTACTGGTAGTGCCCTGCAATGGCTCATTCAACAACTTTCCTCTATATAGCGCCTTTTATGTTAAACGTCCCAAGGCCTTTGAGAAGAAGGATTATAAAAAACACATCGAGCCACACTTCAGCCCCACCGTTCTGCCTTAACGAGAGGCAGCTTGATGGACAAGTGGTCGCCATTTCTGAACGATGGTTGGCGAGCTTCCCCGGATCACTGATATCAACGCAGCCACGCTTAAAGGGGAACTGCAGAGGGTCTTTGGAACGTTTTCTTTATCCTTCTCTGGGGCACTGGCCATTCGAGCGTTGAAGAAACAGGATCTGACGGGGTGGGTGGGTGGGGGGGGGGTGGTGGAGATGATTTATGGTCACGGGGGGCTGGTTCGGGATTTGAAGTTGGGTAGGGGGGGTGGTCAGGCCACAAGTCAGTCGGGTCAGGCCTGTGGAGGGGTGGAGGGAGGGTGTCAGGCCCACTGGGGAGAGGGGTAGTGGGAGAATCCAGTCCAAAACACTCAGTCCCAAACCCAATCGCCAACCCCTAACCCAAACCCAATCCCTAACCGCAATCCTCAACCCTAACCCCAAACCCAATCCCTAACCCCAAATCCAATCCCCAATCCCTAAGCCCTAACCCAATCCCTAACCCCAAACCCAATCCCTAACCCCAAACCCAATCCCCAACCCCTAACCCAATCCCTAACCCCAAACCCAATCCCTAACCTCAAACCCAATCCCCAACCCCTAACCCAATCCCTAACCCCAAATCCAATCCCCAATCCCCAAACCCAATCCCTAACCCCAAACCCAATCCCTAACCTCAAACCCAATCCCCAACCCCTAACCCAATCCCTAACCCCAAATCCAATCCCCAATCCCCAAACCTTAACCTAACCCCTAACCTCAAACTCTAACCTCAAACCTCCAGTATCCCAGCATGCACTTAGAGCACATTCCTCCAGTATCCCGTCGTCTACTGGGAGCAAACACCTCCAGGTTCCCATCATCCATTGCGGGCACAGTCCTCCAGCTTCCCAGCATGCACTCTCCGAAGGAAGAAACAGTTCAGCATTATCAGATCCCAGTAAAATTCAGCAACACTGGCAGCTGCGAAAGTGGAGCTCCATTTTCAGTCAAATAAGAGAGCAGATCGGACAAGGTTTATGGGTTTTTCCCTTGCAGGCCAAGAACACAACTCCGATATCCCAGCATGCAACGGGCACCCAGTCATCTGCTAGGGCGCATGCGGGAGAGCTGGTCCTCCGGTATCCCAGGAGGCGCCGGAATCCCAGTCAGGCTGCGGAAGAACAGCAGCCTGAACTACAACTCCCAGGATGCCCGGGGAGGCGGGGACCTCCGGTATCCCAGCAAACGGCGGGCGGAGAGCCCTCCAGTATCCCGGCAGCCTCAGCTCACGGCACACGGGGGGACTACATTTCCCAGCAGGCCGCGGTGTTCTCGGGCCCTCAGTTCTCGCGGGGTTTACCCCCCTCCCCCTCCGCTTGACTCCCGGAGCCGGAGCCGCCGCCATGTCGCTGGTGGCTTACGGCAGCAGCAGCGGGAGTGAAGGAGGAGAGAGTGAGGGGGAGGGCGAGAGTGCGAGCGGCGAGACACCAGCCCGGAGGAGGCCGCAACAAGCCGGAGCCTTGGCCCTGAGCCTGGCCGGGGCCCGCGGCAAGAAGAGGAGCGGCGGAAACGAACCGGTCCAGATCCGAGTGCCCGAGCTCCAGGTGGGGTCCGGGGGGAGGGGGGCGCGTAGAGAGAGAGAGAGAGTGAGACAGTGGGGGGGGGAGGGGCCGTGGAGGGAGAGAGTGGGGGGGAGGGGCCACCGTGTAGGGGGGGAAGGGCCACCGAGAAGGGGGGAGGAGGGGCCACCGAGTGTGTCGGGGGGAGAGGAGGGGCCACCGAGTGTGTCGGGGGGAGAGGAGGGGCCACCGAGTGTGTGGGGGGGGGGGAGGAGGGGCCACCGAGTGTGTGGGGGGGGGGGGAGGGGGCCACCGAATAAGGGGGAGGAGGATCCAGTGAGTAGGGGCCAGTGAGTAGGGGGAGGAGGGGCCAGTGAGTAGGGGGAGGAGGGGCCAGTGAGTAGGGGGAGGAGGGGCCAGTGAGTAGGGGGAGGAGGGGCCAGTGAGTAGGGGGAGGAGGGGCCAGTGAGTAGGGGGAGGAGGGGCCAGTGAGTATGGGGAGGAGGGGCCAGTGAGTAGGGGGAGGAGGGGCCAGAGAGCATGGGGTGGGGGGGAGGAGGGGCCAGAGAGCATGGGGTGGGAGGGGCCGGGGAGGGAGAGAGTGAGTGCGGGGTTGGGGCCAGGGGGAGAGTGAGTGGCCGGGGGGCCGTTGGAGGAGAGTGTCTCTGGAGTGGGGGCTGGAACCCACATCCCCCTGACTGGGCGGCGAGCGAGAGAGAGATTCACTGAGGCACAGGGTAACGCTGTGTCCTTTCTGCTCGCAGCCTCTGTGATGCACTGTCCACTGGCGGGTCACTGATTATTTCCACCTTCACCCAGAGAGCGGGGAGAGTGCAGGACTCGCTCCCACGGGGAGCGGGGAGAATGTGGGACTCGCTCCCGCGGGGAGAGGTCGAGGTAAATCACAGAGATGGATTGGGGGGGGGTGGGGGAAGCTGGATAAACACACGAGGGAGAGAGGAATAGAAGGATATGTTGCTGAGGGGGGTGAGGGTGGAGCAGGAAAGCCAGGAGGGGCTGAATGGCCTGTTTCTGTGCTGTCCGCCCAGTGTGAATGTTATGGCGGAGTTTTATTTTGATGCTGATGTTGACCTGGGGCTAGGCCTTTGACTCTGATCCCTTTTTATATTTCAGTCGGACTCTGACGATGAGGAACCCGTTCAGAAGAGGACAAGCCAGGTGAGTGCTTTCGGGCACCAGGTGAGGGGTGGTGGTTGGGGTGCTAGCAGGCTTTGTCACTCTCTGAGATGTAGGAGACGCTGAAAATCCCACCTGAAAATCATCAGTCAAAGGATCCAGAATAGTGTGCGCTTGTCAAACCCAGTCAGATTTTACGAATGGGAATTTGGGGAGCCTCTAGATCGAAGGTCCATCTGAGTTCACCATTAACCGAGAAGGGTGGTGTTCTGGACTCGTCTTTATCAATGCGTCTAAAGCAGACCCAGCCACGAGGTGAGGTCACCCCCCCTCCAGCGGTGGAGAGTGGTGCGATTCACACATCCCAGGTCACTTGTTCCTCCTGGACTGCGCTATGCTCACCCACACGTCAGCTCTCCAATTACTTGTAGACTGAACCCCAAAACGTTGACATCAAAAGACCTATTGCAGACGGAGGTATCAGGGTTCAGCAAACTTACAATGGCTACGTTTTATTCCTCCTCTCCCCCCTCTGGTTCTCTTACCGATTGTCTTCAATCTGTATCCCCTCTGGTTACCGACCCTCCTGCCCAGTGGATACAGTTTCTCCAGACCCCCTTCCTGATTTTGAACACCTTGATTCAATCTCCCCCTTAACCTTTTGCGTTCTAAGGAGAACAATCCCAGCCTCTCCAGATGAGCTGAAGTTTTTCATAACTGGCACCGTTCTGGATAAATCTCCTCTGCACCCTCTCCAAGGCCTTGATGTCCTTCCGAAAAAGTGTGCGGCCTGGAACTGGAAGCTACTGCAGCTGGGGCCTAACCAGCAATCTTCCCTCTTAAGCTGTGCATGGCCACGCACAGTCTGCTCCACTTTTAAGATAGCACGCACCCAGGCACGTTGAACAGGCCGGACATGACGTTTTTTAAAAAAAAAAAATTGAGTTTGTTGCTAACTGTTAGAACCCAGAAAGTCAGGTGATGAAGGATAGAACTGGAGCCCATCTTTGCACACTTTCGTAAGCATTTATTTGCAGAGACGCACTTTACAAACATGCACCTCCTGACCCACCAACCACCATTTCAGTCTGTTCCTAGGGGCACAAGTGAATCCCTGTTAATTCCCACCACCTGCACGCAATTCATACAGAATTAATATATAATGTGCGGACTCCCTTCTATTGAAAATTAAAGTTAATATGCGCAATTAAAATTTTAAAACAAGTTAAATAAAAATCCTCCATATTCCGTGCAAAATTTTACATTGCAAGGCGCCCTCTCCTCTGGGACTCTGAACTGGTTTTTACACGAGCATTTCTGTTTGTAGAACAATCGGATTGTTGATGGCTTGTGTTTACCCTTTCAAAACGAGAGGTTTCCTTTCTCTCCAGCATTTGTTTCAAGCCAGTAAGGTTCATCTGCGTTTGAAACAAAAATTGCTGGGAAAACTCAGCACCTGTGTCTGACAGCACCTGTGGGGAGGAAGACAGAGAACTGCTCTGAAGGAGAGCCATCTGGACTCGAAACGTTAACCCTGTCTTCCCCTCCACAGGTGCTGTCAGACCCGCTGAGTTTTTCCAGCTATTTTTGTCTTTGTCTCAGATTTCCAGCTTCTGCAGAATTTGGCTTTAATCTACATTTGGTTTCCCCCTCACGCTTTTTGCAGTGCGTATGCATTAGAGCACAATGAATGATTATGGGCATAACATCCAACGGCTGTGCTAGCTTCAGTACACCCGTTTCACAGAATCTCGCTTAAGATATTTGATAAGTAGAATCCCATAATCGCTACCTCTGCAACAGCCGGTGTTTCAGCAGCTAAAGTATTATTAACTGCCCTTTTCAGTTTCCCAAGCTGAAGGACAGTATTTCCATGCAGGATATTATGAACCCAGCTGTGCCTGGAATGCCCTTTGGGAAGATTAACATGTGAAGCATCGCTAAAACTGACTGGTTTCATGTTCTTTGGGCCGCCTAACTACTCGTTTATCCAGATTTAACTTACGTAATGTTTTATTTGCCCTCAAAATATCCTTTTCGGGTGTTCTGCATAGTGTGTAAGGCCAATACATCAAAGATAGCACCTGACCTAGTCTGAGTGCACAACCGGTTCGAGTGATCAATCAAGCTCCACAATTGCTCTGTGCCTTCAGGAACACTCCTCCCTGTAGGAATGTGGCGCGCACTCGTGAATACATGGCAAAAGGGAGAATCCACTCCAATGTCCCTATCACCCAGTCTCTCTTCAAAGCAACTTGCTCCACATATTGTTGGAAGTACGAGCTCTAGCCAGTACTGCACAGTTAAAGGAGTCTGCTACATGTTTGCCTGTTTGCTTCGAGCCGTTCACCGCTTCATGATACTTGGAACCGCACCTCAAGCACCTACTGACTGATCCGTGGGTGTTTCTGGGACTCATTGGCCAATTATTGTCTGCCGTCTGCTGCAATAGCCGGATCTGCTAAAGGTGCTTTCTCCGTCTTGAATCCCTCCATTGAATTAACGCTCGCTTCGAGTGCGCCTCTTGCGAAATCTGGCGCTCAATGGCTCATTCAGTCTGCGTATCACCCCGGAACGCCCTGTCGTTTCCCGAGAGGCTAAAGGAAATGACTGCTTTCCCCAGGTTTCTCACAATGGGGCGAACGTCTGATGCGACAGGGTTTCCCTCTCTGAGGACTGAGCACCAGGGGCCTGTCCAAAGGGGAGACGACTTAGCATTTTAAACGCTGGCATCAATCCTGCAATCCCCAGGTTGAATTGTCGAACTTGTACACAATCTGTTTAAGTCCATGATATAATTCTCCCATGGAATGGCTATCTGTTTGCCAAAATCTATCCACGTCAGGCCATGCCTCAGAGCCGTTTAACAGATCGATTTTTCTAGTAAATTTCACCCAAGAACCTTAATAGGTACAATCCTTCATTGGTATCCAGTTCACAAAATCCTTTACTTCGGCTCTTACGTCTCTCAGGAGGCGATAACGCCAAGGCTATACCTGGGTTCCTCTTTATCCGGAATATAACCAGCGTTCTCTCACCCAGTGCCGCCTTCCACTGGTCACATGGTTCAGACCGCGGGGACATCTGAGGTTAATCGTATCCCGACGGCTTACACTTTCTGTCTTTTCATTTTCCACAATGGCTGTGAGGATGAGAGTTTAAAATCCATTTTTAGCTCCCGATCTTCGCCTTTCATCCTCTGCGACCACGTTCTATTCCAGAAAGCCAGTTGAAGGGTGGAACTGGAGCCAATATTTACACACTTGGCTTTAGTATTTATTTGCAGAGTTGCACATGACAAGCTTGCAGCTCCTAACCTAACAATCACAGTTTGCCTGCTCCTATCGATAGCAGCCAAAGTTCCCGATGAACACAGTGAACACGGTAAACGTTAAAGGATGGGTTACAAGGTTTAATGATCAGGGATTTGACGTGGTGTGAGGCAGTCGCGCGAGAGCTGCAGTTAAGTCGATGGACCCCTGGCCGCCTGTAGTTTCTGCGGCCCGGAGGAGACCCCCGTTTCGCGTCGGTGTAGGATGCATCACGAGGTTATGGCCCCTCTCCCGTCGCCTGAAGGGGCTGCTGCTGAATTCCTGTCTTCGCTCCAGTCCCGCGCTCCTGATCTATGGCCACCCGGCGGGGAGAGGGGCGGGCGGACTGGGTCACTTCTTCCTGGGACTGGGCATGGCCCGAGGGTAGCCCCCCCAGCAGGCTTGGGCAGCGGTAGCGGGTGGTACCCACCGGAAGGCTTGGGACTTTGGAGACCGGTGGGCCCCGGGGGTGTCTGGGTGGGTGGGGCATCGTCTTAATTTGAATAATTGAGTTTCCTTTCAAGTTGTAATTAGTCTTTTAGTTCCCTTTTCAAAAGGTCCTGAGCTACTCTTTGTTATCAAGCTTCTCATTGAATTAAAGAGGTGTAGAGGGTTAGTGTAAATGTTGTCATCTTTGGTAGCTATCTTTATTCTTCCACGGGGCATGGTCATGATTGGCAAGGCCAGTATTTGTTGCCCATCCCTATTTGCCCCTCGGACTGTGTCTCTCCCGGCCACATTCAGAGGGCAGTTGAGCGTCGACCACCTCACTGTGGGCCTGGAGTCACGTGTAGTCCGGACCCCTCCCCCTTAAAGGACATCAGTGAGCTGGATGGCTGGTGGTCTTGGTCACCGTGACTGAGACTCGCTTTATATTCCAGATGTTGGTTGATTGGACTTAAATTCCGCCAGCTGCCGGGGTGGGTGGGATTTGAGGCCGTTTCCCCCAGGGCGTTAACCGGAGCCTCTGGATTGCTTGTTCAGCGGTGGTACCGCTACACCAGCCGGGGCGGGGAGGGAGGAGGAAGCCCCTAGTGAACACGCTACCCGGGCCTGGCCATCGAGGGGTCTCGCCCGACCAAACTGGCAGCTCCTCTTCCGCGGCTGAGTGGACGGCCGGGTGTCCCTGGAGAGGGAGGGGGGGTGTGCGGGTGTCCCTGGCGAGGGGGGGGGGGGGGGGGGGGGGGGGGGGGGGGGGGGGGGGGGGGGGGGGGGGGGGGGGGGGGGGGGGTGTCCCTGGCGAGGGGGAGGGCGGGTGTCCACCAGCGCTGTTCGAGACCTCCCTGTTCTGGGTGGGCACCGCCGGGGGTCTGGGGGTGCTTTATCGACCCCCCCCCCGCCCCCATCACATTCCGATTGAATGTTTGCGAGCCTCCGTTCAGTGTTGTATTTGCAATTTCCCTTTAAGGGGCTGCTCTTTACTTCAGGCCTGATTTTAATTTAGTCCTTTTGTCGATGACCCAGCGAGACGCGCCTCCCTCCTCCCCACCTACGCTGCTGGTATTTGTACCGTGTGTTCCTGCCGTTCCTGCTCGATGTCCGTGTTTCACTCCTCCCGCCCCCCCTCCCCCACCCCCCTCTGCTTGTGTCAAAGTCCGTGTTTCACCCCTTCCCACCCCCCTCCCTGCTTGTGTTGAGGTCCGTGTTTGACTCCTTCCCCCTCTCTCTGCTTGTGTTGAGGTCCGTGTTTGACTCCTTCCCCCTCTCTCTGCTTGTGTTGAGGTCCGTGTTTGACTCCTTCCCCCTCTCTCTGCTTGTGTTGAGGTCCGTGTTTGACTCCTTCCCCCTCTCTCTCTGCTTGTGTCAAAGTCCGTGTTTGACTCCTTCCCTCTCTCTCTGCTTGTGTTGAGGTCTGTGTTTGACTCCTTCCCCGTCTCTCTCTGCTTGTGCTGAGGTCTGTGTTTCACTCCTTCCCCCTCTCTCTCTGCTTGTGTAGAGGTCTGTATTTCACTCCTGCCCTCTCTCTCTGCTTGTGTTGAGGTCCGTGTTTCACTCCTTTCCCCCCCCCCACCCAGCTTGTGTTGAGGTCCATGTTTCACTCCCCCCTTCTCTCTCTGCTTGTGTTGAGGTCCGTGTTTCACTCCCCTCCTCTCTCTCTGCTTGTGTTGAGGTCTGTGTTTCACTCCTCTCCCCCCCCCCCCCCCACTGCTTGTGTTGAGGTCCGTGTTTCACTCCTTCCCCCCCTGCTTGTGTTGAGGTCTGTGTTTCACTCCTTCCCCCCTCTCTCTCTGCTTGTGTTGAGGTCCGTGTTTCACTCCTTCCCCCCTCTCTCTCTGCTTGTGTTGAGGTCCGTGTTTCACTCCTTCCCTCCACTCTCTGCTTGTGTTGAGGTCTGTGTTTCACTCCTTCCCCCCTCTCTCTCTGCTTGTGTTGAGGTCCGTGTTTCACTCCTTCCCTGCACTCTCTGCTTGTGTTGAGGTCCGTGTTTCACTCCTTCCCTCCACTCTCTGCTTGTGTTGAGGTCCGTGTTTCACTCCTTCCCTCCACTCTCTGCTTGTGTTGAGGTCTGTGTTTCACTCCTTCCCTCCACTCTCTGCTTGTGTTGAGGTCTGTGTTTCACCCCTTCCCCCCTCTCTCTCTGCTTGTGTTGAGGTCCGTGTTTCACTCCTTCCCTCCACTCTCTGCTTGTGTTGAGGTCTGTGTTTCACTCCTTCCCTCCACTCTCTGCTTGTGTTGAGGTCTGTGTTTCACTCCTTCCCCCCTCTCTCTCTGCTTGTGTTGAGGTCCGTGTTTCACTCCTTCCCTCCACTCTCTGCTTGTGTTGAGGTCTGTGTTTCACTCCTTCCCTCCACTCTCTGCTTGTGTTGAGGTCTGTGTTTCACTCCTTCCCCCCTCTCTGCTTGTGTTGAGGTCCGTGTTTCACTCCTTCCCTCCACTCTCTGCTTGTGTTGAGGTCCGTGTTTCACTCCTTCCCTCCACTCTCTGCTTGTGTTGAGGTCTGTGTTTCACCCCTTCCCCCCTCTCTCTCTGCTTGTGTTGAGGTCCGTGTTTCACTCCTTCCCTCCACTCTCTGCTTGTGTTGAGGTCCGTGTTTCACTCCTTCCCTCCACTCTCTGCTTGTGTTGAGGTCTGTGTTTCACTCCTTCCCTCCACTCTGCTTGTGTTGAGGTCTGTGTTTCATCCCTTCCCCCCTCTCTCTCTGCTTGTGTTGAGGTCCGTGTTTCACTCCTTCCCTCCACTCTCTGCTTGTGTTGAGGTCTGTGTTTCACTCCTTCCCTCCACTCTCTGCTTGTGTTGAGGTCTGTGTTTCACTCCTTCCCCCCTCTCTCTCTGCTTGTGTTGAGGTCCATGTTTCACTCCTTCCCTCCACTCTCTGCTTGTGTTGAGGTCTGTGTTTCACTCCTTCCCTCCACTCTCTGCTTGTGTTGAGGTCTGTGTTTCACTCCTTCCCCCCTCTCTCTCTGCTTGTGTTGAGGTCCGTGTTTCACTCCTTCTCTCCACTCTCTGCTTGTGTTGAGGTCCGTGTTTCACTCCTTCCCTCCACTCTCTGCTTGTGTTGAGGTCTGTGTTTCACCCCTTCCCCCCTCTCTCTCTGCTTGTGTTGAGGTCTGTGTTTCACTCCCCCCTTCTCTCTCTGCTTGTGTTTTGTTAGAGTGCAGGCTCTGGTACCGGCCTGTCTGCCCTGCTTCCACAGCCCAGGAACCTGACTCTGAAGGAGACCAACCGTCCGCTGCTGCCCTACTCCTTCACCAAGAAGACGGCCGGGAGAGGGTCCGGCCAGCCCAGAGCGGCCCAGCGAGCCACCGTCACGACCACCCCCTCGCCGTCGGCCATCAAGGCCGCCTCCAAGAACGCCGCCAAGCAGCTGGCCAAGCACATCATGAATGAAGAGGCCCCGGGCGAGGAGGTCAGCTTCTTCTCCCTCTCCGACCCGGAGCAGCCGCCGCCGCCCGGCGCCAGGACTCCCGCCTTCGCCGGGGAGAGCCCGCTGCCCGCCCTCCCCCAGGTGCCCGCCCCGGCCCCCGGCCTCCCCGGCGAGGGGGGCGAGGCCCCCCCGGACCCCCTGAACCCCGCCGACGCCCCCCTGGAGTTCAACAGGAGCGCCCCCTCGGCCAGCGACGGCGGCTTCCCAGCGGCCAGCGGCTCCCCCACCAACCCCGGGCCCGAGTTCGGCAATCAGTACGTGGACTACAACGCACAGGGGACGGAGCAGAGCGAGTATTACCAGGTCAGTGCCGGCGGCGCTCCCTGTTCGTGCCTTTCCGCTCTTAACTTCACCGGGTGTCACCTCGGTAAACGTACAGAGTCCGTACGTGGCGCAGTCGCCCTCTGTCAAGTCCCCACTCCGGAGACTGGAGCCCCATAATCCATGCCAACGCTCCCAGTGCCAGTTCTCGGAGGTGCGGCGCTGAGGGAGCGCCGCACTGTCGGAGGGTCAGCGCTAAGGGAGCGCCGCACTGTCGGAGGGGCAGTACTGAGGGAGCGCCTCACTGTCGGAGGGGCAGTACTGAGGGAGAGCCGCACTGTCGGAGGGTCAGTGCTCAGGGAGAGCCGCACTGTCGGAGGGTCAGTGCTGAGGGAGCGCCGCACTGTCGGAGGGTCAGTACCGAGGGAGTGCCACACTGTCGGAGGGTCAGTACTGAGGGAGCGTCGCACTGTCGGAGGGTCAGTACTGAGGGAGTGCCGCACTGTCGGAGGGTCAGTGCTGAGGGAGAGCTGCACTGTCGGAGGGTCAGTACTGAGGGAGAGCTGCACTGTCGGAGGGTCAGTACTGAGGGAGTGCCGCACTGTCGGAGGGTCAGTACTGAGGGAGTGCCGCACTGTCGGAGGGTCAGTACTGAGGGAGCGCCGCACTGTCGGAGGGTCAGTGCTGAGGGAGCGCCGCACTGTCGGAGGGTCAGTACTGAGGGAGTGCCGCACTGTCGGAGGGTCAGTGCTGAGGGAGTGCCGCACTGTCGGAGGGTCAGTGCTGAGGGAGCGCCGCACTGTCGGAGGGTCAGTACTGAGGGAGTGCCGCACTGTCGGAGGGTCAGTACTGAGGGAGCGCCGCACTGTCGGAGGGTCAGTACTGAGGGAGAGCTGCACTGTCAGAGGGTCAGTACTGAGGGAGTGCTGCACTGTCGGAGGGTCAGTACTGAGGGAGCGCCGCACTGTCGGAGGGTCAGTACTGAGGGAGCGCCGCACTGTCGGAGGGTCAGTACTGAGGGAGAGCTGCACTGTCGGAGGGTCAGTACTGAGGGAGCGCCGCACTGTCGGAGGGTCAGTACTGAGGGAGTGCCGCACTGTCGGAGGGTCAGTACTGAGGGAGAGCTGCAGTGTAGGAGAGGCTATGTTTCGGGTACGATATTAAGCCAAAGCTCCCTCTGTTGGGTGTAAAAGATTCCACAGCCACTACTGGAAGAGGAGCTGGTGGGGGGAGTCCTCCCTGGTGTCCAGGGGCTCAATATTTATCCTTCAATCGACATCACTATAAACAGATAATCTGGGTCATTAATAAATGGCTGTTTGTGGGAGCTCGCTGTTTCCACTGGTGGTGGTGGTGGGGGGGAGAGTCCAGAACAAGGGGGCAGGACCTTAACATTCGAGCCAGGTCATTCAGTGGTGATGTCAAGAAGCACTTCTTCACAGACAGGGGCGTGGAAATCTGGAACTCTCTCCCCCTCCCCCACCAAAACATCTGTCCTGGCTGGGAGGGTCAATTGGAAATGGCAAAATGGAGGTGGATAGATTTTAATTGGGTATGGGGGGGGGTTAAGGGTAATGCAACCACGGTGGGTAGATGGAGTTACAGATAGGTTGTGGTCTGATTGAATGGCCGGACAGCATTGAGGGGCTGAATGGCCTTCCTGTTCCCATGTTCCTTCCCAAAGAACATAAGAAATAGGGGCAGGAATAGACCATTCAGCCCATCGAGCCTGCTCCGCCATTCAACACGATAATGGCTGATCTAGGGTGGGGGGTGGGGCTTCGACTCCACTTTCCCGCCCGCCCCCTCTGGGGAAGGACGTCTTTGCCCCCCACTGGGGTCTCAGCCCTTGCGCCGCTCGCTCTTTGTGGAATGTGTCGGGGATTTCGAGCAAGCCCCCCCCCCCCGACCGGGTGAAGATGTGGGTAGGCGAGGCGAGGGTTGGCTGGGCGGTTGGTAGCGGGGACCTTAGCTGGAAGCTGCAGGAAGACCTCGATGGGCCGGGGAGGTGGACGGAGCGATGGGAAATGGAATTCCAGGCGGGGGAAGCGTGAGGCCCTGCGTTTGGGGCAGGGCCAGCAAGGGAAGGGAACGGACAATAATGCTGAGAGGGGTAGAGGAACAGAGCGACCTTGGAGCGCACGTCCACAGATCCCCACAGGCAGCTGGAGACGGAAGTGAGGAAGAGGAAACAGGATGCTTTCCTCGTTGGCTGAACCCCCTAGCGTACAAGAGCTCGGAGGCTGTGTGGGGACCGTGTAAAACCCGAGCTGCTCCACAGCTGGGAGCGCTGCATACAGTTATAGGAAGGAAGTGATCTCCCAAGAGGTGGGGGGAGTGGGGAGACAGAGGAGATTCGAGTCGTGAGTTGCCTGGATTGAAGAATTTTAGACTCAGGAGGCTGAGGGGAGTTTGAATCTCAGTGTATACAATTATGAGGGACCCCCCCCCCCCCCACCGATGGAGTGGATAGGGAGGGTCCTCCCTGAGCGGAGGGGTGTGTAACCAGGGCACAGTAAGCGATGGAAGGGTTAGACGGGAGTTGTCATTTTCTGTGTCACCCAGCGGGTGGTGAAGGGTCTGGACCTCACCCCCTCGAAAGGGGGATAGAGGCAGAAAGCCCCATAGTGTAAGTGGCTTTGCCCTCGGAGTACGGTGACCCACAGGGTCACAGACCAAGAGCTGCAAAGTAGGACGAATGGCCTTTGGCAGCGCCGGATCGGTTAACCCTTTCTGTTCAGGACGGTCAACTGCTGCACAGCCCCTGGTCGGTGGTGCAGAAGGGCTGTTAGTTTGTATTTGGAAGGGGGGTTGCCTAAGGGTAAGGGAGCATATGTACCAGTAGGTGCTGAAATAGGAAAGAGGCAATGGCCATCCTGAGAACAGCGGCCACGTCTAAAGCCCTGCTCGGTTCACTGGCGCAGTCACTGGCACAAGGCCCGTGACATATCGCTGATGCCCGCTATCTCTTTTATTTATTCTTTCACGGGGGTGTGGGTGAGACCAGCCCTTGTTACCCGTCCCTAATTGCCCCTTGAGCCCTGAGGGTCTGGCTCGGCCATTTCAGAGGTGGGGTTCAGTTTAAGAGTCGACCACGTGGGCTGTGGGGGTCTGGAGCCACGTGTAGGCCAGACCGGGTAAGGAGGGCAGATTTCCCTCCCTAAAGGGGGCATTAGTGACCCAGATGGGGGTTTTTATGACAATCGATGATGGTCGTCATGGTCACCGTCACTGAGACTTGCTTTATATTCCCAGATTTATTCATCGAATTTAAATTCCACCAGCGGCCGGGGTGGGATTTGAACACGGGTCCCAGGACGTTAACCTGGGCCTCTGGGTTACTAGTCTAGTGACATTACCACTGAGCCACCGTCTACCCCATTTGATCCGCACATGCCCAGACTGGTACCTCAGTGACAGGGTGCGGACAGGTGGTCCTCTATTTCTCAACTGACCCGTGCGCTGTTGGAAAAACCGCCCCGCCCTCTCGCGACGAGCTTTTATGTTCTCCTCCGGCCGCTGGACCGTGCAGCGTGAGCTGCCCTGGCGCACCTCGCGGAGAAATCTCATTGACGCAGTTATTACCAGCCCAGGGATGGGGAGGGCGCTCAGGGGAGTGTTGTTCCTCTCTTCCCCCTCCCGGGAGTCAGGAGGCCGGGGGTTCGGACCCCCACTCCAGGCGCTTTGAGCTTGCAATCCCGGCTGAGGGAGGTCTTCCCAGCCGGGATCGCTGCACAGCGATTTGTGGTGGGGTGGTGGGTGTGGGGTTGGGGGGGGTGGGGATAGTGATGCCAGCTGATTTTTTGCTACCTGAGCCGCAGTTCTTGCAGTGGCTTGTGAAAGGCGCTAGGTGAATGTAAACTTTCCGTTCTCAACTGGAAGCCCACCCACCCGGGGAAGGGGAGGGGATGGGGGGGTGGTCTCGGACAGTAATGATGCCCCTCCTAGCCCGGTTAGGGGGGGGTATTGACGCTTGTAGCTTCTCAGTCGCTGCCCCAGGTGAGCCCAGCAGCCAATGGGACTGGGCCTCTGGAGGTCTAGAAGAATGAGAGGTGATCTCATTGAAGCAGACGGAATTCCTACAGGACATCAGCAGGGGAGATGCAGGAAGGATGTCCCCCCACCCCCCCCCCGGCCTGCGGGAGGGGGGTGGCGTCGGCGGCGTTCCAGAGCCAGGGAACACCGCATAAGAGGTTGGCCATCTTGGACCGAGATGAGGAATTTCTTCCCTTGCAGGGGAGCGGGAGTGGGGCTGGTGAATCTTTGGAATTCTCTACCCCGGAGGGCTGGGGAGGCACCGACATCCGAGTATGTCCAGGACAGGGATCGAGTTCTAGATATTAGGCACGTGGGGATAGCGTGGGGGAAATTGGCGTTGAGGTGGGAGATCGGCCGCCATCTGGTTGGAATGGCGGAGCGAGTTCGACGGGCCGAGTGGCCTACTCCTCCTGTTCCAGTACGACCCACGTGACACCGCGCCAGACTCCCGGGCCCTTATTCGCCATCGCCAAGTGCCCCCTGACCTCATTGTTAGCAACATCGTAGGTGCAGGGCAAACAAATGAGACAGACTTGCATTTCTGTGGCGCCTTTCTCCACCTCAGGATGTCCCAAGGTGCTTCACAGCCAACGGAGTTCTCCTTTTTGTTTGAAGTGTGGTCACTGTTGTAATGTAGGAGGCACGACAACCAATTTGCGCACAGCGATATTCCACAAAATTGATATGATAACGACCCAGATCATCTGTTCTAGTGATGTAGGCGGATGGATAAATATTGGGCCCCAGGATTCCAGGGAGAACTCTACCCACCATCGCCTCACCACACCCCAGTCCCCACTCCCAAAACCACCACCATCACCCCACCCCCCTCCACCCTCCCACTCTTCTTCCGATAGTAGCTGTCAACCCACCTGTGGGGGCAGATGGGGCCTCTGTTTTTAATGCCTCACCCAAAAGACGGCACCTCTGACAGTGCGGCACCCTCCCCCCCCCCCACCCCACTCCTCCAGCACTGGTTGAATTCTTGTGCTCAAGGCTCCTGGGCGGGACTCGAACCCTCGGAGGCGAGTGTGAGCTGCCATACTCGCTCATGGTTAACTCATTTCACCAACGCCAGGGCGGAGCATTGATTCAGAGACCCAGTCCCCCTGCGCTGTCTAAACTGGCGCTGGACAGCCGAACCCTAGCTTCGGTACCAGTTTGGGGTGTTTGACCGTGCCCTCCCTATTCCTTCAAAATTGACCACGACAAACTGAGCGAAACCGGTCTGTTTACCAGGACACAATCGCCTCTGCTTCTCTCTCCCACCCCCCCCCCACAACACACACCATTTGCCCAATAATTGATTGTTTGACCCACAGTAGGAGTGCCGTAACTAACCTGTACCTTTAGCCAGCATTGCCGCCCCCTCCCATCGCTCTCCAGTGACCCTCAGCTGGCGAGTTCACGGGCGACCGTGGCATGAGAGCGGGGGGCTCGAGTGCCCGCTCTCGGACAAGAAGCATCCCTGACTCCCTGGGGAAGCAGCGGTCGCTCTGCGGAGGTCAAAGGTGCTTGCCCCTGCTGTACGCCAGTAGCTGGTGTCTTCGGGGGAGGCGAGCTGAAGTTATAGACAGGGTTACATTCTCTGTAGTGAGCGATCGCTTTTCGAATTCACTAGCTGAAGGAATGAAGTGTGAAACTTTTTCTGTAACAAGTGGCTAAAAGCATTATTGACTAAGCACTATTTTCTTTTGGGGGCAACTACAAAGAGGAATGTTCCCCTTTTATACTTCGCACCCATCACGCATTCCACGGAATGATGGTCCTTATATCGAGCAGTCCACGGTTGGAACCAGCTTCCAATGGGTTCACGTTTCCCTGAGTAGTAACTCTGAGTGACCGCCTCCAGGTGTTTTCTTTTGGTTTTTGGAAAGTTTCCTAAATCCACCACCAGCCATAGAGCCTGTCCCAATGAAACCCCCCCCCACCTCTGGCTATGTCAGG
The DNA here is from genome assembly GCF_017639515.1 of Carcharodon carcharias. Lineage (NCBI taxonomy): Eukaryota > Metazoa > Chordata > Chondrichthyes > Lamniformes > Lamnidae > Carcharodon > Carcharodon carcharias. The sequence continues at coordinate 3,213,194 of NW_024470737.1, read as the reverse complement.
ATGAATCTCTCAGAATCCTTAGATGGCTGTGGGATGCGTCTCTTCAATGAGAGACTGTCTCTTCCCGTACCCTGCCCCAGCATCTTGGTGTGGTAGCTCGCAAAACCAAACACCTCCTCTCTCTCTCTCTGCTGACCACCCGATGGCTGCTCTGTCTGTCTGTGATGTCCGTTGACTTGTAGGGAAGCCTGTAACCCGATCGCAAAAATGGCTTCCTGTGCCCACTTCCCCATGCAATTAACATTAACCTTGCAACCAGGTAGAAACGCTGGTGAGCTATTCTTGACCCCCAACTCCCTTACATCCTGGAAGTAAATGGACAGTTCACAACGCAACTGTTTACAACCCAGTACCAACAACATCTTTCTGGGACTTTGGGAGACTCTGACTCTATTCATTTTATGCTCAGTGGCTACTGCCATTGACTCCAAGTATAAATATCTCACACCTTCTTCTTAGTAAAACAGTCGAAGACTTCTTTTGATTTCTGACAATCAAACCACCCAGGCTTGCTATCGGACACACAAACCACACCACCCCGCCCCCCCAACCAAGTCACTTTATCCTAAATTTAAACCTATGTCCCAAAACTTTGTAACCTTTTAAACCTCATCGTTGGAATAGCGGAGGGACACCTGGCTTCCTTCTATCTGTGGTGATCAGGGCAACCGTTATCTGTTTGTGTGCTGACTGCGCTGCTAAGTGTGCCCTCTCTTTGCAGGATTATTACAGTAGTTACTACCAGGAGCCAGACCCTGCCCTCGCACCAGCACCGGAAGAGGAATTGAACACTTTCATGAATGACGAGGCAGTAAGTGTGGAAAGAGGCAATTGGGCCTACGGTTCAAAAGGAGACATTGGCAGGGCTGTGGGGAGAGACTGGGCGGTGGGGGACTGATCAGGTAGCTCTTTCAAGCAGCCAACGCAGACACGATGGAGCGAGTGAGGAGAAGGGACTCGCCACCGAGACAGCCCGTGGCAGGGAGGGAGTGGACCGAATGGCCTGTGCTGTAATATTGGATGGTTCTTGAACTCGGAACAGTATAGACTCGGGGGTCAGTCTGTTACCCTGCCTGCTGTTTGTTGGCTCAGAGCCCGAGGAGGAGGGGTGGGGGGGGGAAAGAAAATAAACCAGAGGCAGAAGAGGCTCTTTGTAAGGCAGCTGGTTCCCACAGAAGCTGCCGGTGCCCCCTCGACACTGCCTCACTGAGGGAGCAGGTGGAGTGAGCAGAGCGTGTCAAACGTTCACAGCGGCCTTGGCTGCAGACAGCCTAGTGCTGGCACTCTGCGTTTTGAACTGCTGCCTTTTCTCAATTGCTAGCAGAAAGCAAGGCCTGAGAGATGACAACGTAGGAGCAGGAGTGGGCCATTCGGTCCCTCGAGCCTGCTCCAACATTTAGTAAGATCGTGGCTGGCCTGAAAGTAACCTCGAATTTGCATCCCATCTACCCCCGATAACCCGACCACACGATGGCTGCTCTGGCTGTCTGTGATATCCATTGACTTGTAGGGAAGCCTGTAACCTGATGGCAAAAATGGCTTCCTGTGCCCTCTTCCCCATGCAATTAACATTAACCTTGCAACCAGGTAGAAAGGCTGGTGAGCTATTCTTGACCCCCCCCCAACTCCCTTACATCCTAGAAGTAAATGGATTCCCTATCTCTGCACTCCCACCGCCCCCCCCCCCCCCCCCCCCCCCCCCCCCCCCCTGTTTACCGAAAGTCCATCCTGTTCTGCCTTAAAAATATTCAACGGCTCCGCTTCCACCACCTTTTCAGGAAGAGAGTTCCATAGACTCACCATTGCCTTATCCCCATTTTAACCGGGTGACCCCTTATTTTTAAACAGTGACGGTGATCATCATTTGGCCAGTCTTCCCCCGTGCAGTGACCCTACCAAGTCCCTGTGTCAGGGTTCGTTCCAGCTCATTACCACTCGCCGCATAAAAAAAGTTCTCCCTCGCGCCCTCTCCCCGTATCTCTTGCCCAAAGTCTTAAATCTGTGTCTCCCCTCCCACCTCATCCTCGCCCTACGTCTCTCATCAAACCTCCCCTCAGCCTCCAACGATCCCAGCTCCCTGGTCTGGCTGCTGGGCCCGAGCCTCCGGAACGGGACTGGAACACACAGCATTTCGATTTGGAAGGTGAGGGAACTGACCCCGCCTTGCTGCACAAAAAGCTAAACACTGATGAGGATGCTGGAATTAAAAACAGAAAAGGCTGGAAATACTCAGCAGCTCAGGCAGCGTCTGTGGAGAGAGAGAGAGAAACGGAGTCAACATGCAGGGTGGCTGACCTTTCACCGGGACTGACTCTGCGGAGGGTCAGCACAGCGAGGTGTTTCTGGCAGGATCGGTCCCCAGCGTCAGGCTGGTCTGGGACCGGACGTGATGTTCCGAGGTCAGCGACGATCAAGGCTAAATTGTCAGCCGATTTAATTCACTTATGGGGCGTGGTCATCACTGGCCGGGCCCAGCGTTTATTGCCCGTCCCTGATTGCCCCCTTGAGAAGGTGGTGGGTGAGAAGCGGGGAGAATGTGGGACTCGTTCCCGCGGGGAGAATGTGGGACTCGCTCCCACGGGGAGTGGGGAGAATGTGGGACTCGCTTCCACGGGGAGCGGGGAGAATGTGGGACTCGCTCCCGCGGGGAGCAAGGAGAATGTGGGCTCGCTCCCGCGGGGAGTGGGTAGAATGTAGGACTCGCTCCCGTGGGGAGCGGGGAGAATGCGGGACTCACTCCCGTGGGGAGCGGGGAGAATGCGGGACTTGCTCCCTCGGGGAGAATGCGGGACTCGCTCCCTCGGGGAGAATGCGGGACTCGCCCCCGTGGGGAGAATGCGGGACTCGCTCCCACAGGGAGTGGGGAGAATGTGGGACTCGCTGCTGCGGGGAGTGGGGAGAATGTGGGACTCGCTCCCATGGGGAGTGGGGAGAATGTGGGACTCGCTCCCACGGGGAGCGGGCAGATTGTGGGACTCACTCCCGCGGCGAGTGGGGAGAATGTGGGACTTGCTCTCACTGGGAGTGGGGTGAACGTGGGACTCACTCCCACAGGGAGTAGGGAGAATGTGGGACTCGCTCCCACGGGGAATTTTCGAGGTGAATCGCGGAAATGGATTGAAGGGGGGAGGAAGCTGGATAAACACACGAGGGCGAGAGGAATAGAAGGATATGGGGATGGTGGGAGAGAGGGAGAGGGGGTGGGAGGAGGCTCGTGTGGGACAGAAACATCAGCACGGAGCAGAGGAGCCGAGTGGCCTGTGTCTGTGCCGTGCAGATTGTGTAGTTCCCTTCAGTATGAAAACGTGACTGGAGCAAGGGCAAGAGAGGTGAACCTATCATGCCCAACCCCCCACTCTCCTGGAATGAGCTGAGAGTGTTATCTTGTGTGTTCCTATGCCAGAGGAGGGTTTGACTTACTGCTGTTCGTCTCTTTCCAGTTCAAAAGGCTCCAAGGGAAAAGAAATCACAGCAAGGAAGAAGTCAGTTTTGTCGAGATCAAAGGAGATGACCAGCTGAGTGGGTCACAGCAGTGGCTCATGAAATCCTTGTCTGAGGAGAAAGACATGAAATCGTTCAGTAAGGTAAAGTGAGCATGGGACTACCTGACCTACCACCAACCTGCATTTACATGGCGCCTTGAACGCAGCAAACCATCCCCTGGGTGCCTCACAGGTCTGATATCAGACAGAATCTGACCCTGAGCCATGTGAGGGGACGTTCAGGACAGACAGTCAAATAGGTCGGTTTTAAGGAGGGTTTTAAAGGAGGAGAGAGAGAGAGAGAGAGAGAGATGGGAGGGAATTCCAGAAGTTAGACCCCCAGGCAGCTGAAGGCATGGCCGCCAATGGTGGAGCGACGGGAATCGGGGGATGGGCAAGAGGCCAGAATTGGAGGAGCGCAGAGATCTCGGAGGGTTGTTGGGGCTGGAGGAGGTTACAGAGATAGGGAGGGGTGTAGAAGTTGTAGGAGTTTACAGAGAAAGGGAGGGGGTGTAGTGACTGGAGGAGGTGACAGAGATAGGCAGGGTCATAGGGGCTGGAGGAGGTGACAGTGATAGGGAGGGGTGTAGGGGCTGGAGGAGGTTACAGAGATGGGGAAGGGGTGTAGGGACTGGAGGAGGTGACAGAGATAGGCAGGGTCATAGGGGCTGGAGGAGGTGACAGAGATAGGGAGGGGTGTAGGGGCTGGAGGAGGTTACAGAAATAGGGAGGGGTGTAGTGGCTAGAGGGGGTTACATAGATAGGGAGGGGCATAGGGGCTGGAGTCGGTTATGGAGATAGGGAGGGGTGTAGGGGCTGGAGGAGGTTACAGAGATAGGGAGGGGTGTAGGGGCTGGAGGAGGTTACAGAGATAGGGAGGGGTTGAGGTCCAGGGAGGGATTTGAAATGGAGAATTTGAAACTGGGGGTGTTCCTGGACTGCGTTGTGGGTCAGCGAGCACATGGGGTGATGGCTGAGTGGGACTCGGTGTGAGTTAGGGTGCGGAGCAGGGGAGTTTTGGATGGGCTGCAGTTTGTGTGAGGGTGGGAGATGGGAGACCGGCCAAGAGACTAGGTGAATTTCGAGGTAACAAGTGTTGGGGCAGGACGCTAATATCACTGGAGTGAAAATCCAGACGACGTGAGTCGCAAACCCTCTGTGGCACTTTGAGAATCGGAATTGGGTTTGAAAAACCCCCATCAGGCTCTTTGACGTTGCCTCGGGGAAGGGAACGTGCCATTGTCACCCGCTCTGGGCGAGTACCCGCCTCCAGTCGCCCACCGAGCCGGCTCGGCTCTTACCCCGCTCTCTGCAGCCTCCTGGCTCGCCACTCGGGTTGTGCCAGGCGGGTCTGAGTGTGCGTCTCTGCGCCACTGCCTGCTCGGAGCAGCGAGCGCCAGCTTGAGCAGGCGGTGCCCGCGTTCCCCGGGATTAACTTCCTGTCGGAGAGCCGGATTGGGGTCGAGCCAGTTTGACTGGGGCTGGGCAGGCCCGGTGTCGGGGGAGGGGGGGGGTGGGGGGGGGGGTGGTGCTGTAACTGGACCCCGTACTCGCCCCTGTGTCAGGAGGGGAGTGTGCGGGGAGTGTGCGAAAGGGCCTGGTTCGAATCGGCTGTGCTCCTGACCCCGGACACCTGAATAGGCCTCGGGGAGCCTTCGAACAGATCGTGGCGGCTCAGCTGAGGTGGGAGCGAGAGAGATACCCGGAGAGAGGTGGGTGGGGAAGTCCCCCCCCAAACCTCCCCATTACACTCCACACCAAAAGAATCCTCCAGACCCTAAGAAGACCAACTTGCGTTTCTCTTGTGCCTTTCACCACCCCAGGATGTCCCAGACCCTTTCTCGGCCAATGAGGTCCCTTTGGAGCGTAGCTGCTGTTGTCATGTAGCTGGGAAACATAGCAGCCATTTTGTGCACAGCAAGACCCCACAAACAGCAACGTGTCAATGACACAGATGGTCAGTGGGTTTATTGTTTTTGAGTGAGCTTGGTTGAGGGATAAATGTTGTCCCAAGGACATCAGGGAGACCCTCCACCCCTCTGCCCTTCTTCCTGTAGCGGCCATGGGACCTTAGACACCCACCCAGGAGGGCAGACGTTGGTTTAACACCTCGTCCCGAGAGAGGGGGCTTTAACTTGTCAGATTTAGCTCTCGCTGGGTTTGCTGCTGTTCCTGTTATGTCCCAGTGATGTGGGCGGCCCTGGGGCTGACCCTTGCAGCGATGCATTGCGCACCCGTCTCCAGCCGGGACATGGGGGTGGGGAACTGAAGACAGCGCAAGGGGTCCTCACAGATGCCGGTTATCTTGCAGGCCCGGGGGTATTGCAGCAGCCCCCTCGCTCATTGTCCGTGCGGCTGCTTGCTGCAAGAGCGAGAATCCTTGTGATTGTTTGCTCTGTTCCACGTTCTCCCCCCCCTTCTCCCCCTCCCCTTCTCCCCCCCCTTCTCCCCCTCCCCTTCTCCCCCCCCTTCTTCTCCCCCTCCCCTTCTCCCCCTCCCCTTCTCCCCCTCCCCTTCTCCCCCTCCCCTTCTCCCCCTCCCCTTCTCCCCCTCCCCTTCTCCCTACCCTTCTCCCCCCCCTTCTCCCCCCCCTTCTCCCCCCACTTCTCCCCCCCTTCTCCCCCACTTCTCCCCCCCTTCTCCCCCCCTTCTCCCCCCCCTCTCCCCCCCGTCTCCCCCCCTCTTCCCCACCTTCTCCCCCCCTTCTCCCCCCTTCTCCCCCTCCCCTTCTCCCCCTCCCCTTCTCCCCCTCCCCTTCTCCCCCTCCCCTTCTCCCCCTCCCCTTCTCCCCCTCCCCTTCTGCCCCCTCCGCCCCTTCTGCCCCCTCCGCCCCTTCTGCCCCCTCCGCCCCTTCTCCCCCCTCCGCCCCTTCTGCCCCCTCCCCCCTTTCTTTCCCCCCTTCTCCCTCTTTCTCCCCAAGAAATTGTCTGTGGATTGAGTGAGGACGATGAAGTCACAGAGACGGGGATACAGATCACACAGACTGTAACTGGTACCCCTCCAGCTGGGCACAGAGGGCAACTGTTGAGCAAGGGGGTTTGGACAGGGCTGGAGCGGGGTCTGTTCAAGGTGCCGCTTGCTATTCTTGCCCAGCCAATGTTAGTCAAACGCACACTTCTGAATAATGTAGCTTTAGACTTGGGACAGCGCTCTCTGCGATGAATAATTCTTCACCGTGCATCTCTTCGGCTTAACCTGAGCCCCACGGAGGCTCGGCCATTCCTGGTGATTTCTCACTCTGTTTTGTGTTCCTATAGAAACGAGGTGAACAGCCGACAAGCCAACAGAGGCGCAAGCATCAGATTACCTACCTGATCCACCAGGTGAGTGGCGCACAGTGTTCCAGAGTGGGGGGTGTTACTGAAACCCTGTGCCCACAGCACACGGTGGAGCAGCCGTGTACAAACCCATGTTAGCAGCGGCGAATTCTCCGTCTGGTTGGGGGGGGTGTGGGCGGGTTACAGCCCTGCCCTTTAACCTCCATCTAGAGGATTAGCACTCGGAGCAGGGGCTGAAACCCCCCCACCCTGGGCTGGCGCAGTTCTGAAGTACCTGAAGGGAAGAGATGGTTCCTGTCTGCTCGGCTCACTGATACAGGGGAGTTCAGGAGTCTCTGGAGCCACGTCCACCAGCTCACCTTCGGCACAGCCTCAGCATTCCCCCCCCCCCCACCAACCCCACAGTCCAGTCTGTCAGCCGCTGCCCCCCTCCAAGACACCAGGAGCACATACAACAGCCCTTGCCTCCACTCTCCAAGGCCCCCAAGTACTCGCCTCTGGAACGCTGCATTCGGATGTGCAGGACCTTGGCCAGAACCCCATCGGGGCTAACCAGGTTCAGTTCCGGGACCGCCAACCCCCCCCCCACCCCCGCACCCCCACACCTCAGGAAGGATATAGCTGCCCTTGGAGCGGGGGGAGGATGCAGCACAGATTCACCAGGACCACCCCGGGGCTGAAAGGGTTAAATCCCAAGGACAGGTCACACACAGACTCGGCTTGTATTCCCTCGAGTGTGGAAGATGAAGGGGGGATCGAATCGAGGGGTTTAAGATGATTAAAGGATTCGATGGGGTCGATGGAGAGAAACTGTTTCCTCTGGTGGGGGTGGGGAGTCCAGAACAAGGGGGGGACAGAACCTTCAAATTGGAGCCAGGCCCGTTCAGGGGTGATGTCAGGAAGCACTTCACACACACACACACACACACACACACACACACACACACACAGACACTCTCTCTCACACACACACACACACACACACACACACACACACACACAGACAGACAGACACACACACACACAGACACACACACAGACAGACACACACACACAGACAGACACACACACACAGACAGACACACACACACAGACAGACACACAGACAGACACACAGACAGACACACAGACAGACACACAGACAGACACACAGACAGACACACAGACAGACACACACAGACACACACAGACACACACACACACACACACAGACACACACAGACACACACAGACGCACACAGACACAGACACACACAGACACAGACACACACAGACACAGACACACACAGACACACACACACACAGACACACACACACACAGACACACACACACAAACACGCACTCTCACACACAAACACACACACACACACAGACACACTCACACAGACACACACACACACACTCTCACACAGACACACACACACACACACACACACACACACACACACTCTGTCTCTCTCTCACACACACACACGTAATCACACACGTAATCACACACACACACACACACACACACACACACAGGGGAGCGGGAATCTGGAACTCTCTCCCCCCCACACCCCCAAAAACACTCGTGGCTGGGAGGGGGGGTCAGCTGGAAATTTCCAAACACAGGTGGATAGATTTTAGCTGGGTCAGAGGATTAAGGGTTACGGAATCAAAGTGGATAGATGGAGTTGATACCGATCAGCCTCGATCTGACTGAATGGAGGGACAGGCTGGAGAGGGGCTGAATGGCCTCCTGTTCCTACTCTCTCTGTGAGACAGCAGTTAGCGGGGCCCTCCTGATCCAGTCTGGTGTATTGACACTTCCAGTGGCGGGCGGGGGGGGGGCTTGCCTCTGTATTGAGACAAGTTAGCCCAGTTCCTGCCAGTGTCGGGGTGTGAGCCTTGAGCCTCGGGGAGTGTTCCCTCAGCCCCGTGAGTTCCCATGCCCACTCGCATTGGCCTCTGCGCCTGCTGCAGACATCGGGGCTTCTCCAGGGCACTTCCCAGAACTTCCATTCCATTTAAGGCAGAGAGGATGCGGAGTGGTGCTTGGAAGTGGGTTGGGGGAGTGTACGAAGTGAGGTTGATGTGTGACCCCCCCCCTTCCTTGTCGGAACCGTGTTGTGTTGGTTTAGGGGTGGGGGTGGGGCAAGAGGGAGGTGTTCTGTCTAAGGCTCTGTTTCTTCACTTGCTAACCCCTGCACCCACACACACACACACACACACACACACACACACACACACACACAGTGAGCATCACCGCGCCACCATGAAGACCACCGATTTCCACCCCTGCGTCACCACCAGATTCGACCCACCTCAGCTCATCGGCTGTGGAAACCCTCATCCCCGCCTTCAGTCCCTCCAAACTCGACTATTCCGACGGTCCCCCGGCTGTTCTCCCACATCCTACCCTCCGGAATCTCCACCTCATCCCAAACTCTGCTGTCCCCGTGTCCGAACTCACACCCAGTCCCCGTTCACCCATCACCCCCTGTGCTCGCTGACCCACACTGGCTCCCGGTCCGGCAACACCTCCATTTTCAAATTTTCACCCTCGTTTGCAGATCTCTGTGTGGGCTCTCTCTCGCCCACCCTCCCCCTCGCCCGCTCTCGCCCACCCTCCCCCTTGCCCGCTCTCGCCCACCCACCCCTCGCCCGCTCTCGCCCACCCTCCCCCTCGCCCGCTCTCGCCCGCCCGTCCTCCCCCTCGCTCTCGCTCACAGTCGGTGCCTCTCTCTCCTGCCCTAGGCTCGCTCCTTCAGTTTCTTCCCCTTTACGATGCTCCTTGAACCAACCCCTTTAACTGGGCACATGTCCCTGACAGCTAATGTGGCTCGGGGTCCGATTTTCCCTGATGATGCTGCTGTGGGGGGTGGGGGGAGGGGGGGTGGGGGGCGGTGGGGGTGCTGTGGGGGGGCAGTGATGTGGGAGTTACGCTGTGAAAGGCCAACATGAACATGCAATTGTCTTTCCAGGGCTGAGGGAGCCACTCCCTGTGTGGGGCTGGGTCTCCCAGTTTGCTCTGGAGAATAACGCTTTATCCATCTTTCTTTGTTCTCAAGGCCAAAGAGCGGGAGCTGGAGTTGAAGAACGCGTGGTCCGATAACCGCCTGACCAAACGCCAGACCCAGGCGAAATATGGCTTCTGAGGCACAGAGACATCGGCCAGCGCCCTGTGGTGTTGGGGGACCGGAGAGTCGGCGGCGGTGGTTGGGGGGGTGGGTGGGGGTGGGGTGCGGGGATGGGGAGGGGGAGGTGGGGCGGGGGAAGAGGATAGGGGCACATTGAGAGATTTTGTGGGGTGGGGGTGCGGGGTGGGGTCGAGATGCGGAAGGAGCCTCAGCCCTCGTGTCCTTGGCTGGGTCGGTGGGGGGGGGGGGGGGTGGGGGATGGGGAGGTACCAACAGGATGGCCGACCATCGATAACACCAGGGACTGACCCGTCTCCCCACTTGGCAGTGGCGTCCCAGGGACTGTTTAATTGTAAAGTTCTACTTGGTGTGTATGTATGTGTGTGTGTGTGTGTGTTTTTTTTTAATTAACCAGTGGGCAGGGTTGGACATGTGTTTTCTATGTTTCAGGCAGCTGCATTATGGGGGACATGGCTGCCATGGTAACAGTGCTCAGCATGGCCATCTGAAATTGTACAGTCGTAATATTTGTATAAAGATCATTACTGGAGGAACCGTGAGCTTTAGTTCAGGTGTCATTACAAGCTTATCAGTGGCCAGCCTTCGTCCTTGTGAGTTTATTTCTTGTGAGTCTTATGTTTGAACAAAGAGAGGGGTTGAGGGGGGCGGGGGGCGGAAATAATGACTCGCTCTGGAAGTGCTGAAAGTACGGATTGTCACACTGGTTCCCGGGCTCCCGGCCCCCGCCTCTCGGACTGGTTTGCATTACGTCCTGTGGGTAGGCTCTCAGCCCAGGGGAAGGCTGCTCGTCCGGCCCTGCCTGCGTCGACTCTTTGAAAGGTCCATCCAATTCGCCCCGCTCCCACTCCCCCCACCACCCCCCCTTCCCCCCCCCCCCACCCTCCCCACCCCACCCTGCTCTGCCCCCCCCACCCCCCAACCATATCCCTGCCAATCTTTCCCCTTCCAGTATTTATCCGATTCCCCCCACCTTTTGAAAGTTCCTATTGAATCTGCTTCCACCGCCCTTTCAGGCAGCGCCTTCCAGATCACAACAACTCGCTGTGTAAATAAAAACAAATTCTCCTCATCTCCCCCTCTGGTTCCCTTCCCGATTCTCTTCAATCTGTGTCCCCTCTGGTTACCGACCCTCCTGCCCAGTGGGAACAGTTTCTCCTTATTTACTCTGTCCGAACCCCCACTTCCTGATTTTGAACGTCTCGATTCAATCTCCCCCTTAACCTTCTCCGCTCTGAGGAGAACAATCCCAGCTTCTCCCAGCCTCTCCACATGAACTGAAGTCTCCTCATCCCTGGTCCCACTCGGAGTCATTCTCCCTCTGCTCCCTCTCCGAGGTTGAGCTGTCAATGCAGGTTCCTCCCGGCAGCTTTGGGCCCGGTGCTGCCCCCTTGCTGGGAGTTGGCGTGCTGCGTCCTGCGGCTCGGTGCCTTCGGCAGAGAGGGGCTGCTCCTTCCTCGCCGGGCCTGAGGCTGGAGAAGATGGAAGCATCGGCGGTGGTGGTGGGGGGGTGGGGGGGGGGGGGTGGGGGGAGAATGGATATAAGGATACAGCCGGAGGCGGGGTTGGAATTGCGACTGCCAGTCAAAGTGGCGAGCCCCTCTCGCCTGTAACTGGCCGACGTGTGTAGCGCGAGCCTGGGAAATTAGCCATGCCTGTTAATCATGCTCGTTGCACCTCGGAGCCGTGAGTCAGACATGGGCTGGTGGCAAGCGTGGTGCTATTGTGAGCCAAAGCGTTCCTGTTGAGGCCAGAGGCACGCTCAAAAGGGGGCGAGCAAAAGAGGGAATTTGGGGCATTTTACGGACGGCCATTGATCACCCCCCCTAAAATGGCTGGACCGCTCGTCACCCGGTACCGATCGCCAGATTACCTCCGGACTGTTTGCCCGCTCGCAGACCGCGGCTCCAGAGATAGGGAGGGGGGGCCGAGGGCCATGGAGGGAGCTGAGAACGAGGATGAGAATTTTAAAAGGGGGGCTGCTGCCTCACCGGAGGCCGGTGCAAGTCCAACGGGGCGTGTCTGGGGGGGTGAACGGGACTCGGTGTGAGTTAGGACTTTGAGGCGGGGGGGTTGGTGCAGTAGAGTTTTGAGTGGTCAGAGGTGCGTTGGAATAGTAGAGCCCAGAGGTAATGAACGCATGGGTGAGGGTTTCGGCAGTGGATGAGCTGAGACAGGCGGAGTCGGGCGATTTTACAGAGGGTGGACTTAGTGATGGTGCAGACAGCCAGGAAGCCCATCTTGGGGTCGAGTATGACAGCAACAACGTGAACGGACTAGTTCAGCCTCTGCTGCCAGGGCGAGGGAGGGAGTTGGTGGTCGGGGAGCAGAGTGGCCTCAGTCGTCCCAGTTTTTCATTGGAGGTAATTTGTGCTGCCCCTGTACTGGATGTCGGATAAGCAGTGTGATAGTTTAGAGAGTAGAGGAGTCCGGGAGGGAGGTGGAGGTGATGTAGAGCTGGGTGCTGTATGTCTACGTGTAAAACCAGCTGTTCTCAGAATATGACGCTGGGGCTGGGGGGTGTCAACACGTGGGTGAGGAATAGGGAGGGCGTCCCAGCGATAGACTCTGGGTGTGACGCCAGAGGCAACACTGGCGGGAGCAGGTGAGAGAAGTCCCGCTCAGCCGACTGACAGCGGAAGAGAGGCTGGGCGTTCAGGTGGGAATGGAGTTGGGAACGTTGCTGGGAACCGTCGGAATTGGAGGGCAGCACAGCGAGAGCCTCGGCGATGTGCGAGGCAAGGAGCCACCGTGGGAGCCTGCTGCAGACCCCTGGCTCTGTCAGAGCCTGTGTGTTACAGGGACAGCCGAGGGTGTCGGCGTGCTGCCTGTACTAGACCAGGGACGGCCGAGGGCATCAGCGCGCTACCTGTACTAAACCAGGTACGGCCGAGGGTGTCAGCACGCTGCCTGTCCTAAACTAGGGACAGCCGAGGGCGTCAGTGTGCTGCCTGTCCTAGACCAGGGACAGCCGGGGGTGTCAGCGCGCTGCCTGTCCTAGACCAGGGACAGCCGAGGGTGTCAGCACGCTGCCTGTCCTAAACTAGGGACAGCCGAGGGCGTCAGCGCTCTGCCTGTACTAGACCAGGGACAGCCGAGGGTGTCAGTGTGCTGCCTGTCCTAGACCAGGGACAGCCGGGGGTGCAGTGTGCACTAGACCAGGGACAGCCGAGGGTGTCAGCGCGCTGCCTGTACTAGACCAGGGACAGCTGAGGGGGTCAGCGTGATGCTTGTACTAAACCAGGGACAGCCGAGGGTGTCAGCGCGATTCCTGTACTAGATCAGGGACAGCCGAGGGTGTCAGCGCGTTGCTTGCCCTAGACCAAGGACAGCCGAGGGTGTCAGCACGCTGCCTGTACTAGACCAGGGACAGCCGAGGGTGTCAGCGCGCTGCTTGTGCTAAACCAGGGACAGCCGAGGGTGGCAGCGCGCTGCCTGTACTAGACCAGGGACAGCCGAGGGTTTCAGCGCGCTGCCTGTACTAGACCAGGGTCAGCCGAGGGTGTCAGCACGCTACCTGTACTAGACCAGGGACAGCCGAGGGTGTCAGTGCGCTGCCTGTACTAGACCAGGGACAGCCGGGGGTGTCAGCGCGCTGCCTGTACTAGACCAGGGACAGCCGAGGGTGTCAGCACGCTGCCTGTCCTAAACTAGGGACAGCCGAGGGCGTCAGCGCTCTGCCTGTACTAGACCAGGGACAGCCGAGGGTGTCAGTGTGCTGCCTGTCCTAGACCAGGGACAGCCGGGGGTGCAGTGTGCACTAGACCAGGGACAGCCGAGGGTGTCAGCGCGCTGCCTGTACTAGACCAGGGACAGCTGAGGGGGTCAGCGTGATGCTTGTACTAAACCAGGGACAGCCGAGGGTGTCAGCGCGATTCCTGTACTAGATCAGGGACAGCCGAGGGTGTCAGCGCGTTGCTTGCCCTAGACCAAGGACAGCCGAGGGTGTCAGCACGCTGCCTGTACTAGACCAGGGACAGCCGAGGGTGTCAGCGCGCTGCTTGTACTAAACCAGGGACAGCCGAGGGTGTCAGTGCACTGCCTGTACTAAACCAGGGACAGCCGAGGGTGTCAGCATGCTGCCTGTACTAAACCAGGGACAGCCGAGGGTGTCAGCGCACTGCCTGTACTAGATCAGGGGAGCCGTGGGTGTCAGCGCGCTGCTTGTACTAAACCAGGGACGGCAGAGGGTATCAGCGTTCCGCCTGTACTATACCAGGGATGGCCGAGGGTGTCAGCGCACTGCCTGTACTAGACCAGGGACAGCCGATGGTGTCAGTGCGCTGCCTGTACTAGACCAGGGACAGCCGAGGGTGTCAACGCGCTGCCTGTACTAGACCAGGATCAGCCGAGGGCGTCAGCGTGCTCCCTGTCCTAAACCAGGGACCGCCGAGGGTGTCAGCGAGCTGCTTGTGCTAAACCAGGGACAGCCGAGGGTGTCAGCGCGCTGCCTGTACTAGACCAGGGACAGCCGAGGGTTTCAGCGCGCTGCCTGTACTAGACCAGGGTCAGCCGAGGGTGTCAGCACGCTACCTGTACTAGACCAGGGACAGCCGAGGGTGTCAGTGCGCTGCCTGTACTAGACCAGGGTCAGCCGAGGGTGTCAGCACGCTGCCTGTACTAGACCAGGGACAGCCGAGGGTGTCAGCGCGCTGCCTGTCCTAAATCAGGGACAGCCGAGTGTGTCAGCGCGCTGACGGTCTTAACCAGGGACAGCCGAGGATGTCAGTGCGCTGCCTGTACTAAACCAGGGACGGCCGAGGGTGTCAGCGTGCTGCCTGTACTAAACGAGGGACAGCAGAGGGTGTCAGCGCCCTACCTGTCCTAAAATAGGGACAGCCGAGGGTATCAGCGCGCTGCCTGTACTAGATCAGGGACAGCCGAGGGTGTCAACGTGCAGCTTGCACTGAAGCAGAGAAGGCCGACGGTGTCCGTGCGCTGCCTGTACTAGATCAGGGGCAGCTGTGGGTGACAGCGTGCTGCTTGTTCTAAACCAGGGACGGCAGAGGGTATCAGCGTGCTGACTGTACTATACCAGGGACAGCCAAGGGTGTCAGCGCACTGCCTGTACTAGACCAGGGACAGCCAAGGGTGTCAGCGTGCTGCCTGTCCTAAACCAGGGACCACCAAGGGTGTCAGCGCGCTGCCTGTACTAGACAAGGGAGAGCCGAGGGTGTCAGCGCGCTGCCTGTACTACACAGGGACAGCCGAGGGTATCAGCACGCTGCCTGTACTAGACCAGGGACGGCTGAGGGTGTCAGCGCGCTGCCTGTACTAGACCAGGGACGGCTGAGGGTGTCAGCGCATTGCCTGTACTAGACCAGGTACGGCCGAGGGTGTCAGCGCGCTGCCTGTACTAGACCAGGGACAACCGAGGGTGTCAGCACGCTGCCTTTACTAGACCAGGAACGGCCGAGGTTGTCAGCGAACTGCCTGTACTAGACCAGGGACGGCAGAGGGTATCAGCGTGCTGACTGTACTATACCAGGGACAGCCAAGGGTGTCAGCGCACTGCCTGTACTAGACCAGGGACAGCCAAGGGTGTCAGCGTGCTGCCTGTCCTAAACCAGGGACCACCAAGGGTGTCAGCGCGCTGCCTGTACTAGACAAGGGAGAGCCGAGGGTGTCAGCGCGCTGCCTGTACTACACCAGGGACAGCCGAGGGTATCAGCACGCTGCCTGTACTAGACCAGGGACGGCTGAGGGTGTCAGCGCGCTGCCTGTACTAGACCAGGGACGGCTGAGGGTGTCAGCGCATTGCCTGTACTAGACCGGGTACGGCCGAGGGTGTCAGCGCGCTGCCTGTACTAGACCAGGGACAACCGAGGGTGTCAGCACGCTGCCTTTACTAGACCAGGAACGGCCGAGGTTGTCAGCGAACTGCCTGTACTAGACCAGGGACGGCCGAGGGTGTCAGCGCGCTGCCTGTAGTACTAGACCAGGGACAGCTGAGGGTGTCAGCGTGCTGCCTGTACTAAACCAGGGACAGCCAAGGGTGTCAACGTGCCTTCTGCAGGAAACCAGAGACGGCCGAGGCTGTCAGCGCGCTGCCTGTCGGAAACCGGGGACGGCCGAGGGTGTCAGCGCGTTGCCTGTCCTAAACCAGGGACAGCCGAGGGTAACAGCGCGCTGCCTGTCCTAGACCAGTGACAAAGGTGTCAGTGCGCTGCCTGTACTAGACCAGGGACAGCCGAGGGTATTAGCGTGCTGCCTGTCCTAGACCAGCGAGAGCCGAGGGTGCCTGCTCGCTGCCTGTACTAGACCAGGGACAGCCGACGGTATCAGCACGCTGCCTGTACTAGACCAGGGACAGCCGAGGGTGTCAGTGTGCAGTCTGTACTAGACCAGGGACGGCCGTGGGTGTCAGCACGTTGCCTGTACTAAACCAGGGAGAGCCGAGGGTGTCAGCGCGCTGCCTGTACTAGACCAGGGACAACCGAGGGTGTCAGCACGCTGCCTTTACTAGACCAGGAACGGCCGAGGTTGTCAGCGAACTGCCTGTACTAGACCAGGGACGGCCGAGGGTGTCAGCGCGCTGCCTGTAGTACTAGACCAGGGACAGCTGAGGGTGTCAGCGCGCTGCCTGTACTAAACCAGGGACAGCCAAGGGTGTCAACGTGCCTTCTGCAGGAAACCAGAGACGGCCGAGGCTGTCAGCGCGCTGCCTGTCGGAAACCGGGGACGGCCGAGGGTGTCAGCGCGTTGCCTGTCCTAAACCAGGGACAGCCGAGGGTAACAGCGCGCTGCCTGTCCTAGACCAGTGACAAAGGTGTCAGTGCGCTGCCTGTACTAGACCAGGGACAGCCGAGGGTATTAGCGTGCTGCCTGTCCTAGACCAGCGAGAGCCGAGGGTGCCTGCTCGCTGCCTGTACTAGACCAGGGACAGCCGACGGTATCAGCACGCTGCCTGTACTAGACCAGGGACAGCCGAAGGTGTCGGTAAGCTGCTTGTACTAAACCAGGGACGGCCGAGTGTGTCAGCGCGCTGCCCGTACTAGATCAGGGACAGCCGAGGTGTCAGCGCGCTGCCTGTACTAAACGAGGGACAGCCGAGGGTGTCAGCGCCCTGCCTGTCCTGAACTAGGGACAGCCGATATATCAAAGCGCTGCCTGTACTAAACCATGGACAGCTGTGAGTGTCAGTGCGCTGTCTGAACTAGACCAGGGACAGCCAAGTGTCTCAGCGTGCTGCCTGTACTAGACCAGGGACAGCCGAGGGTGGCAGCGCGTTGCTTGCCCTAAACCAGGGACAGCCGAGGGTGTCAGCGCGTTGCCTGTCCTAAACCAGGGACGGCCGAGTGTGTCAGCGCGCTGCCCGTACTAGATCAGGGACAGCCGAGGTGTCAGCGCGCTGCCTGTACTAAACGAGGGACAGCCGAGGGTGTCAGCGCCCTGCCTGTCCTGAACTAGGGACAGCCGATATATCAAAGCGCTGCCTGTACTAAACCATGGACAGCTGTGAGTGTCAGTGCGCTGTCTGAACTAGACCAGGGACAGCCAAGTGTCTCAGCGTGCTGCCTGTACTAGACCAGGGACAGCCGAGGGTGGCAGCGCGTTGCTTGCCCTAAACCAGGGACAGCCGAGGGTGTCAGCGCATTGCCTGTCCTAAACCAGGGACAGCTGAGGGTGTCAGCGCGTTGCCTGTCCTAAACCAGGGACAGCCGAGGGTGTCAGCGCGTTGCCTGTCCTAAACCAGGGACAGCCGAGGGTGTCAGCGCGCCGCCTGTACTAGACCAGAGATGGCTGAGGGTGTCAGCGTGTAGCTTGTACTAAACCAGGGACAGCCGAGGGTGTCAGCGCGCTGCCTGTACTAAACCATGGACAGCTGAGGGTGTCAGTGAGCTGCCTGTACTAAACCAGAGACGGTGGATGGTGTCAGCGCCCTGCCTGTCCTGAACCAGAGATGGCGGAGGGAGTCAGCGTGCTGCCTGTACTAGACCAGGGAAAGCTGAGGGTGTCAGTGTGCTGTCTGTACTAGACCAGGGATGGCTGTGGGTGTCAGCGCGCTGCCTTACTATACCAGGGACAGCCGAGGGTGTCAGCACATTGCTTGCCCTAGACCAGGGACAGCTGAGGGTGTCAGTGCGTTGCCTGTCCTAAACCAGGGACAGCCGTGGGTAACAGTGCGTTGCCTGTCCTAAACCAGGGACAGCCGTGGGTAACAGTGCGTTGCCTGTCCTAAATCAGAGACGGCGGAGGGTGTCAGCACGCTGCTTGTACTAAACCAGGGACGGCAGAGGGTATCAGCGTGCTGCCTGTACTATACCAGGGACAGCTGAGGGTTCAGCGCGCTGCCTGTACTAGACCACGGATAGCTGAGGGTGTCAGCCCGCTGCCTGTACTAGACCAGGGACAGCCGAGGATATCAGCACGCTGCCTGTACTAGACCAAGGACAGGCGAGGGTGTCAGCGCGCTGCTTGTACTAAACCAGGGACAGCTGTGAGTGTCAGCGCGCTGTCTGAACTAGACCAGGGACAGCCAAGTGTCTCAGCGTGCTGCCTGTACTAGATCAGGAACAGCCGAGGGTGTCAGCGCGCTGCCTGTCCTAAACCAGGGACAGCCGAGGGTAACTGCGTGCTGCCTGTCCTAAACCAGGGACAGCCAAGGGTGTCAGCGCGCTGCCTGTACTAGACCAGGGACAGCCGAGGGTGTCAGCGCGCTGCCTGTACTAGACCAGGGACAGCCGAGGGTAACTGCGTGCTGCCTGTACTAGACCAGGGACAGCCGAGGGTAACTGCGTGCTGCCTGTCCTAAATCAGAGACGGCGGAGGATGTCAGCGCGCTGCTTTTACTAAACCAAGGACAGCCGAGGGTGTCAGCGCGCTGCCTGTACTAGACCAGGGTCAGCCGAGGGTGTCAGCACACTACCTGTACTAGACCAGGGACAGCCGAGGGGGTCAGCGCACTGCCTGTACTAGACCAGGGACAGCCGAGTGTGTCAGCGTGCTGCCTGTCTTAACCAGGGACAGCCGAGGATGTCAGTTCGCTGCCTGTACTAAACCAGGGACGGCCGAGGTTGTCAGGGCGCTGCCTGTACTAAACGAGGGACAGCGGAGGGTGTCAGCGCCCTGCCTGTACTAGACCAGGGATATCCGAGGGTGTCAGCGTGCAGCTTGTACTAAACCAGAGATGGCCGACGTTGTCCGTGCGCTCCCTGTACTAGACCAGTGACAGCCGAGGGTGTCAGCGCACTGCCTGTACTAGACCAATGACAGTCGAGGGTGTCAGTGCGCTGTCTGTACTAGACCAATGACAGCCGAGGGCGTCAGCGCGCTGCCTGTACTAGACCAGTGACAGCCGAGGGTAACTGCGTGCTGCCTGTCCTAAACCAGGGACAGCCGAGGGTGTCAGCGCACTGCCTGTACTAGACCAGGGACAGCCGAGCGTGTCAGCGCGCTGCCTGTCCTAAACCAGTGACCGCCGAGGGTGTCAGTGAGCTGCTTGTGCTAAACCAGGGACAGCCGAGGGTGTCAGCGCGCTGCCTGTACTAGACCAGGGACAGCCGAGGGTTTCAGCGCGCTGCCTGTACTAGACCAGGGTCAGCCGAGGGTGTCATCACGCTACCTGTACTAGACCAGGGACAGCCGAGGGTGTCAGTGCGCTGCCTGTACTAGACCAGGGTCAGCCGAAGGTGTCAGCACGCTGCCTGTACTAGACCAGGGACAGCCGAGGGTGTCAGCGCGCTGCCTGTCCTAAATCAGGGACAGCCGAGTGTGTCAGCGCGCTGACGGTCTTAACCAGGGACAGCCGAGGATGTCAGTGCGCTGCCTGTACTAAACCAGGGACGGCCGAGGGTGTCAGCGTGCTGCCTGTACTAAACGAGGGACAGCAGAGGGTGTCAGCGCCCTACCTGTCCTAAAATAGGGACAGCCGAGTGTATCAGCGCGCTGCCTGTACTAGATCAGGGACAGCCGAGGGTGTCAACGTGCAGCTTGCACTGAAGCAGAGAAGGCCGACGGTGTCCGTGCGCTGCCTGTACTAGATCAGGGGCAGCTGTGGGTGACAGCGTGCTGCTTGTACTAAACCAGGGACGGCAGAGGGTATCAGCGTGCTGACTGTACTATACCAGGGACAGCCAAGGGTGTCAGCGCACTGCCTGTACTAGACCAGGGACAGCCAAGGGTGTCAGCGTGCTGCCTGTCCTAAACCAGGGACCACCAAGGGTGTCAGCGCGCTGCCTGTACTAGACAAGGGAGAGCCGAGGGTGTCAGCGCGCTGCCTGTACTACACCAGGGACAGCCGAGGGTATCAGCACGCTGCCTGTACTAGACCAGGGACGGCTGAGGGTGTCAGCGCGCTGCCTGTACTAGACCAGGGACGGCTGAGGGTGTCAGCGCGCTGCCTGTACTAGACCAGGGACAACCGAGGGTGTCAGCACGCTGCCTTTACTAGACCAGGAACGGCCGAGGTTGTCAGCGAACTGCCTGTACTAGACCAGGGACGGCCGAGGGTGTCAGCGCGCTGCCTGTAGTACTAGACCAGGGACAGCTGAGGGTGTCAGCGCGCTGCCTGTACTAAACCAGGGACAGCCGAGGGTGTCAACGTGCCTTCTGCAGGAAACCAGAGACGGCCGAGGCTGTCAGCGCGCTGCCTGTCGGAAACCGGGGACGGCCGAGGGTGTCAGCGCGTTGCCTGTCCTAAACCAGGGACAGCCGAGGGTAACAGCGCGCTGCCTGTCCTAGACCAGTGACAAAGGTGTCAGTGCGCTGCCTGTACTAGACCAGGGACAGCCGAGGGTATTAGCGTGCTGCCTGTCCTAGACCAGCGAGAGCCGAGGGTGCCTGCTCGCTGCCTGTACTAGACCAGGGACAGCCGACGGTATCAGCACGCTGCCTGTACTAGACCAGGGACAGCCGAAGGTGTCGGTAAGCTGCTTGTACTAAACCAGGGACGGCCGAGTGTGTCAGCGCGCTGCCCGTACTAGATCAGGGACAGCCGAGGTGTCAGCGCGCTGCCTGTACTAAACGAGGGACAGCCGAGGGTGTCAGCGCCCTGCCTGTCCTGAACTAGGGACAGCCGATATATCAAAGCGCTGCCTGTACTAAACCATGGACAGCTGTGAGTGTCAGTGCGCTGTCTGAACTAGACCAGGGACAGCCAAGTGTCTCAGCGTGCTGCCTGTACTAGACCAGGGACAGCCGAGGGTGGCAGCGCGTTGCTTGCCCTAAACCAGGGACAGCCGAGGGTGTCAGCGCGTTGCCTGTCCTAAACCAGGGACGGCCGAGTGTGTCAGCGCGCTGCCCGTACTAGATCAGGGACAGCCGAGGTGTCAGCGCGCTGCCTGTACTAAACGAGGGACAGCCGAGGGTGTCAGCGCCCTGCCTGTCCTGAACTAGGGACAGCCGATATATCAAAGCGCTGCCTGTACTAAACCATGGACAGCTGTGAGTGTCAGTGCGCTGTCTGAACTAGACCAGGGACAGCCAAGTGTCTCAGCGTGCTGCCTGTACTAGACCAGGGACAGCCGAGGGTGGCAGCGCGTTGCTTGCCCTAAACCAGGGACAGCTGAGGGTGTCAGCGCGTTGCCTGTCCTAAACCAGGGACAGCTGAGGGTGTCAGCGCGTTGCCTGTCCTAAACCAGGGACAGCCGAGGGTGTCAGCGCGCCGCCTGTACTAGACCAGAGATGGCTGAGGGTGTCAGTGTGTAGCTTGTACTAAACCAGGGACAGCCGAGGGTGTCAGCGCGCTGCCTGTACTAAACCATGGACAGCTGAGGGTGTCAGTGAGCTGCCTGTACTAAACCAGAGACGGTGGATGGTGTCAGCGCCCTGCCTGTCCTGAACCAGAGATGGCGGAGGGAGTCAGCGTGCTGCCTGTACTAGACCAGGGAAAGCCGAGGGTGTCAGTGTGCTGTCTGTACTAGACCAGGGATGGCTGTGGGTGTCAGCGCGCTGCCTTACTATACCAGGGACAGCCGAGGGTGTCAGCACATTGCTTGCTCTAGACCAGGGACAGCTGAGGGTGTCAGCGCGTTGCCTGTCCTAAACCAGGGACAGCCGTGGGTAACAGTGCGTTGCCTGTCCTAAACCAGGGACAGCCGTGGGTAACAGTGCGTTGCCTGTCCTAAATCAGAGACGGCGAAGGGTGTCAGCACGCTGCTTGTACTAAACCAGGGACGGCAGAGGGTATCAGCGTGCTGCCTGTACTATACCAGGGACAGCTGAGGGTTCAGCGCGCTGCCTGTACTAGACCACGGATAGCTGAGGGTGTCAGCCCGCTGCCTGTACTAGACCAGGGACAGCCGAGGATATCAGCACGCTGCCTGTACTAGACCAAGGACAGGCGAGGGTGTCAGCGCGCTGCTTGTACTAAACCAGGGACAGCTGTGAGTGTCAGCGCGCTGTCTGAACTAGACCAGGGACAGCCAAGTGTCTCAGCGTGCTGCCTGTACTAGATCAGGAACAGCCGAGGGTGTCAGCGCGCTGCCTGTCCTAAACCAGGGACAGCCGAGGGTAACTGCGTGCTGCCTGTCCTAAACCAGGGACAGCCGAGGGTGTCAGCGCGCTGCCTGTACTAGACCAGGGACAGCCGAGGGTGGCAGCGCGTTGCTTGCCCTAAACCAGGGACAGCCGAGGGTGTCAGCGCGTTGCCTGTCCTAAACCAGGGACGGCCGAGTGTGTCAGCGCGCTGCCCGTACTAGATCAGGGACAGCCGAGGTGTCAGCGCGCTGCCTGTACTAAACGAGGGACAGCCGAGGGTGTCAGCGCCCTGCCTGTCCTGAACTAGGGACAGCCGATATATCAAAGCGCTGCCTGTACTAAACCATGGACAGCTGTGAGTGTCAGTGCGCTGTCTGAACTAGACCAGGGACAGCCAAGTGTCTCAGCGTGCTGCCTGTACTAGACCAGGGACAGCCGAGGGTGGCAGCGCGTTGCTTGCCCTAAACCAGGGACAGCCGAGGGTGTCAGCGCGTTGCCTGTCCTAAACCAGGGACAGCTGAGGGTGTCAGCGCGTTGCCTGTCCTAAACCAGGGACAGCCGAGGGTGTCAGCGCGTTGCCTGTCCTAAACCAGGGACAGCCGAGGGTGTCAGCGCGCCGCCTGTACTAGACCAGAGATGGCTGAGGGTGTCAGTGTGTAGCTTGTACTAAACCAGGGACAGCCGAGGGTGTCAGCGCGCTGCCTGTACTAAACCATGGACAGCTGAGGGTGTCAGTGAGCTGCCTGTACTAAACCAGAGACGGTGGATGGTGTCAGCGCCCTGCCTGTCCTGAACCAGAGATGGCGGAGGGAGTCAGCGTGCTGCCTGTACTAGACCAGGGAAAGCCGAGGGTGTCAGTGTGCTGTCTGTACTAGACCAGGGATGGCTGTGGGTGTCAGCGCGCTGCCTTACTATACCAGGGACAGCCGAGGGTGTCAGCACATTGCTTGCCCTAGACCAGGGACAGCTGAGGGTGTCAGCGCGTTGCCTGTCCTAAACCAGGGACAGCCGTGGGTAACAGTGCGTTGCCTGTCCTAAACCAGGGACAGCCGTGGGTAACAGTGCGTTGCCTGTCCTAAATCAGAGACGGCGGAGGGTGTCAGCACGCTGCTTGTACTAAACCAGGGACGGCAGAGGGTATCAGCGTGCTGCCTGTACTATACCAGGGACAGCTGAGGGTTCAGCGCGCTGCCTGTACTAGAGCACGGATAGCTGAGGGTGTCAGCCCGCTGCCTGTACTAGACCAGGGACAGCCGAGGATATCAGCACGCTGCCTGTACTAGACCAAGGACAGGCGAGGGTGTCAGCGCGCTGCTTGTACTAAACCAGGGACAGCTGTGAGTGTCAGCGCGCTGTCTGAACTAGACCAGGGACAGCCAAGTGTCTCAGCGTGCTGCCTGTACTAGATCAGGAACAGCCGAGGGTGTCAGCGCGCTGCCTGTCCTAAACCAGGGACAGCTGAGGGTAACTGCGTGCTGCCTGTCCTAAACCAGGGACAGCCGAGGGTAACTGCGTGCTGCCTGTCCTAAATCAGAGACGGCGGAGGATGTCAGCGCGCTGCTTTTACTAAACCAAGGACCGCCGAGGGTGTCAGCGCGCTGCCTGTACTAGACCAGGGTCAGCCGTGGGTGTCAGCACACTACCTGTACTAGACCAGGGACAGCCGAGGGGGTCAGCGCACTGCCTGTACTAGACCAGGGACAGCCGAGTGTGTCAGCGTGCTGCCTGTCTTAACCAGGGACAGCCGAGGATGTCAGTTCGCTGCCTGTACTAAACCAGGGACAGCCGAGGATGTCAGTTCGCTGCCTGTACTAAACCAGGGACGGCCGAGGTTGTCAGGGCGCTGCCTGTACTAAACGAGGGACAGCGGAGGGTGTCAGCGCCCTGCCTGTACTAGACCAGGGATATCCGAGGGTGTCAGCGTGCAGCTTGTACTAAACCAGAGACGGCCGACGTTGTCCGTGCGCTCCCTGTACTAGACCAGTGACAGCCGAGGGTGTCAGCGCACTGCCTGTACTAGACCAATGACAGTCGAGGGTGTCAGTGCGCTGTCTGTACTAGACCAATGACAGCCGAGGGCGTCAGCGCGCTGCCTGTACTAGACCAGTGACAGCCGAGGGTAACTGCGTGCTGCCTGTCCTAAACCAGGGACAGCCGAGGGTGTCAGCACACTACCTGTACAAGACCAGGGACAGCCGAGGGTGTCAGCGCACTGCCTGTACTAGACCAGGGACAGCCGAGCGTGTCAGCGCGCTGCCTGTCTTAACCAGGGACAGCCGAGGATGTCAGTTCGCTGCCTGTACTAAACCAGGGACGGCCGAGGGTATCAGCGCGCTGCCTGTACTAGACCAGGGACAGCCGAGTGTGTCAGCGCGCTACCTGTACTAGACCAGGGACAGCCAAGGGTGTCAGCGCGCTACCTGTACTAGACCAGGGACAGCCGAGGGTGTCAGCGCGCTACCTGTACTAGACCAGGGACAGCCGAGGGTGTCAGCATGCAGCTTGTACTAAACCAGAGACGGCCGACGTTGTCCGCGCGCTCCCTGTACTAGACCAGTGACAGCCGAGGGTGTCAGCGCACTGCTTGTACTAAACCAGTGACGGCAGAGGGCATCAGTGTGCTGCCTGTCCTAAACCAGGGACCGCCGAGGGTGTCAGCGCGCTGCCTGTACTAGACAAGGGAGAGCTGAGGGTGTCAGCGCGCTGCCTGTACTAGACCAGGGACAGCCGAGGGTGTCAGCGTGCAGCTTGTACTAAACCAGAGACGGCCGACGGTGTCCGTGCGCTCCCTGTACTAGACCAGTGACAGCCGAAGGTGTCAGCGTGCTGCCTGTACTAGACCAGTGACAGCCGAGGGTGTCAGTGCGCTGTCTGTACTGGACCGGGGAAAGCCGAGGGCGTCAGCGCGCTGCCTGTACTAGACCAGTGACAGCCGAGGGTGTCAGTGCGCTGTCTGTACTGGACCAGGGAAAGCCGAGGGCGTCAGCGCGCTGCCTGTACTAGACCAGTGACAGCCGAGGGTAACTGCGTGCTGCCTGTCCTAAATCAGAGACGGCGGAGGATCTCAGCGCGCTGCTTTTACTAAACCAAGGACTGCCGAGGGTGTTAGCGCGCTGCCTGTACTAGACCAGTGACACCCAAGGGTTTCAGCGTGCTGCTTGTACTAAATCAGGGACAGCTGAGGGTGTCAGCGTGCTGCTTGTACTAAAGCAGAGACAGCCGAGGGTGTCAGCGCGCTACCGGTCCTAGACCAGGGACAGCCGAGGGTGTCAGCGTGCTGCCTGTACTAGACCAGGGACAGCCAAGTGTGTCAGTGCGCTGCCTGTCTTAACCAGGGACAGCTGAGGATGTCAGTTCGCTGCCTGTACTAAACCAGGGATGGCCGAGGGTGTCAGGGCGCTGCCTGTACTAAACGAGGGACAGCCAAGGGTATCAGCGCGCTGCCTGTACTAGACCAGGGACAGCCGAGGGTTTCAGCGTGCAGCTTGTACTAAACCAGAGACGGCCGACGTTGTCCGTGCGCTCCCTGTACTAGACCAGTGACAGCCGAGGGTGTCAGCGCACTGCCTGTACTAGACCAGTGACAGCCGAGGGTGTCAGTACGTTGCCTGTACTAGACCAGGGACAGCCGAGGGCATCAGCGTGCTGCCTATCCTAAACCAGGGACAGCCGAGGGCGTCAGCGCGCTGCCTGTACTAGACCAGTGACAGCCGAGGGTAACTGCGTGCTGCCTGTCCTAAACCAGGGACAGCCGAGGGCGTCAGCGCGCTGCCTGTACTAGACCAGTGACAGCCGAGGGTAACTGCGTGCTGCCTGTCCTAAACCAGGGACAGCCGAGGGCGTCAGCGCGCTGCCTGTACTAGACCAGTGACAGCCGAGGGTAACTGCGTGCTGCCTGTCCTAAACCAGGGACAGCCGAGGGCGTCAGCGCGCTGCCTGTACTAGACCAGTGACAGCCGAGGGTAACTGCGTGCTGCCTGTCCTAAACCAGGGACAGCCGAGGGTGTCAGCGCGCTGCTTTTACTAAACCAAGGACTGCCGAGGGTGTTAGCGCGGTGCCTGTACTAGACCAGGGACACCCAAGGGTTTCAGCGTGCTGCTTGTACTAAATCAGGGACAGCCGAGGGTGTCAGCGTGCTGCCTGTACTAGACCAGAGATGGCTGAGGGTGTCAGCGTGCTGCTTGTACTAAACCAGGGACAGCTGAGGGTGTCAGCGTGCTGCCTGTACTAAACCAGAGACAGCCGAGGGTGTCAGCGCACTACCGGTCCTAGACCAGGGACAGCCGAGGGTGTCAGCGTGCTGCCTGTACTGGACCAGGGACAGCCGAGTGTGTCAGCGTGCTACCGGTCCTAGACCAGGGACAAGCGAGGGTGTCAGCGTGCTGCCTGTACTAGACCAGTGACAGCCGAGGGTGTCAGCGCGCTGCTTGTACTAAACCAGGGACGGCAGAGGGTATCCACGTGCTGACTGTACTATACCAGGGACAGCCGAGGGTGTCAGCGCACTGCCTGTACTAGACCAGTGACAGACGAGGGTGTCAGTACGTTGCCTGTACTAGACCAGGGACAGCCGAGGGCATCAGCGTGCTGCCTGTCCTTAACCAGGGACCGCCGAGGGTGTCAGCGCGCTGCCTGTACTAGACCAGGGACAGCCGAGGGCATCAGCGTGCTGCCTGTCCTAAACCAGGGACCGCCGAGGGTGTCAGCGCGCTCCCTGTACTAGACCAGTGACAGCCGAGGATGTCAGCGCACTGCCTGCACTAGACCAGTGACAGCCGAGGGTGTCAGCGCGCTGCCTGTACTAGACCCGGGTCAGCTGAGGGTGTCATGGCGCTCTCTGTACAAGACCAGAGATTGCGGACTGAGGGTGTCAGCGTGCTGCCTCTATTAGACCATGGGCAGCCTAGGGTGTCAGCACGCTGCCTGCACTAAACTAGGGACAGCCGAGGGTATCAGCATGCTGCCTCTACTAGACCATGGGCAGCCGAGGATGTCACCGTGCTGCATGTCTTAAACCAGAGATGGCGGAGGGTGTCAACGTGCTGCCTGTACTAGACCCAGGAGAGCCGAGGGTGTCAGTGCGCTCTCTGTACTAGAGCAGAGACGGTGGACTGAGGGTGTCAGCGTGCTGCCTGTATTAGACCAGGGACAGCCGAGGGTGTCAGCGTGTTGCCTTCCTAAACCAGGGACAGCCGAGGGTTACCGCGCGCTGCGTGTCCTAAATCAGAGACGGCGGAGGGTGTCAGCGCGCTTCTTGCCCTAAACCAAGGACAGCTGAGGGTGTCAGCGTGCTGCCTGTAGTAGACCAGGGTCAGCCGACGGTGTCAGCACGCTGCCTGTACTAGACCAGAGGCAGTGGAGGGTATCAGCACGCTGCCTGTCCTAAACCAGAGATGGCGGCGGGTGTCAGTGTGCTGCCTGTACGAGACCAGGGACAGCTGTGAGTGTCAGTGCACTGCCTGTACTAGGCCAGGGACAGCTGAGGGTGTCAGCGCTCTTCCTGTACTAGACCAGGCTCAGCCGAGGGTGTCAGCGTGCTGCCTGTACTAGACCAGGGACAGCCGAGGGTGTCAGCGCGCTGCATGTACTAGATCGGGGCAGCCGAGGGTGTCAGCGCACTGCCTGCACTAAACCAGGGACGTCAGAGGGTGTCAATGAGCTGCCTGTACTAGATCAGGGGCAGCCGAGGGTATCAGCGCGCTGCCTTTATTAGACCAGAGATAGCCGAGGGTGTCAGTGAGCTGCCTGTAGTAAACCATGAGACGGTGGAGGGTGTCAGTGCGCTGCCTGAACTAGACCAGGGACGGCTGCGAGTGTCAGCGCACTGCCTGTACTAGACCAGGGACAGCCGAGGGTGTCAGTGCGCTGCCTGTACTAGACCAGGGACAGCCGAGGGTGTCAGTGCGCTGCCTGTACTAGACCAGGGACAGCTGAGGGTGTCAGCGTGCTGCCTGTACTAGACCCGGGACAGCCGAGGGTATCAGCGCGCTCTCTGTACTAGACCAGAGACGGCGGACTGAGGGTGTCTGTACACTGCCTGTATTAGACCACGGACAGCCGAGGGTGTCAGCGCGCTGCCTGTACTAGACCAGGGTCAGCCGATGGTGTCAGCACGCTGCCTGTACTAGACCAGAGGCAGTAGAGTGTATCAGCACGCTGCCTGTCCTAAACCAGAGAAGGCGGCGGGTGTCAGTGTGCTGCCTGTACGAGACCAGGGACAGCTGTGAGTGTCAGTGCACTGCCTGTACTAGGCCAGGGACAGCTGAGGGTGTCAGCGCTCTTCCTGTACTAGACCAGGCTCAGCCGAGGGTGTCAGCGTGCTGCCTGTACTAGACCAGGGTCAGCCGAGGGTGTCAGCGCGCAGCCTGTAATAGACCAGGGACAGCTGAGGATGTCAGTGTCCTGCCTGTACTAAACCAGGGACGGCCGAGGGTGTCAGTGCACTTCCTGTACTAAACGAGGGACAGCAGAGGGTGTCAGGGCCTTGCCTGTGCTAAACTAGGGACAGCCGAGGGTGTCAGCGCGCTGCCTGTACGAGACCAGGGCCAGCCGAGGGTGTCGGTGCGCTGCCTGTACTAGGCCAGGGACAGCTGAGGGTGTCAGCGCGCTGCCTGTACTAGACCAGGGACAGCCGAGGGTGTCAGCGCGCTGCATGTACTAGATCGGGGCAGCCGAGGGTGTCAGCGCACTGCCTGCACTAAACCAGTGACGTCAGAGGGTGTCAATGAGCTGCCTGTACTAGATCAGGGGCAGCCGAGGGTATCAGCGCGCTGCCTTTATTAGACCAGGGATAGCCGAGGGTGTCAGTGAGCTGCCTGTAGTAAACTATGAGACGGTGGAGGGTGTCAGTGCGCTGCCTGAACTAGACCAGGGACGGCTGCGAGTGTCAGCGCACTGCCTGTACTAGACCAGGGACAGCCGAGGGTGTCAGTGCGCTGCCTGTACTAGACCAGGGACAGCCGAGGGTGTCAGTGCGCTGCCTGTACTAGACCAGGGACGGCTGCGAGTGTCAGCGCACTGCCTGTACTAGACCAGGGACAGCTGAGGGTGTCAGTGCGCTGCCTGTACTAGACCAGGGACAGCCGAGGGGGTCAGTGCGCTGCCTGTACGAGACCAGGGACGGCTGCGAGTGTCAGCGCACTGCCTGTACTAGACCAGGGACAGCCGAGGGTGTCAGTGTGCTGCCTGTACTAGACCAGGGACAGCCGAGGGTGTCAGTGCGCTGCCTGTACTAGACCAGGGACAGCTGAGGGTGTCAGCGCGCTGCCTGTACTAGACCCAGGACAGCCGAGGGTATCAGCGCGCTCTCTGTACTAGACCAGAGACGGCGGACTGAGGGTGTCTGCACGCTGCCTGTATTAGACCACGGACAGCCGAGGGTGTCAGCGCGTTGCCTGTCCTAACCCTAACCCTAACACTAACCCTGCCTGTCCTAAACTAGGGAGAGCCGAGGGTATCAGCACGCTGCCTGTAGTAAACCATGGACAGCCGCAAGTGTCAATGAGTTGCCTGTACTAGACCAGTGACAGCCGAGGGTGTCAGTGCATTGCTTGCCCTAGACCAGGGACAGCCAAGGTTGTCAGTGTGTTACCTGTACAAACCAGGGAGAGCTGAGGGTAACAGCGCGCTGCCTGTGCTAAATCAGAGACGGCCGAGGGTGTCAGCGCGCAGCTTGTACTAAACCAGAGACAGCCGATGGTGTCCGCACGCTGCCTGTACTAAAACAGGGACAGCCATGGGTGTCAGCGCACTACTTGTACTAAACCAGGGACAGCTGAGAGTGTCAGCGCGCTGCCTGTACTAGACCAGGGTCAGCCGAGGGTGTCAGCGTGCTGCCTGTACTAGACCAGGGTCAGCCGAGGGTGTCAGCGCGCTCTCTGTACTAGACCAGAGACGGCGGACTGAGGGTGTCTGCACGCTGCCTGTATTAGACCACGGACAGCCGAGGGTGTCAGCGCGTTGCCTGTCCTAACCCTAACCCTAACACTAACCCTGCCTGTCCTAAACTAGGGAGAGCCGAGGGTATCAGCACGCTGCCTGTAGTAAACCATGGACAGCCGCAAGTGTCAATGAGTTGCCTGTACTAGACCAGTGACAGCCGAGGGTGTCAGTGCATTGCTTGCCCTAGACCAGGGACAGCCAAGGTTGTCAGTGTGTTACCTGTCCAAACCAGGGAGAGCTGAGGGTAACAGCGTGCTGCCTGTGCTAAATCAGAGACGGCCGAGGGTGTCAGCGCGCAGCTTGTACTAAACCAGAGACAGCCGATGGTGTCCGCACGCTGCCTGTACTAAATCAGGGACAGCCATGGGTGTCAGCGCACTACTTGTACTAAACCAGGGACAGCTGAGAGTGTCAGCGCGCTGCCTGTACTAGACCAGGGTCAGCCGAGGGTGTCAGCGTGCTGCCTGTACTAGACCAGGGTCAGCCGAGGGTGTCAGCGCGCTGCCTGTACTAGACCAGGGACAGCCGAGGATGTCAGTGTGCTGCCTGTACTAAACGAGGGACAGCAGAGGGTGTCAGGGCCTTGCCTGTGCTAAACTAGGGACAGCCGAGGGTGTCAGCGAGCTGCCCGTATGAGACCAGGGCCAGCCGAGGGTCTCGGTGCGCTGCCTGTACTAGGCCAGGGACAGCTGAGGGTGTCAGCGCGCTGCCTGTACTAGACCTGGGACAGCCGAGGGTGACAGCGCACTGCCTGTACTAGACCAGGGACAGCCGAGGGTGTCAGCGTGCTGCCTGCACTAAACCAGGGACGTCAGAAGGTGTCAATGAGCTGCCTGTACCTGATCAGGGGCAGCCGAGGGTATCAGTGCGCTGCCTTTATTAGACCAGGGACAGCCGAGGGTGTCAGCGCATTGCTTGTCCTAGACCAGGGAAAGCCGAGTGTGTCAGCGCGCTGCCTATCCTGAACAGAAAGGGCAGAGGGAATCAGCACGCTGCCTGTACTAGACCAGGGACAGCCGAGGGTGTCAGTGTGCAGTCTGTACTAGACCAGGGACGGCCGTGGGTGTCAGCACGTTGCCTGTACTAAACCAGGGAGAGCCGAGGGTGTCAGCGCACTGCCTGTACTAGACCAGGGACAGCCGAGGGTGTCAGCGCTCTGCCTGTACTAGACCCGGGACAGCCGAGGCTATCAGCGCGCTCTCTGTACTGGACCAGAGACGGCGGACTGAGGGTGTCTGCACGCTGCTTGTACTAAACCAGGGACAGCCGAGTGTGTCAGCGCGTTGCCTGTCCTAAATCAGAGACGGCGGAGTGTGTCAGCATGTTGCTTGTACTAAACCAAGGATGGCTGAGGGTGTCAGCGCGTTGCTTGTACTAAACCAAGGACAGCCGACGGTGTCTGCGCGCTGCCTGTACTAGACCGGGAATGGCCAAGGGTGTCAGTGTGCAGCTTGTACTATATCAGAAACAGTCGAGGGTGTCCGTTCGATTCCTGTATCAGATCAGGGAAGCTGAGGGTATCAGCACGCTGCCTGTACTAGACCAGGGACAGCCAAGGGTGTCAGTGTGCTGCCAGTACTAAACCATGGACAACCGAGGGTGTCCACACGCTGCCTGTCCTAAACTAGGGACAGCCGAGGGTATCAGCACTCTGCCTGTACTAGACCATGGATAGCCGAGGGTGTCAGTGTGCTGCCTGTACCAGACCAGGGACAGCCGAGGGTATCAGCACTCTGCCTGTAATAGACCATGGTCAGCCGAGGGTGTCAGTGTGCTGCCTGTACCAGACCAGGGACAGCTGCGAGTGTCAGCGCACTGCCTGTACTAGACCAGGGACAGGCGAGGGTGTCAGCGCGCTGCCTGTACTAGACCAGGGACAGCCAAGGGTGTCAGTGTGCTGCCAGTACTAAACCATGGACAACCGAGGGTGTCCACACGCTGCCTGTCCTAAACTAGGGACAGCCGAGGGTATCAGCACTCTGCCTGTACTAGACCATGGATAGCCGAGGGTGTCAGTGTGCTGCCTGTACCAGACCAGGGACAGCCGAGGGTATCAGCACTCTGCCTGTAATAGACCATGGTCAGCCGAGGGTGTCAGTGTGCTGCCTGTACCAGACCAGGGACAGCTGCGAGTGTCAGCGCACTGCCTGTACTAGACCAGGGACAGGCGAGGGTGTCAGCGCGCTGCCTGTACTAGACCCGGGACAGCCGAGGGTTTCAGCGCGCTCTCTGTACTAGACCAGAGATGGCGGACTGAGGGTGTCAGCGTGCTGCCTGTATTAGACCAGGGACAGCCAAGGATGTCAGCGTGTTGCCTTCCTAAACCAGGGACAGCCGAGGGTTACCGCGCGCTGCGTGTCCTAAATCAGAGACGGCGGAGGGTGTCAGCGCGCTTCTTGCACTAAACCAAGGACAGCTGAGGGTGTCAGCGTGCTGCCTGTAATAGACCAGTGTCAGCCGAGGGTGTCAGCACGCTGCCTGTACTAGACCAGAGGCAGTGGAGGGTATCAGCACGCTGCCTGTCCTAAACCAGAGACGGCGGCGGGTGTCAGTGTGCTGCCTGTACGAGACCAGGGACAGCTGTGAGTGTCAGTGCACTGCCTGTACTAGGCCAGGGACAGCTGAGGGTGTCAGCGCGCTGCCTGTACTAGACCAGGGTCAGCCGAGGGTGTCAGCGTGCTGCCTGTACTAGACCAGGGTCAGCCGAGGGTGTCAGCGCGCTCTCTGTACTAGACCAGAGACGGCGGACTGAGGGTGTCTGCACGCTGCCTGTATTAGACCACGGACAGCCGAGGGTGTCAGCGCGTTGCCTGTCCTAACCCTAACCCTAACACTAACCCTGCCTGTCCTAAACTAGGGAGAGCCGAGGGTATCAGCACGCTGCCTGTAGTAAACCATGGACAGCCGCAAGTGTCAATGAGTTGCCTGTACTAGACCAGTGACAGCCGAGGGTGTCAGTGCATTGCTTGCCCTAGACCAGGGACAGCCAAGGTTGTCAGTGTGTTACCTGTCCAAACCAGGGAGAGCTGAGGGTAACAGCGCGCTGCCTGTGCTAAATCAGAGACGGCCGAGGGTGTCAGCGCGCAGCTTGTACTAAACCAGAGACAGCCGATGGTGTCCGCACGCTGCCTGTACTAAATCAGGGACAGCCATGGGTGTCAGCGCACTACTTGTACTAAACCAGGGACAGCTGAGAGTGTCAGCGCGCTGCCTGTACTAGACCAGGGTCAGCCGAGGGTGTCAGCGTGCTGCCTGTACTAGACCAGTGTCAGCCGAGGGTGTCAGCGCGCTGCCTGTACTAGACCAGGGACAGCCGAGGATGTCAGTGTGCTGCCTGTACTAAACGAGGGACAGCAGAGGGTGTCAGGGCCTTGCCTGTGCTAAACTAGGGACAGCCGAGGGTGTCAGCGAGCTGCCCGTATGAGACCAGGGCCAGCCGAGGGTCTCGGTGCGCTGCCTGTACTAGGCCAGGGACAGCTGAGGGTGTCAGCGCGCTGCCTGTACTAGACCTGGGACAGCCGAGGGTGACAGCGCACTGCCTGTACTAGACCAGGGACAGCCGAGGGTGTCAGCGTGCTGCCTGCACTAAACCAGGGACGTCAGAAGGTGTCAATGAGCTGCCTGTACCTGATCAGGGGCAGCCGAGGGTATCAGTGCGCTGCCTTTATTAGACCAGGGACAGCCGAGGGTGTCAGCGCATTGCTTGTCCTAGACCAGGGAAAGCCGAGTGTGTCAGCGCGCTGCCTATCCTGAACAGAAAGGGCAGAGGGAATCAGCACGCTGCCTGTACTAGACCAGGGACAGCCGAGGGTGTCAGTGTGCAGTCTGTACTAGACCAGGGACGGCCGTGGGTGTCAGCACATTGCCTGTACTAAACCAGGGAGAGCCGAGGGTGTCAGCGCACTGCCTGTACTAGACCAGGGACAGCCGAGGGTGTCAGCGCTCTGCCTGTACTAGACCCGGGACAGCCGAGGCTATCAGCGCGCTCTCTGTACTAGACCAGAGACGGCGGACTGAGGGTGTCTGCACGCTGCTTGTACTAAACCAGGGACAGCCGAGTGTGTCAGCGCGTTGCCTGTCCTAAATCAGAGACGGCGGAGTGTGTCAGCATGTTGCTTGTACTAAACCAAGGATGGCTGAGGGTGTCAGCGCGTTGCTTGTACTAAACCAAGGACAGCCGACGGTGTCTGCGCGCTGCCTGTACTAGACCGGGAATGGCCAAGGGTGTCAGTGTGCAGCTTGTACTAAACCAGAAACAGTCGAGGGTGTCCGTGCGATTCCTGTATCAGATCAGGGTGTCCACACGCTGCCTGTCCTAAACTAGGGACAGCTGAGGGTATCAGCACGCTGCCTGTACTAGACCAGGGACAGCCAAGGGTGTCGGTGTGCTGCCAGTACTAAACCATGGACAACCGAGGGTGTCCACACGCTGCCTGTCCTAAACTAGGGACAGCCGAGGGTATCAGCACTCTGCCTGTACTAGACCATGGATAGCCGAGGGTGTCAGTGTGCTGCCTGTACCAGACCAGGGACAGCCGAGGGTATCAGCACTCTGCCTGTAATAGACCATGGTCAGCCGAGGGTGTCAGTGTGCTGCCTGTACTAGACCAGGGACAGGCGAGGGTGTCAGCGCGCTGCCTGTACTAGACCCGGGACAGCCGAGGGTTTCAGCGTGCTCTCTGTACTAGACCAGAGATGGCGGACTGAGGGTGTCAGCGTGCTGCCTGTATTAGACCAGGGACAGCCAAGGATGTCAGCGTGTTGCCTTCCTAAACCAGGGACAGCCGAGGGTTACCGCGCGCTGCGTGTCCTAAATCAGAGATGGCGGAGGGTGTCAGCGCGCTTCTTGTACTAAACCAAGGACAGCTGAGGGTGTCAGCGCGCTGCCTGTACTAGACCTGGGACAGCCGAGGGTGACAGCGCACTGCCTGTACTAGACCAGGGACAGCCGAGGGTGTCAGCGTGCTGCCTGCACTAAACCAGGGACGTCAGAAGGTGTCAATGAGCTGCCTGTACCTGATCAGGGGCAGCCGAGGGTATCAGTGCGCTGCCTTTATTAGACCAGGGACAGCTGAGGGTGTCAGCGCATTGCTTGTCCTAGACCAGGGAAAGCCGAGTGTGTCAGCGCGCTGCCTATCCTGAACAGAAAGGGCAGAGGGCATCAGCACGCTGCCTGTACTAGACCAGGGACAGCCGAGGGTGTCAGTGTGCAGTCTGTACTAGACCAGGGACGGCCGTGGGTGTCAGCACGTTGCCTGTACTAAACCAGGGAGAGCCGAGGGTGTCAGCGCACTGCCTGTACTAGACCAGGGACAGCCGAGGGTGTCAGCGCTCTGCCTGTACTAGACCCGGGACAGCCGAGGCTATCAGCGTGCTCTCTGTACTAGACCAGAGACGGCGGACTGAGGGTGTCTGCACGCTGCTTGTACTAAACCAGGGACAGCCGAGTGTGTCAGCGCGTTGCCTGTCCTAAATCAGAGACGGCGGAGTGTGTCAGCATGTTGCTTGTACTAAACCAAGGATGGCTGAGGGTGTCAGCGCGTTGCTTGTACTAAACCAAGGACAGCCGACGGTGTCTGCGCGCTGCCTGTACTAGACCGGGAATGGCCAAGGGTGTCAGTGTGCAGCTTGTACTAAACCAGAAACAGTCGAGGGTGTCCGTGCGATTCCTGTATCAGATCAGGGAAGCTGAGGGTATCAGCACGCTGCCTGTACTAGACCAGGGACAGCCAAGGGTGTCAGTGTGCTGCCAGTACTAAACCATGGACAACCGAGGGTGTCCACACGCTGCCTGTCCTAAACTAGGGACAGCCGAGGGTATCAGCACTCTGCCTGTACTAGACCATGGATAGCCGAGGGTGTCAGTGTGCTGCCTGTACCAGACCAGGGACAGCCGAGGGTATCAGCACTCTGCCTGTAATAGACCATGGTCAGCCGAGGGTGTCAGTGTGCTGCCTGTACCAGACCAGGGACAGCTGCGAGTGTCAGCGCACTGCCTGTACTAGACCAGGGACAGGCGAGGGTGTCAGCGCGCTGCCTGTACTAGACCAGGGACAGCCAAGGGTGTCAGTGTGCTGCCAGTACTAAACCATGGACAACCGAGGGTGTCCACACGCTGCCTGTCCTAAACTAGGGACAGCCGAGGGTATCAGCACTCTGCCTGTACTAGACCATGGATAGCCGAGGGTGTCAGTGTGCTGCCTGTACCAGACCAGGGACAGCCGAGGGTATCAGCACTCTGCCTGTAATAGACCATGGTCAGCCGAGGGTGTCAGTGTGCTGCCTGTACCAGACCAGGGACAGCTGCGAGTGTCAGCGCACTGCCTGTACTAGACCAGGGACAGGCGAGGGTGTCAGCGCGCTGCCTGTACTAGACCCGGGACAGCCGAGGGTTTCAGCGCGCTCTCTGTACTAGACCAGAGATGGCGGACTGAGGGTGTCAGCGTGCTGCCTGTATTAGACCAGGGACAGCCAAGGATGTCAGCGTGTTGCCTTCCTAAACCAGGGACAGCCGAGGGTTACCGCGCGCTGCGTGTCCTAAATCAGAGACGGCGGAGGGTGTCAGCGCGCTTCTTGCACTAAACCAAGGACAGCTGAGGGTGTCAGCGTGCTGCCTGTAATAGACCAGGGTCAGCCGAGGGTGTCAGCACGCTGCCTGTACTAGACCAGAGGCAGTGGAGGGTATCAGCACGCTGCCTGTCCTAAACCAGAGACGGCGGCGGGTGTCAGTGTGCTGCCTGTACGAGACCAGGGACAGCTGTGAGTGTCAGTGCACTGCCTGTACTAGGCCAGGGACAGCTGAGGGTGTCAGCGCTCTTCCTGTACTAGACCAGGCTCAGCCGAGGGTGTCAGCGTGCTGCCTGTACTAGACCAGGGTCAGCTGAGGGTGTCAGCGTGCTGCCTGTACTAGACCAGGGACAGCCGAGGATGTCAGTGTCCTGCCTGTACTAAACCAGGGACGGCCGAGGGTCTCAGTGCACTGCCTGTACTAAGCGATGGACAGCAGAGGGTGTCATGGCCTTGCCTGTGCTAAACTAGGGACAGCCGAGGGTGTCAGCGCGCTGCCTGTACGAGACCAGGGCCAGCCGAGGGTGTCGGTGCGCTGCCTGTACTAGACCAGGGACAGCCGAGGGTGGCAGCGCGTTGCTTGCCCTAAGCCAGGGACAGCCGAGGGTGTCAGCGCGTTGCCTGTCCTAAACCAGGGACGGCCGAGTGTGTCAGCGCGCTGCCCGTACTAGATCAGGGACAGCCGAGGTGTCAGCGTGCTGCCTGTACTAAACGAGGGACAGCCGAGGGTGTCAGCGCCCTGCCTGTCCTGAACTAGGGACAGCCGATATATCAAAGCGCTGCCTGTACTAAACCATGGACAGCTGTGAGTGTCAGTGCGCTGTCTGAACTTGACCAGGGACAGCCAAGTGTCTCAGCGTGCTGCCTGTACTAGACCAGGGACAGCCGAGGGTGGCAGCGCGTTGCTTGCCCTAAACCAGGGACAGCCGAGGGTGTCAGCGCGTTGCCTGTCCTAAACCAGGGACAGCCGATTTTGTCAGCGCGTTGCCTGTCCTAAACCAGGGACAGCCGAGTGTGTCAGCGCGTTGCCTGTACTAAACCAGGGACAGCTGAGGGTAACAGCGCGTTGCCTGTGCTAAATCAGACACGGCGGAGGGTGTCAGCATGTTGCTTGTACTAAACCAGGGACAGCCGAGTCTGTCAGCGCGTTGCCTGTCCTAAACCAGGGAGAGCTGAGGGTAACAGCGTGCTGCCTGTGCTAAATCAGATACGACGGAGGATGTCAGCGCACTGCTTGTACTATACCAGTGATGGCAGACAGTGTCAGCGTGCTGTCTGTACAAGACCAGGGACATCCGAGGGTGTCAGTGCGTTGCCGGTCCTAGACCAGGGACAGCCGAAGGTGTCAGCGTGCTGCCTGTACTAGACCAGGGACAGCCGAGGTTGTCAGCGCGCTGCCTGCACTAAACCAGGGACGTCAGAGGGTGTCAATGAGCTGCCTGTACTAGATCAGGGACAGCAGAGGGTGTCATGGCCTTGCCTGTGCTAAACTAGGGACAGCCGAGGGTGTCAGCGCGCTGCCTGTACGAGACCAGGGCCAGCCGAGGGTGTCGGTGCGCTGCCTGTACTAGGCCAGGGACAGCTGAGGGTATCAGCACGCTGCCTGTACTAGACCAGGGACAGCCAAGGGTGTCCACACGCTGCCTGTCCTAAACTAGGGAGAGCCGAGGGTATCAGCACTCTGCCTGT
Organism: Carcharodon carcharias; assembly: GCF_017639515.1. Classification (NCBI taxonomy): domain Eukaryota; kingdom Metazoa; phylum Chordata; class Chondrichthyes; order Lamniformes; family Lamnidae; genus Carcharodon; species Carcharodon carcharias. Next base: position 3,174,675 of record NW_024470737.1, on the reverse strand, counting down.
ACTAGACCATGGACAGCCGAAGGTGTCAGTGAGCTGCCTGTAGTAAACCATGAGATGGTGGGGGATGTCAGTGCGCTGCCTGAACTAGACCAGGGACGGATGCGAGTTTCAGCGCACTGCCTGTACTAGACCAGGGACAGCCGAGGGTGTCAGTGCGCTGCCTGTACTAGACCAGGGACAGCCGAGGGTGTCAGTGCGCTGCCTGTACTAGACCAGGGACAGCCGAGGGTGTCAGTGCGCTGCCTGTACTAGACCCGGGACAGCTGAGGGTATCAGCGCGCTCTCTGTACTAGACCAGAGACGGCAGACTGAGGGTGTCTGCACGCTGCCTGTATTAGACCACGGACAGCCAAGGGTGTCAGCGCGTTGCCTGTCCTAACCCTAACCCTAACACTAACCCTGCCTGTCCTAAACTAGGGAGAGCCGAGGGTATCAGCACGCTGCCTGTAGTAAACCATGGACAGCCGCATGTGTCAGTGAGTTGCCTGTACTAGACCAGTGACAGCCGATGGTGTCAGTGCATTGCTTGCCCTAGACCAGGGACAGCCAAGGTTGTCAGTGTGTTACCTGTCCAAACCAGGGAGAGCTGAGGGTAACAGCGCGCTGCCTGTGCTAAATCAGAGACGGCCGAGGGTGTCAGCGCGCAGCTTGTACTAAAACAGAGCCGATGGTGTCCGCACACTGCCTGTACTAGATCAGGGACAGCCGTGGGTGTCAGCGCGCTGCTTGTACTAAACCAGGGATGGCAGAGTGTCTCATCGTGCTGCCTGCACTATACCAGGGACAGCCGAGTGTGTCAGCGCACTGCCGGTACTAGACCAGGGGCAGCCGAGGGCATCAGCGCGCTGCCTGTACCTGATCAGGGGCAGCCGAGGGTATCAGTGCGCTGCCTTTATTAGACCAGGGACAGCCGAGGGTGTCAGCGCATTGCTTGTCCTAGACCAGAGAAAGCCGAGTGTGTCAGCGCGCTGCCTATCCTGAACAGAAAGGGCAGAGGGAATCAGCACGCTGCCTGTACTAGACCAGGGACAGCCGAGGGTGTCAGTGTGCAGTCTGTACTAGACCAGGGACGGCCGTGGGTGTCAGCACGTTGCCTGTACTAAACCAGGGAGAGCCGAGGGTGTCAGCGCACTGCCTGTACTAGACCAGGGACAGCCGAGGGTGTCAGTGCGCTGCCTGTACTAGACCAGGGACAGCTGAGGGTGTCAGCGCTCTGCCTGTACTAGACCCGGGACAGCCGAGGCTATCAGCGTGCTCTCTGTACTAGACCAGAGACGGCGGACTGAGGGGTCTGCACGCTGCTTGTACTAAACCAGGGACAGCCGAGTGTGTCAGCGCGTTGCCTGTCCTAAATCAGAGACGGCGGAGTGTGTCAGCATGTTGCTTGTACTAAACCAAGGATGGCTGAGGGTGTCAGCGCGTTGCTTGTACTAAACCAAGGACAGCCGACGGTGTCTGCGCGCTGCCTGTACTAGACCGGGAATGGCCAAGGGTGTCAGTGTGCAGCTTGTACTAAACCAGAAACAGTCGAGGGTGTCCGTGCGATTCCTGTATCAGATCAGGGAAGCTGAGGGTATCAGCACGCTGCCTGTACTAGACCAGGGACAGCCAAGGGTGTCAGTGTGCTGCCAGTACTAAACCATGGACAACCGAGGGTGTCCACACGCTGCCTGTCCTAAACTAGGGACAGCCGAGGGTATCAGCACTCTGCCTGTACTAGACCATGGATAGCCGAGGGTGTCAGTGTGCTGCCTGTACCAGACCAGGGACAGCCGAGGGTATCAGCACTCTGCCTGTAATAGACCATGGTCAGCCGAGGGTGTCAGTGTGCTGCCTGTACTAGACCAGGGACAGGCGAGGGTGTCAGCGCGCTGCCTGTACTAGACCCGGGACAGCCGAGGGTTTCAGCGTGCTCTCTGTACTAGACCAGAGATGGCGGACTGAGGGTGTCAGCGTGCTGCCTGTATTAGACCAGGGACAGCCAAGGATGTCAGCGTGTTGCCTTCCTAAACCAGGGACAGCCGAGGGTTACCGCGCGCTGCGTGTCCTAAATCAGAGATGGCGGAGGGTGTCAGCGCGCTTCTTGTACTAAACCAAGGACAGCTGAGGGTGTCAGCGTGCTGCCTGTAATAGACCAGGGTCAGCCGAGGGTGTCAGCACGCTGCCTGTACTAGACCAGAGGCAGTGGAGGGTATCAGCACGCTGCCTGTCCTAAACCAGAGACGGCGGCGGGTGTCAGTGTGCTGCCTGTACGAGACCAGGGACAGCTGTGAGTGTCAGTGCACTGCCTGTACTAGACCAGGCTCAGCCGAGGGTGTCAGCGTGCTGCCTGTACTAGACCAGGGTCAGCTGAGGGTGTCAGCGCGCTGCCTGTACTAGACCAGGGACAGCCGAGGATGTCAGTGTCCTGCCTGTACTAAACCAGGGACGGCCGAGGGTCTCAGTGCACTGCCTGTACTAAGCGATGGACAGCAGAGGGTGTCATGGCCTTGCCTGTGCTAAACTAGGGACAGCCGAGGGTGTCAGCGCGCTGCCTGTACGAGACCAGGGCCAGCCGAGGGTGTCGGTGCGCTGCCTGTACTAGGCCAGGAACAGCTGAGGGTGTCAGCGCGCTGCCTGTACTGGACCTGGGACAGCCGAGGGTGACAGCGCGCTGCCTGTACTAGACCAGGGACAGCCGAGGGTGTCAGCGCGCTCCATGTACTAGATCGCGGCAGCCGAGGGTGTCAGCGCACTGCCTGCACTAAACCAGGGACGTCAGAGGGTGTCAATGAGCTGCCTGTACTAGATCAGGGGCAGCCGAGGGTATCAGCGCGCTGCCTTTATTAGACCAGGGATAGCCGAGGGTGTCAGAGCATTGCTTGTCCTAGACCAGGAACAGCCGAGTGTGTCAGCGTGCTGCCTGTCCTGAACCAGAGACGGCGGAGGGAATCAGCGCGCTGCCTGTACTAGACCAGGGACAGCCGAGCGTGTCAGTGTGCTGTCTGTACTAGACCAGGGACAGCCGTGGGTGTCAGCACGCTGCCTGTACTAGACCAGGGACAGCCAAGGGTGTCAGCGTATTGCTTACCCTAGACCAGGGACCGCTGAGGGTGTCAGCGCATTGCCTGTATTAATCCAGGGACAGCCGAGGGTAACTGCGTGCTGCCTGATCTAAATCAGAGATGACGGAGGATTTCAGTGCACTGCTTGTACTATACCAGTGATGGCAGACAGTGTCAGCGTGCTGTCTGTACTAGACCAGGGACAGCCAAGGGTGAAAGTGTGCTGCCTGAATTAAACCAGGGACAGCCGAGGGTATCAGCACGCTGCCTGTGCTAAACCATGGACAGCCGAGGGTGTCAGCGCGCTGCCCGTACTAGATCAGGGACAGCCGAGGTGTCAGCGCGCTGCCTGTACTAAACGAGGGACAGTCGAGGGTGTCAGCGCCCTGCCTGTCCTGAACTAGGGACAGCCGATATATCAAAGCGCTGCCTGTACTAAACCATGGACAGCTGTGAGTGTCAGTGCGCTGTCTGAACTAGACCAGGGACAGCCAAGTGTCTCAGCGTGCTGCCTGTACTAGACCAGGGACAGCCGAGGGTGGCAGCGCGTTGCTTGCCCTAAGCCAGGGACAGCCGAGGGTGTCAGCGCGTTGCCTGTCCTAAACCAGGGACGGCCGAGTGTGTCAGCGCGCTGCCCGTACTAGATCAGGGACAGCCGAGGTGTCAGCGCGCTGCCTGTACTAAACGAGGGACAGTCGAGGGTGTCAGCGCCCTGCCTGTCCTGAACTAGGGACAGCCGATATATCAAAGCGCTGCCTGTACTAAACCATGGACAGCTGTGAGTGTCCGTGCGCTGTCTGAACTAGACCAGGGACAGCCAAGTGTCTCAGCGTGCTGCCTGTACTAGACCAGGGACAGCCGAGGGTGGCAGCGCGTTGCTTGCCCTAAACCAGGGACAGCCGAGGGTGTCAGCGCGTTGCCTGTCCTAAACCAGGGACAGCCGAGTGTGTCAGCGCGTTGCCTGTACTAAACCAGGGACAGCTGAGGGTAACAGCGCGCTGCCTGTGCTAAATCAGAGACGGCGGAGGGTGTCAGCATGTTGCTTGTACTAAACCAGGGACAGCCGAGTGTGTCAGTGCGTTGCCTGTCCTAAACCAGGGAGAGCTGAGGGTAACAGCGCGCTGCCTGTGCTAAATCAGATACGACGGAGGATGTCAGCGCACTGCTTGTACTATACCAGTGATGGCAGACAGTGTCAGCGTGCTGTCTGTACAAGACCAGGGACATCTGAGGGTGTCAGTGCGTTGCCGGTCCTAGACCAGGGACAGCCGAAGGTGTCAGCGTGCTGCCTGTACTAGACCAGGGACAGCCGAGGTTGTCAGCGCGCTGCCTGCACTAAACCAGGGACGTCAGAGGGTGTCAATGAGCTGCCTGTACTAGATCAGGGACAGCAGAGGGTGTCATGGCCTTGCCTGTGCTAAACTAGGGACAGCCGAGGGTGTCAGCGCGCTGCCTGTACGAGACCAGGGCCAGCCGAGGGTGTCGGTGCGCTGCCTGTACTAGGCCAGGGACAGCTGAGGGTATCAGCACGCTGCCTGTACTAGACCAGGGACAGCCAAGGGTGTCAGTGTGCTGCCAGTACTAAACCATGGACAACCGAGGGTGTCCACACGCTGCCTGTCCTAAACTAGTGAGAGCCGAGGGTATCAGCACTCTGCCTGTACTAGACCATGGACAGCCGAAGGTGTCAGTGAGCTGCCTGTAGTAAACCATGAGATGGTGGAGGATGTCAGTGCGCTGCCTGAACTAGACCAGGGATGGCTGCGAGTGTCAGCGCACTGCCTGTACTAGACCAGGGACAGCCGAGGGTGTCAGTGCGCTGCCTGTACTAGACCAGGGACAGCCGAGGGTGTCAGTGCACTGCCTGTACTAGACCAGGGACAGCTGAGGGTGTCAGCGCGCTGCCTGTACTAGACCCGGGACAGCCGAGGGTATCAGCGCGCTCTCTGTACTAGACCAGAGACGGCGGACTGAGGGTGTCTGCACGCTGCCTGTATTAGACCACGGACAGCCAAGGGTGTCAGCGCGTTGCCTGTCCTAACCCTAACCCTAACACTAACCCTGCCTGTCCTAAACTAGGGAGAGCCGAGGGTATCAGCACGCTGCCTGTAGTAAACCATGGACAGCCGCATGTGTCAGTGAGTTGCCTGTACTAGACCAGTGACAGCTGAGGGTGTCAGTGCATTGCTTGCCCTAGACCAGGGACAGCCAAGGTTGTCAGTGTGTTACCTGTCCAAACCAGGGAGAGCTGAGGGTAACAGCGCGCTGCCTGTGCTAAATCAGAGACGGCCGAGGGCGCAGCTTGTACTAAAACAGAGCCGATGGTGTCCGCACACTGCCTGTACTAGATCAGGGACAGCCGTGGGTGTCGGCGCGCTGCTTGTACTAAACCAGGGATGGCAGAGTGTCTCATCGTGCTGCCTGCACTATACCAGGGACAGCCGAGTATGTCAGCGCACTGCCGGTACTAGACCAGGGGCAGCCGAGGGCATCAGCGCGCTGCCTGTACTTGACCAGGGACAGCCGAGGGTGTCAGCGCGCTGCCTGTACTAGACCAGGGTAGCCAAGGGTGTCAGCGCACTGCCTGTACTAGACCAGGGACAGGTGACGGTGTCAGCGCGCTGCTTGTACTAAACCAGGGACAGCCGAGTGTGTCAGCGCGCTGCTTGTACTAAACCAGGGACAGCCGAGGGTGTCAGCGCGCTGCCTGTACTAGACCAGGGTAGCCAAGGGTGTCAGCGCACTGCCTGTACTAGACCAGGGACAGGTGACGGTGTCAGCGCGCTGCTTGTACTAAACCATGGACAGCCGAGTGTGTCAGCGCGCTGCCTGTCCTAAATCAGAGACGGCGGAGTGTGTCAGCATGTTGCTTGTACTAAACCAAGGACGGCTGAGGGTGTCAGCGTGTTGCTTGTACTAAACCAAGGACAGCCGACGGTGTCCGCGCGCTGCCTGTGCTAGACCAGGAATGGCCAAGGGTGTCAGTGTGCAGCTTGTACTAAACCAGAAACAGTCGAGGGTGTCCGTGCGATTCCTGTATCAGATCAGGGACAGCTGAGGGTATCAGCACGCTGCCTGTACTAGACCTGGGACAGCCAAGGGTGTCAGTGTGCTGCCTGAATTAAACCAGGGACAGCCGAGGTGTCAGCGTGCTGCCTGTATTAAACCAGGGACAGCCGAGGGTGTCCACACGCTGCCTGTCCTAAACTAGGGACAGCCGAGGGTATCAGCACGCTGCCTGTACTAGACCATGGACAATCGAGGGTGTCCACACGCTGCCTGTCCTAAACTAGGGACAGCCGAGGGTATCAGCACGCTGCCTGTACTAGACCATGGTCAGCCAAGGGTGTCAGTGAGCTGCCTGTACTAAACAAGAGACGGCGGAGGGTGTCAGCGCGCTGCCTGTACCAGACCCGGGACAGCTGCGATTGTCAGCGCACTGCCTGTACTAGACCATGGAGAACTGAGGGTGTCAGCTTGCTGCCTGTACTAGACCCGGGACAGCCGAGCGTTTCAGCGCGCTCTCTGTACTGGACCAGAGACGGCGGACTGAGGGTGTCAGCTTGCTGCCTGTATTAGACCAGGGACAGCCGAGGGTGTCAGCGCGCTCTCTGTACTAGAGCATAGACAGCAGACTGAGGGTAACTGCGTGCTGCCTGTCCTAAACCAGAGACGGCGGAGGGTGTCAGCGCGCTGCCTGTACTAGACCAGAGACGGCGGAGGGTCTCAGCGTGCAGCTTGTACTAAACCAGAGATGGCCGAGTGTATCTGCGCGATTTCTGTACTAGATCAGGGACAGACGAGGATGTCAGTGCGCTGCCTGTACTAGACCAGGGACGGCTGTGAGTGTCAGCGCACTGCCTGTACTAGACCAGGGAGAGCCTAGGGTGTCAGCACGCTGCCTGTACTAGACCAGGGACAGCCGAGGGTGTCAGTGCGCTGCCTGTACTAGACCAGGGACAGCTGAGGGTGTCAGCGCGCTGCCTGTACTAGACCCGGGACTGCCGAGGGTATCAGCGCGCTCTCCATACTAGACCAGAGACGGCGGACTGAGGGTGTCTGCACGCTGCCTGTATTAGACCACGGACAGCCAAGGGTGTCAGCGCGTTGCCTGTCCTAACCCTAACCCTAACACTAACCCTGCCTGTCCTAAACTAGGGAGAGCCGAGGGTATCAGCACGCTGCCTGTAGTAAACCATGGACAGCCGCATGTGTCAGTGAGTTGCCTGTACTAGACCAGTGACAGCTGAGGGTGTCAGTGCATTGCTTGCCCTAGACCAGGGACAGCCAAGGTTGTCAGTGTGTTACCTGTCCAAACCAGGGAGAGCTGAGGGTAACAGCGCGCTGCCTGTGCTAAATCAGAGACGGCCGAGGGCGCAGCTTGTACTAAAACAGAGCCGATGGTGTCCGCACACTGCCTGTACTAGATCAGGGACAGCCAAGGGATGGCAGAGTGTCTCATCGTGCTGCCTGCACTATACCAGGGACAGCCGAGTATGTCAGCGCACTGCCGGTACTAGACCAGGGGCAGCCGAGGGCATCAGCGCGCTGCCTGTACTTGACCAGGGACAGCCGAGGGTGTCAGCGCGCTGCCTGTACTAGACCAGGGTAGCCAAGGGTGTCAGCGCACTGCCTGTACTAGACCAGGGACAGGTGACGGTGTCAGCGCGCTGCTTGTACTAAACCAGGGACAGCCGAGTGTGTCAGCGCGCTGCTTGTACTAAACCAGGGACAGCCGAGGGTGTCAGCGCGCTGCCTGTACTAGACCAGGGTAGCCAAGGGTGTCAGCGCACTGCCTGTACTAGACCAGGGACAGGTGACGGTGTCAGCGCGCTGCTTGTACTAAACCAGGGACAGCCGAGTGTGTCAGCGCGCTGCTTGTACTAAACCAGGGACAGCCGAGGGTGTCAGTGCGCTGCCTGTACTAGACCAGGGACAGCTGAGGGTGTCAGCGCGCTGCCTGTACTAGACCCGGGACTGCCGAGGGTATCAGCGCGCTCTCCATACTAGACCAGAGACGGCGGACTGAGGGTGTCTGCACGCTGCCTGTATTAGACCACGGACAGCCAAGGGTGTCAGCGCGTTGCCTGTCCTAACCCTAACCCTAACACTAACCCTGCCTGTCCTAAACTAGGGAGAGCCGAGGGTACCAGCACACTGCCTGTAGTAAACCATGGACAGCCGCATGTGTCAGTGAGTTGCCTGTACTAGACCAGGGACGGCTGCGAGTGTCAGCGCACTGCCTGTACTAGACCAGGGACAGCCGAGGGTGTAGTGCGCTGCCTGTACTAGACCAGGGACAGCCAAGGGTGTCAGTGTGCTGCCTGTACTAGAACAGGGAAAGCTGAGGGTGTCAGTGAGCTGCATGTACTAAACCATGAGACGGCGGAGGGTGTCAGTGCGCTGCCTGTACTAGACCAGGGACGGCTGTGAGTGTCAGCGCACTGCCTGTACTAGACCAGGGACAGCCGAGGGTGTCAGCACGCTGCCTGTACTAAACCAGGGTCAGCCGAGGGTGTTAGCACGTTGCCTGTACTAGACCAGGGTCAGCCAAGGGTGTCAACGCGCTGCCTGTACTAAACCAGGGTCAGCCGAGGGTGTTAGCACGTTGCCTGTACTAAACCAGGGTCAGCCGAGGGTGTTAGCACGTTGCCTGTCCTAAACCAGGGACAGCTGAGGGTGTCAGCGCGCTGCCTGTACTAGACCAGGGTCAGCCAAGGGTGTCAACGCGCTGCCTGTACTAGACCAGTGTCAGCTGAGGGTGTCAGTGTGCTGCCTGTACTAATCCAGGGACAGCCGAGGGTGTCAGTGCGCTGCCTGTACTAAACGAGGGACAACTGAGGGTGTCAGGGCCTTGCCTGTCCTAAACTAGGGACAGCCGAAGGTATCAGCGCGCTGGCTGTCCTTAACCAGGAACAGCCGAGGGTGTCAGCGCGCTGCCTGTACTAAACCATGGACAGCCGCGTATGTCAGTGAGTTGCCTGTACTAGACCAGTGACAGCCGAGGGTGTCAGTGCATTAAAAACAAAAAAACTGCGGATGCTGGAAATCCAAAACAAAAACAGAATTACCTGGAAAAACTCAGCAGGTCTGGCAGCATCGGCGGAGAAGAAAAGAGTTGACGTTTCGAGTCCTCATGACCCTTCGACAGAACTTGAGTTCTGTCGAAGGGTCATGAGGACTCGAAACGTCAACTCTTTTCTTCTCCGCCGATGCTGCCAGACCTGCTGAGTTTTTCCAGGTAATTCTGTTTTTGTTTTGGTGTCAGTGCATTGCTTGCCCTAGACCAGGGATAGCCAAGGTTGTCAGTGTGTTACCTGTCCAAACCAGGGAGAGCTGAGGGTAACAGCGCGCTGCCTGTGCTAAATCAGAGACGGCCGAGGGTGTCAGCGTGCAGCTTGTACTAAAACAGAGCCGATGGTGTCCGCACACTGCCTGTACTAGATCAGGGACAGCCGTGGGTGTCAGCGCGCTGCTTGTACTAAACCAGGGATGGCAGAGTGTCTCATCGTGCTGCCTGTACTATACCAGGGACAGCCGAGTGTGTCAGCGCACTGCTGGTTCTAGACCAGGGACAGCCGAGGGCATCAGCGTGCTGCCTGTACTTGACCAGGGACAGCTGAGGATGTCAGCGCGCTGCCTGTACTAGACCAGGGTAGCCGAGGGTGTCAGCACGCTGCATGTACTGGACCAGAGACGGCGGAGGGTCTCAGCGTGCAGCTTGTACTAAACCAGAGATGGCAGAGTGTATCTGCGCGATTTCTGTACTAGATCAGGGACAGCCGAGGATGTCAGTGTGCTGCCTGTACTAAACCAGGGATGGCCGAGGGTGTCAATGCGCTGCCTGTACTAAATGAGGGACAGCCGAGGGTGTCAGCGCCTTGCCTGTCCTAAACTAGGGACAGCCGAGGCTATCAGCGCGCTGCCTGTACTAAACCATGGACAGCCGAGGGTGTCAGTGAGCCTCCTGTACTAAACCAGAGGTGGTGGAGGGTATCAGCGTGCTGCCTGTTCTAAACAAGAGATGACAGAGGGTGTCAGCGCGCTGCCTGTACGAGACCAGGGACAGCTGTGAGTGTCGGTGCACTGCCTGGACTCGGCCAGGGACAGCTGAGGGTGTCAGCGTGCTGCCTGTACTAGACCTGGGACAGCCAAGGATGTCAGCGCGCTGCCTGTACTAGACCAGGGATGGCCGACCGATGGTGTCAGCATGCTGCCTGTACTAGACCAGGGACAGCTGAGGGTGTCGGTGCGCTGCTTTTATTAAACCAGGGACAGCCGAGGGTGTCAGCGCACTGCTTGTACTAGACCAGGGACAGCCGAGGGTGTCAGTGCGCTGCCTGTACTAGACCTGGGACAGCCGAGGGCGTCAGCATGTTGCCTGTCCTAAACCAGCGACCACCGAGGGTTCAGCGTGCTGCCTGTACTAGACCAGGGACAGCTGAGGGTGTCGGTGCACTGCTTTTATTAAACCAGGGACAGCCGAGGGTGTCAGCGTGCTGACTGTACTAAACCAGGGACAGCTGAGGGTGTCAGCGCGATGCTTGTAATAATCCAGGGACAGCCGAGGGTGTCAGCACCCTGCCTGTACTAGAACAGGGACAGCCAAGGGTGTCAGCGTGATGCTTGTACTAAACCAGGTTGGCAGAGGGTGTCAGTGCGCTGCCTGTACTAGACCAAGGACAGCCGAGGGTGTCAGCGTGCTGCCTGTACTAGACCAGGGACAGCCGAAGGTGTCAGCAGGCTGGCTGTCCTAAACCAGGGACGGCCGCGGGTGTCAGCGCCCTTCATGTCCTAAACTAGGGACAGCCGAGGGTATCAGCGCATTGCTTGCCCTAGACCAGGGACAGCTGAGGGTGTCAGCGCACTGCTTGTACTAGACCAGGGACAGCTGAGGGTGTCAGTGCGCTGCCTGTACTAGACCAGGGACAGCCGAGGGTGTCAGCACCCTGCCTGTACTAGAGCAGGGACAGCCAAGGGCGTCAGTGTGCTGCCTGTACTAGACCAGGGACAGCCGAGGGTGTCAGCACCCTGCCTGTACTAGAGCAGGGACAGCCGAGGGCGTCAGTGTGCTGCCTGTCCTAAACCATGGACCGCCGAGGGTTCTGTGCGCTGCTTTTATTAAACCAGGGACAGCCGAGGGTGTCAGCGTGCTGATTGTACTAAACCAGGGACAGCCGACGGTGTCAGCCCGCTGCCTGTACTAGATCTGCGACAGCCGAGTGTGTCAGCGCACTGCCTGTACTAGACCAGGGACAGCCGAGGGTGTCAGCGCGCTGCCTGTACTAGACCAGGGGCAGCCAAGGGTGTCAGCACGCTGCCTGTACTAAACCAGGGACGGCTGAGTGTGTCAGCACACTGCCTGTCAGAAACCAGGGACGGCCGAGGGCGTCAGCGTGCTGCCTGTCCTAGACCAGGGACAGCTGAAGGTGTCAGCGTGCTGCCTGTCCTAGACCAGGGACAGCTGAAGGTGTCAGCACGCTGCGTGTAGAACACCAGGGATAACCAAGGGTGTCAGCGTGCAGCTTGTACTAAACCAAAGACGGCCGAGGGTGCCAGAGCGCTGCCTGTACTAAACCAGGGACAGCCGAGGGTGTCAGCATGCTGCCTGTACTAAAACAGGGACAGCCGAGGGTATCAGCACGCAGCCTGTACTAGACCAGGGACAGCCGAGGGTGTTAGCGAGCTGCTTGTACTAAACCAGGGACGGCCGAGGGTGTCAGGGCGCTGCCTGTCCTAAACTAGGGAGAGCCGAGGGTATCAGCGCGCTGCCTGTACTAGTCCAGGGACAGCCGAGTGTGTCGGTGTGCTGCTTTTATTAAACCAGGGACAGCCGAGGGTGTCAGTGCGCTGCCTGTACTAAACTGTGGATAGCCAAAGGTGTCAGCGAGCTGCCTGTATTAGACCAGGGACAGCCGAGGTTGTCAGTATGTCGCTTGTACTAAACCAGGGACAGCCGACGGTGTCAGCGCACTGCCTGTACTAGACCAACGACCACCGAGTGTGTCAGTGCACTGCCTGTACTAGTGCAGGGACAGTCGAGGGTGTCAGCGTGCTGCCTGTACTAGACCAGGGACAGCCAAGTGTGTCAGCGCGCTGCCTGTACTAAACCAGGGACAGCCGAGGTTTTCTGCGTGCTGCCTGTCGGAAACCAGTGACGGCCGAGGGTGTCAGCGCGCTGCCTGTAGAACACCAGGGACAACCAAGAGTGTCAGCACGCTGCTTGTACTGAACCAAGGAAGGCCGAGTGTGTCATCATGCTGCCTGTACTAGTCCAGGGTCGGCCGAGGGTGTCAGCGTGCAGCTTGTACCAAACCAGAGACGGCTGAAGGTGCCAGAGAGCTGCCTGCACTAAACCAGGGACAGCCGAGTGTTCAGCGTGCTGCCTGTACTAGACCAGGGACAGCCGAGTGTGTCGGTGCGCTGCTTTTATTGAACCAGGGACAGCGGAGGGTGTCAGCATGCTGACTGTACTAAACCAGGGACAGCCGAGGGTGTCAGCGCATTGCCTGTACTAAATCAGGGACAGCTGAGGGTGTCAGCGCAATGCTTGTACTAATCCAGGGACAGCTGAGGGTGTCAGCGCGCTGCCTGTAGAACACCAGGGACAACCAAGGGTGTCAGCACGCTGTTTGTACTAAACCAAGGAAGGCCGAGTTTGTCAGCATGCTGCCTGTACTAGTCCAGGGTCGTCCGAGGGTGTCAGCGTGCTGCTTGTACTAAACCAGAGACGGCCGAGGGTGCCAGAGCGCTGCCTGTACTAAACCAGGGACAGCCATGGGTGTCAGTGCGCTGCCTGTTCTAAATCAGGGACAGCTGAGGGTGTCAGCGCGCTGCCTGTACTAAACCATGGACAGCTGAAGGTGTCAGCGTGCTGTTTGTACTAAACCAAGGACGGCCAAGGGTGCCAGCATGCTGCCTGTACTAGAGCAGGGACAGCAGAGGTTGTCAGCGTGCTGCTTGTAAAAACCAGGGACGGCCGAGGGTGTCAGCATGCAGCTTGTACTAAACCAGGGACAGCCGAGGGTGTCCGTGCCCTGCCTGTACTAAATCAGGGACTGGCGAGGCTGTCAGCACGCTGCCTGTACTAGACCAGGTACAGCCGAGGGTGTCAGCGCGCTACCTGGTCTAAACCAGAGACGGCGGAGGGTATCAGCACGCTGCATGTACTAAACCAGGGACAGCCGAGGGTGTCAGCGCGTTGCTTGTATTAAACCCGGGACAGCCTAGGGTGCCAGCGCGCTGCCTGTTCTAAACCAGGGACAGCTGAGGGTGTCAGTATGTCGCCTGTACTGAACCAGGGATAGCTGACGGTGTCAGCGCACTGCTTGTACTAGACCAGGGACAACCGAGGGTGTCAGCGCACTGCCTGTACTAGACAAGGGACAGCCAAGGGTGTCAGCGCGCTGCCTGTACTATACCAGAGACAGCCGAGGTTGTCTGCGAGCTGCCTGTCAGAAACCAGGGATGGCCGAGGACGTCAGCGTGCTGCCTGTCCTAGACCAGGGACAGATGAGGGTGTCAGCGCGCTGCCTGTAGAACACCAGGTACAACAAAGGGTGTCAGCACGCTGCTTGTACTAAACCAAGGACGGCCGAGTGTGTCAGCAGGCTGCCTGTACTAGTCCAGGGTCGGCCGAGGGTGTCAGCATGCAGCTTGTACTAAACCAGAGACGGCCGAGGGTGCCAAAGCACTGCCTGTACTAAACCAGGGACAGCCAAGGGTGTCAGCATGCTGCCTGTACTAAAACAGGAACAGCCGAGGGTATCAGCATGCTGCCTGTACTAGACCACGTGACAGCAGATGGTGTCAGTGAGCTGCTTGTACTAAACCAGGGATGGCCGAGGGTGTCAACACGCTGCCTGTACTAAAACAGGGACAGCCGAGGGTATCAGCATGCTGCCTGTACTAGACCAGGGACAGCCGAGGGTGTCAGCGCACTGCCTGTACTAAACCATTGACAGCTGAGGGTGTCAGCACGCTGCCTGTACTAGACCAGGGACAGCCGATGTTGCCAGCGCGCTGCTTGTACTAAACCAGGGACGGCTGAGGGTGTCAGCAGGCTGCCTGTACTAAACCAGGGACGGCCTAGGGTGTCAGCGCACTGCCTGTCCTAAACTAGGGACAGCCGAGGTTGTCAGCATGCTGCCTGTACTAAACCAGAGACAGCTGAGGGTGTCAGCGCGCTGCTTGTACTAAACCAGGGACAGCCGAGGGTGTCAGCGCGCTGCTTGTACTAAACCAGGGACGGCCGAGGGTGTCAGCGCACTGCCTGTCCTAAACCAGGGTCGGCCAAGGATGTCAGTGTGCTGCCTGTGCTAGACCAGGGATGGCCGACCGAGGGTGTCAGTGCCCTGCCTGTACTAGACCAGGGACAGCCGAGGGTGACAGTGCGATGCCTGTACTAGACCAGGGACAGCCGAGGGTGTCAGCGCGATGCCTGTAATAAACTAGGGACAGCCGGGGGTGTCAGCGCGCTGCCTGTCCTACAACAGAGACAGCCGGGGGTGTCAGCGCGCTGCCTGTACTAGACCAGGTACAGCCGAGGGTTTCAGCGCGCTGCCTGTCCTACAACAGAGACAGCCGGGGGTGTCAGCGCGCTGCCTGTACTAGACCAGGTACAGCCGAGGGTTTCAGCGCGCTAACTGTCCTAATCCAGAGAAGGCGGAGGGTGTCAGCGCACTGCATGTACTAGACCAGTGACTGCTGAGTGTGTCAGCGCGCTGCCTGTACTAGACAGGGACAGCCATGGGTGTCAGCGCACTGCCTGTAATAATCAATGGACAACCGAGGGTGTCAGCGCGCTGCCTGTCCTAAACTAGGGACAGCCCAGGTTGTCAGCGCGCTGCCTGTACTAGACCAGGGACAGCCAAGGGTGTCAGCGCGCTGCCGTTACTAGACCAGGGACAGCCAAGGGTGTCAGCGCGCTGCCTGTACTAGACCAGGGACAGCCGAGGGTGTCAGCGCACTGCCTGTACTAAACCAGAGACAGCCAAGTG
The DNA here is from genome assembly GCF_017639515.1 of Carcharodon carcharias. Lineage (NCBI taxonomy): Eukaryota > Metazoa > Chordata > Chondrichthyes > Lamniformes > Lamnidae > Carcharodon > Carcharodon carcharias. Next base: position 3,159,632 of record NW_024470737.1, on the reverse strand, counting down.
TGTCATCGTGCTGCTTGTTTTAAACCAGGGACATCCGAGAGTGTAGCGTGCTGCCTGTACTAGACTTGGGTCAGCCGAGGGTGTCAGCGTGCAGCTTGTACTAAACCAGAGACGGCCGAGGGTGTCCGCTCGATTCCTGTACTAGATCAGGCACAGCCGAGGGTGTCAGCGCGCTGCCTGTACTAGACCAGGGACAGCCAAGGGTGTCAGTGCGCTGTCTGTACTAGAACAGGGACGGCTGACCGAGAGTGTCAACGCCCTGCCTGTCCTAAACTAGGGACAGCCGAGGGTATCAGTGCGCTGCCTGTACTAAACCAGGGACTGCCGAGGGTGTCAGCGCGCTGCCTGTACTAGACCAGGTACAGCCGAGTGTGTCAGCGCGCTAACTGTCCTAAACCAGAGACAGCAGAGGATGTCAGCAAGCTGCTTGTATTAAACCAGGGACAGCCGAGGGTGCCAGCGCACTGCCTGTACTAAAACAGGGACAGCTGAGTGTGTCAGCGCGCTGCCTGTACTAGACCAGGGACAGCCAAGGGTGTCAGCGCGATGTCTATACTAGACCAGGGGCAGCCAAGGGTGTCAGCGCCCTGCCTGTACTAGACCAGGGACAGCCGAGGGTGTCAGTGCGATGCCTGTACTAACCCAGGGACAGCCGAGGGTGTCAGCATGCTGCCTGTACAAGACCAGTGTCGGCCGAGGGTGTCAGCGCGCTGCCTGTCCATCTTAAACAGGGACAGCCAATGATGTCAGCACGCTGCTTGTACTACACCAGGTACAGCCGAGTGTGTCAGTGCGCTAACTGTCCTAAACCAGAGACAGCGGAGGATGTCAGCATGCTGCTTGTATTAAACCAGGGACAGCCGAGGGGGCCAGCGCACTGCATGTACTAAACCAGGGACAGCTGAGGGTGTCAGTATGCTGCCTGTACTAAACCAGGGACAGCCAATGGTTTCAGCGTGCTGCATGTACTAGACCAGGGACAGCCGAGTGTGTCAGCGCGCTGCCTGTAATAGACCAGGGACAGCCAAGGGTGTCAGCGTGATGCCTATACTAGACCAGGGGCAGCTAAGGGTGTCAGCGCACTGCCTGTAGTAAACCAGGGACGGCCGAGGGTGTCAGCATGCTGCCTGTAATAAACTAGGGACAGCCGAGGGTGTCAGCGCGCTGCCTGTCCTACATCAGGGACAGCCGGGGGTGTCAGCACGCTGCCTGTACTAGACCAGGTACAGCTGAGGGTGTCAGCGTGCTAACTGTCCTAATCTAGAGAAGGTGGAGGGTGTCAGCGCACTGCATGTACTAGACCAGTGACTGCTGAATGTGTCAGCGCGCTGCCTGTGCTAGACCAGGACAGCTGTGGGTGTCAGCGCACTACCTGTACTAATCAATGGACACAAGAGGGTGTCAGCGGGCTGCCTGTACTAGACCAGGGACAGCCGAGGTTGTCAGCGCGCTGCCTGTACTAGACCAGGGACAGCCGAGGGTTTCAGCGCGCTGCCTGTACTAGACCAGGGACAGCCGAGGATGTCCGCATGCTGCCTGTACTAGACCAGGGACAGCCAAGGGTGTCAGCGCGATACTTGTATTAAACCAGGGACAGCCGAGGGTGCCAGCGCACTGCCTGAACTAAACCAGGGACAGCTGAGAGTGTCAGTATGTTGCCTGAACTAAACCAGGGACAGCCAACGGTGTCAGTGCGCAGCATGTACTAGACCAGGAAAAGCCAAGGGTGTCAGCGCGATGCCTGTTCTAGACCAGGGGCAGCCAAGGGTGTCAGCACGCTGCCTGTACTAAACGAGGCACAGCCGAGTGTGTCAGCGCACTGCCTGTACTAAACCAGGGACAACCAGGGGTGTCAGCACGCTGCTTGTACTAAACCAAGGATGACCGAGTGTGTCAGAATGCTGCCTGTACTAGACCAGGGTCGGCCAAGGGTGTCAGCGTGCAGCTTGTACTAAACCAGAGACGGCCGAGGGTGCCAGAGCGCTACCTGTAATAAACCAGGGACAGCCAAGGGTGTCAGCGCGATGTTTGTACTTTACTAGGTACAGCCGAGGTGTCAGCGTGCTGCCTGTATTAAACCAGGGAGAGCCGAGGATGTCAGCATGCTTCCTGTCCTAAACGAGGGAGAGCCGAGGGTGTCAGCGCACTGCCTGTACTAGAACAGGAACAGCCAAGGGTGTCAGCGCGCTGCCTGTACTAGACCAGGGACAGCCGAGGGTGTCAGAGCGCTGCCTGTACTAGACCAGGAACAGCCGAGGGTGTCAGCAAATGCCTGTACTAAACCAGAGACAGCCGAGGGTGTCAGCGCGTTGCCTGTACTAGACTAGGGACAGCCGAGAGTGTCAGCGCATTGCATGTCCTAAACCAGGGCCTGCCGAGGGTGTCAGCGCACTGCCTGTCCTAAACCAGTGACGGCCGAGGGTGTCAGCGCGATGCCTGTACTAGACCAGGGACGGCCGAGGGTGTCAGCGCGTTGCCTGTACTAGACTAGGGACAGCCGAGGGTGACAGCATGCTGCCCGTAGTAGACCAGGGACAGCCGAGGTGTCAGCGCGTTGCCTGTATTAGACCAGGGACGGCCGAGGGTGTCAGCCTGCAGCTTGTACTAAACCAGAGACGGCTGACGGTGACTGCGCGCTGCCTGTACTAGATCAGGGGCAGCCGTGGGTGTCAGCGCGCTGCTTGTACTAAACCAGGGACGGCAGAGGGTATCAGCATGCTGCCTGTACTATACCAGGGACAGCCGAGGGTGTCAGTGCACTGCCTGTACTAGACCAGTGACAGCCGAGGGTGTCAGAGCACTGCCTGTACTAGACCAGGGACAGCCGAGGGTGTCAGTGCGCTGCCTGTCCTAAACCAGGGACCGCCGTGTGTGTCAGCACGCTGCCTGTACTAGACCACGGACAGCTGAGGGTATCAGCACGCTGCCTTGCCTAGACCAGGGATAGCCAAGGGTGTCAGTCAGCTGCTTGTACTAAACCAGGGGCAGCAGAGGGTGTCAGCATGCTGCCATTACTAGACCAGGGACAGCCGAGGGTGTCAGCACGCTATTGTATTAAACCAGGGTCAGCCAAGGGTGCCATCGCGCTGCCTGTACTAAACCAGGGACAGCTGAGGGTGTCAGTATGCTGCCTGAACTAAACCAGGGACAGCCGACGGTGTCAGTGCACTGCAAGTACTAGACCAGGAACATCCGAGTGTGTCAGTGCGCTGCCTGTCCTAAACCAGGGACCGCCGTGTGTGTCAGCACGCTGCCTGTACTAGACCACGGACAGCTGAGGGTATCAGCACGCTGCCTTGCCTAGACCAGGGATAGCCAAGGGTGTCAGTCAGCTGCTTGTACTAAACCAGGGGCAGCAGAGGGTGTCAGCATGCTGCCATTACTAGACCAGGGACAGCCGAGGGTGTCAGCACGCTATTGTATTAAACCAGGGTCAGCCAAGGGTGCCATCGCGCTGCCTGTACTAAACCAGGGACAGCTGAGGGTGTCAGTATGATGCCTGAACTAAACCAGGGACAGCCGACGGTGTCAGTGCACTGCAAGTACTAGACCAGGAACATCCGAGTGTGTCAGTGCGCTGCCTGTACTAGACCAGGGACAGCCGAGGGTGTCAGCGCAATGCCTGTACTAAACGAGGGACGGCCGAGTGTGTCAGCATACTGCCTGTACTAAACCAGGGACAGCTGAGGGTGTCAGAATGCAGCTTGTACTAAATCAAGGACGGCCGACTCTGTCAGCATGCTGCCTGTACTAGACCAGTGTCGGCCGAGGGTGTCAGCATGCTGCCTGTACTATACCAGGGACAGCCGAGGGTGTCAGAATGCAGCTTGTACTAAATCAAGGACAGCCGAGTGTGTCAGCATGCTGCCTGTACAAGACCAGTGTCGGCCGAGGGTGTCAGCATGCTGCCTGTACTAAAAAAGGGACAGCCGAGTGTGTCAGCGAAATGCCTGTACTAAACCGGGGATAGCCGAGTGTGTCAGCGCGCTGCCTGTTGGAAACCAGGGACAACCAGGGGTGTCAGCACGCTGCTTGTACTAAACCAAGGACGGCCGAGTGTGTCAGCATGCTGCCTGCACTAAACCAGGGTCGGCCGAGGGTGTCAGCGTGCAGCTTGTACTAAACCAGAGACGACCGAGGGTGCCAGAGCGCTGCCAGTACTAAACCAGGGACAGCCAAGGGTGTCAGCATGCTGCCTGTAATAAACCAGGGACAGCCGAGGGTGTCAGCGCACTGCCTATCCATCTTAACCAGGGACAGCCGAGGATGTCAGTGCACTGTTTGTACTAAAGCAGGTACAGCCAAGGAGTCAGCGTGCTGCCTGTATTAAAACAGGGACAGCCGAGGGTGTCAGCATGCTGCCTGTAATAGACCAGGGACAGCCGAGGTGTCAGCATGTTATCTGTATTAGACCAGGGACGGCCGAGGGTGTCAGCATGCAGCTTGTACTAAACCAGAGACGGCTGACGGTGACTGCACGCTGCCTGTACTAGATCAGGGGCAGCCGTGGGTGTCAGCGCGCTGCTTGTACTAAACCAGGGACGGCAGAGGGTATCGGCATGCTGCTTGTACTATGCCAGGGACAGCCGAGGGTGTCAGTGCACTGCCTATACTAAACCAGGGACAGCTGAGGGTGTCAGAACGCAGCTTGTACTAAATCAAGGACAGCCGAGTGTGTCAGCATGCTGCCTGTACAAGACCAGTGTCGGCCGAGGGTGTCAGCATGCTGCCTGTACTAAAAAAGGGACAGCCGAGTGTGTCAGCGCACTGCCTGTACTAAACCGGGGATAGCCGAGTGTGTCAGCGCACTGCCTGTTGGAAACCAGGGACAACCAGGGGTGTCAGCACGCTGCTTGTAATAAACCAAGGATGGCCGAGTGTGTCAGCATGCTGCCTGTACTAAACCAGGGACAGCCAAGGCTGTCAGCATGCTGCCTGTAATAAACCAGGGACAGCCGAGGGTGTCAGCGCACTGCCTGTCCATCTTAACCAGGGACAGCCGAGGATGTCAGTGCGCTGTTTGTACTGTACCAGGTACAGCCGAGGTGTCAGCGTGCTGCCTGTATTAAACCAGGGACAGCTGAGGGTGTCAGCATGCTGCCTGTCCTAAACTAGGGACAGCTGAGGGTGTCAGCGTGCTGCCTGTATTAAACCAGGGACAGCTGAGGGTGTCAGCGCATTGCCTGTCCTAGAAAAGGAACAGCCGAGGGTGTCAGTGCGCTGCCTGTACTAGACCAGGGAAAGCCGAGGGTGTCAGTGTGCTGCCTGTACTAGACCAGGGACAGCCGAGGGTGTCAGCGCATGCCTGTACTAAACCAGAGACAGCCAAGGGTGTCAGCACGCTGCCTGTACTAGACCAGGGACAGCCAAGGGTGTCAGCGCGTTGCCTGTACTAGACTAGGGACAGCCGAGGTTGCCAGTGCACTGCCTGTCCTAAACCAGGGATGGCCGAGGGTGTCAGCCCGCTGCCTGTAGTAGACCAGGAACAGCCGAGGGTGTCAGCGCCCTGCTTGTCCTAAACCAAGGACGGCCGAGGGTGTCAACATGCTGCCTGTAATAGACCAGGGACAGCCGAGGGTGTCAGCACGTTGCCTGTATTAGACCAGGGACGGCCAAGGGTGTCAGCATGCAGCTTGTACTAAACCAGCGATGGCTGACGGTGACTGCGTGCTGCCTGTACTAGATCAGGGGCAGCCGTGGGTGTCAGCGCGCTGCTTGTACTAAACCAGGGACGGCAGAGGGTATCAGCATGCTGCCTGTACTATACCAGGGACAGCCGAGGGTGTCAGCGCACTGCCTGTACTAGACCAGTGACAGCCGAGGGTGTCAGAGCGCTGCCTGTACTAGACCAGAGACAGCCAAGGGTGTCAGCATGCTGCCTGTACTAGACCAGGGACAGACGAGGGTGTCAGCGCGTTGCCTGTACTAGACTAGGGACAGCTGAAGGTGTCAGCGCATTGCCTGTCCTAAACCAGGGCCTGCCGAGGTTGTCAGTGCACTGCCTGTCCTAAACCAGGGACGGCCGAGGGTGTCAGCCCGCTGCCTGTAGTAGAGCAGGAACAGCCGAGGGTGTCAGCGCCCTGCTTGTCCTAAACCAAGGACAGCCGAGGGTGACAGCATGCTGCCTGTAATAGACCAGGGACAGCCGAGGTGTCAGCACGTTATCTGTATTAGACCAGGGACGGCCGAGGGTGTCAGCATGCAGCTTGTACTAAACCAGAGACGGCTGACGGTGACTGCGCGCTGCCTGTACTAGATCAGGGGCAGCCGTGGGTGTCAGCGCGCTGCTTGTACTAAACCAGGGACGGCAGAGGGTATCAGCATGCTGCCTGTACTATACCAGGGACAGCCGAGGGTGTCAGTGCACTGCCGGTACTAAACCAGGGACAGCTGAGGGTGTCAGAACGCAGCTTGTACTAAATCAAGGACAGCCGAATGTGTCAGCATGCTGCCTGTACAAGACCAGTGTCGGCCGAGGGTGTCAGCATGCTGCCTGTACTAAAAAAGGGACAGCCGAGTGTGTCAGCGCACTGCCTGTACTAAACCGGGGATAGCCGAGTGTGTCAGCACGCTGCCTGTTGGAAACCAGGGACAACCAGGGGTGTCAGCACGCTGCTTGTACTAAACCAAGGGCGGCCGAGTGTGTCAACATGCTGCCTGTCCTAAACCAGGGACAGCCGAGGGTGTCAGCATGCTGCCTGTAATAAACCAGGGACAGCCGAGGGTGTCAGCGCACTGCCTGTCCATCTTAACCAGGGACAGCTGAGGATGTCAGTGCGCTGTTTGTACTATACAAGGTTAGGCCGAGGTGTCAGCGTGCTGCATGTATTAAACTAGGGACAGCCGAGGGTGTCAGCGCATTGCCTGTCCTAGACCAGGAACAGCCGTGGTTGTCAGCGCGCTGCCTGTACTAGACCAGGGACAGCCGAGGGTGTCAGCGCATGCCTGTACTGAACAAGAGACAGCCAAGGGTGTCAGCACACTGCCTGTACTAGACCAGGGACAGCCAAGGGTGTCAGCGCATTGCCTGTACTAGAATAGGGACAGCCAAGGGTGTCAGCGCATTGCCTGTCCTAAACCAGGGACGGCCGAGGTTGTCAGCCCTATGCCTGTAGTAGACCAGGAACAGCCGAGGGTGTCAGCGACCTGCTTGTCCTAAACCAAGGACAGCCGAGGGTGTCAGCATGCTGCCTGTAATAGACCAGGGACAGCCGAGCTGTCAGCACGTTGCCTGTATTAGACCAGGGACGGCCGAGGTTGTCAGCATGCAGCTTATACTAAACCAGAGACGGCTGACGGTGACTGCGCGCTGCCTGTACTAGATCAGGGGCAGCCGTGGGTGTCAGCGTGCTGCTTGTACTAAACCAGGGACAGCTGAGGGTATCAGCGCGTTGCCTGTACCATTCCAGGACAGCCGAGGGTGTCAGCGCGCTGCCTGTACTAGACCAGGGAAAGCCGATGGTGTCAGTGCGCTGCCTGTACTAGACCAGGGACAGCCAAGGGTGTCAGCGCGCTGCCTGTACTAGACCAGGGAAAGCCGATGGTGTCAGTGCGCTGCTTGTACTAAACCAGAGACAGCCAAGGGTGTCAGCACGCTGCCTGTACTAGACCAGGGATAGAAGAGGGCGTCAGCGCGTTGAATGTACTAGACTAGTGACAGCCGATGTTGTCAGTGCAATGCCTGTCCTAAACCAGGGACGGCCAAGGGTGTCAGCGCGCTGCCTTTAGTAGACCAGGGACAGCCGAGGGTGTCAGCCTGCAGCTTCTACTAAACCAGAGACGGCTGACGGTGACTGCGCGCTGCCTGTACTAGATCAGGGGCAGCCGTGGGTGTCAGCGCGCTGCTTGTACTAAACCAGGGACGGCAGAGGGTATCAGCATGCTGCCTGTACTATACCAGGGACAGCCGAGGGTGTCAGTGCACTGCCTGTACTAGACCAGTGACAGCCGAGGGTGTCAGTGCGCTGCCTGTCCTAAATCAGGGACCACCGTGTGTGTCAGCACGCTGCCTGTACTAGACCACTGACAGCTGAGGGTATTTGCACGCTGCCTTGCCTAGACCAGGGATAGCCAAGGGTGTCAGTCAGCTGCTTGTACTAAACCAGGGGAAGCAGAGGGTGTCAGCATGCTGCCATTAATAGACCAGGGACAGCCAAGGGTGTCAGCACGCTATTGTATTAAACCAGGGTCAGCCAAGGGTGCCATCGCGCTGCCTGAACTAAACCAGGGACAGCCGACGGTGTCAGTGCACTGCAAGTACTAGACCAGGAACATCCGAGTGTGTCATTGCGCTGCCTGTACTAGACCAGGGACAGCCGAGGGTTTCAGCGCGATGCCTGTACTAGACCAGGCGCAGCCAAGGGTGTCAGCACGCTGCCTGTACTAAACGAGGGACGGCCGAGTGTGTCAGCATACTGCCTGTACTAAACCACGGATAGCCGAGGGTGTAGGCGCGCTGCCTATACTAAACCAGGGACAGCTGAGGGTGTCAGAACGCAGCTTGTACTAAATCAAGGACGGCCGAATCTGTCAGCATGCTGCCTGTACAAGACCAGTGTCGGCCGAGGGTGTCAGCATGCTGCCTGTACTAAAAAAGGGACAGCCGAGTGTGTCAGCACACTGCCTGTACTAAACCGGGGATAGCCGAGTGTGTCAGCGCGCTGCCTGTTGGAAACCAGGGACAACAAGGGGTGTCAGAATGCTGCTTGTACTAAACCAAGGACGGCCGAGTGTGTCAGCATGCTGCCTGTACTAGACCAGGGTCGGCCGAGGGTGTCAGCGTGCAGCTTGTACTAAACCAGAGACGACCGAGGGTGCCAGAGCGCTGCCAGTACTAAACCAGGGACAGCCAAGGTTGTCAGCATGCTGCCTGTAATAAACAAGGGACAGCCGAGGGTGTCAGCACACTGACTGTCCATCTTAACCAGGGACAGCCGAGGATGTCAGTGCGCTGTTTGTACTATACCAGGTACAGCCAAGGAGTCAGCGTGCTGCCTGTATTAAACCAGGGACAGCTGAGGGTGTCAGCGTGCTGCCTGTCCTAAACTAGGGACAGCCGAGGGTGTCAGCGCATTGCCTTTCCTAGACCAGGAACAGCCGAGGGTGTCAGCGCACTGCCTGTACTAGACCAGGGAAAGCCGAGGGTGTCAGCGCGATGCCTGTACTAGACTAGGGACGGCCGAGGGTGACAGCATGCTGCCTGTAGTAGACCAGGGACAGCCGAGGTGTCAGGGCGTTGCCTGTATTAGACCAGGGACGGCCGAGGGTGTCAGCCTGCAGTTTGTACTAAACCAGAGACGGCTGACGGTGACTGCGCGCTGCCTGTACTAGATCAGGGGCAGCCGTGGGTGTCAGCGCGCTGCTTGTACTAAACCAGGGACGGCAGAGGGTATCAGCATGCTGCCTGTACTATACCAGGGACAGCCGAGGGTGTCAGTGCAATGCCTGTACTAGACCAGGGACAGCCGAGGGTGTCAGTGCTCTGCCTGTCCTAAACCAGGGACCGCCGTGTGTGTCAGCACGCTGCCTGTACTAGACCACGGACAGCTGAGGGTATCAGCACGCTGCCTTGCCTAGACCAGGGATAGCCGAGGGTGTCAGTCAGCTGCTTGTACTAAACCAGGGACAGCCGAGGGTGTCAGCACGCTATTGTATTAAACCAGGGTCAGCCAAGGGTGCCATCGTGCTGCCTGTACTAAACCAGGGACAGCTGAGGGTGTCAGTATGCTGCCTGAACTAAACCAGGGACAGCCGACGGTGTCAGTGCATTGCAAGTACTAGACCAGGAACATCCGAGTGTGTCAGTGCGCTGCCTGTACAAGACCAGGGACAGCCGAGGGTGTCAGTGCAATGCCTGTACTAAACGAGGGACGGCCGAGTGTGTCAGCATAATGCCTGTACTAAACCAGGGACAGCTGAGGGTGTCAGAACGCAGCTTGTACTAAATCAAGGACGGCCGACTCTGTCAGCATGCTGCCTGTACAAGACCAGTGTCAGCCGAGGGTGTCAGCATGCTGCCTGTTCTATACCAGGGACAGCCGAGGGTGTCAGTGCACTGCCTATACTAAACCAGGGACAGCTGAGGGTGTCAGAACGCAGCTTGTACTAAATCAAGGACAGCCGAGTGTGTCAGCATGCTGCCTGTACAAGACCAGTGTCGGCCGAGGGTGTCAGCATGCTTCCTGTACTAAAAAAGGGACAGCCGAGTGTGTCAGCGCACTGCCTGTACTAAACCGGGGATAGCCGAGTGTGTCAGCGCGCTGCCTGTTGGAAACCAGGGACAACCAGGGGTGTCAGCACGCTGCTTGTACTAAACCAAGGACGGCCGAGTGTGTCAGCATGCTGCCTGCACTAAACCAGGGTCGGCCGAGGGTGTCAGCGTGCAGCTTGTACTAAACCAGAGACGACCGAGGGTGCCAGAGCGCTGCCAGTACTAAACCAGGGACAGCCAAGGGTGTCAGCATGCTGCCTGTAATAAACCAGGGACAGCCGAGGGTGTCAGCGCACTGCCTATCCATCTTAACCAGGGACAGCCGAGGATGTCAGTGCACTGTTTGTACTAAAGCAGGTACAGCCAAGGAGTCAGCGTGCTGCCTGTATTAAACCAGGGACAGCTGAGGGTGTCAGCGTGCTTCCTGTCCTAAACTAGGGACAGCCGAGGGTGTCAGCGCATTGCCTGTCCTAGACCAGGAACAGCCATGGGTGTCAGTGAGCTGTTTGTACTAGACCAGGGACAGCCGAGGGTGTCAGTGCGCTGCCTGTACTAGACCAAGGACAGCAAAGGGTGTCAGCGGGTGCCTGTACTAAACCAGAGACAGCCAAGGGTGTCAGCACGCTGCCTGTACTAGACCAGGGACAGACGAGGATGTCAGCTCGTTGCCTGTACTAGACTAGGGACAGCTGAGGGTGTCAGCGCATTGCCTGTCCTAAACCAGGGACGGCCAAGGGTGTCAGCCCGCTGCCTGTAGTAGACCAGGGACAGCCGAGGGTGTCTGCGCCCTGCTTGTCCTAAACCAAGGACAGCCGAGGGTGTCAGCATGCTGCCTGTAATAGACCAGGGATAGCCGAGGTGTCAGCACGTTATCTGTATTAGACCAGGGATGGCCGAGGGTGTCAGCATGCAGCTTGTACTAAACCAGAGACGGCTGACGGTGACTGCGCGCTGCCTGAACTAGATCAGGGGCAGCCGTGGGTGTCAGCGCGCTGCTTGTACTAAACCAGGGACGGCAGAGGGTATCAGCATGCTGCCTGTACTATACCAGGGACAGCCGAGGGTGTCAGCGCATTGCCTATACTAAACCAGGGACAGCTGAGGGTGTCAGAACGCAGCTTGTACTAAATCAAGGACAGCCGAATGTGTCAGCATGCTGCCTGTACAAGACCAGTGTCGGCCGAGGGTGTCAGCATGCTTCCTGTACTAAAAAAGGGACAGCCGAGTGTGTCAGCGCACTGCCTGTACTAAACCGGGGATAGCCGAGTGTGTCAGCGCGCTGCCTGTTGGAAACCAGGGACAACCAGGGGTGTCAGCACGCTGCTTGTACTAAACCAAGGACGGCCGAGTGTGTCAGCATGCTGCCTGTCCTAAACCAGGGACAGCCAAGGGTGTCAGCATGCTGCCTGTAATAAACCAGGGACAGCCGAGGGTGTCAGCGCACTGCCTGTCCATCTTAACCAGGGACAGCCGAGGATGTCAGTGCACTGTTTGTACTATACAAGGTTAGGCCGAGGTGTCAGCGTGCTGCCTGTATTAAACCAGGGACAGCTGAGGGTGTCAGCACGCTGCCTGTCCTAGACCAGGAACAGCCGTGGTTGTCAGCGCGCTGCCTGTACTAGACCAGGGACAGCCGAGGGTGTCAGCGTGCTGCCTGTACTAGACCAGGGACAGCCAAGGGTGTCAGCGCATGCCTGTACTAAACCAGAGACAGCCAAGGGTGTCAGCACGCTGCCTGTACTAGACCAGGGACAGCCAAGGGTGTCAGCGCATTGCCTGTACTAGAATAGGGACAGCCGAGGGTGTCAGCGCATTGCCTGTCCTAAACCAGGGACGGCCAAGGTTGTCAGCCCTATGCCTGTAGTAGACCAGGAACAGCCGAGGGTGTCAGCGCCCTGCTTGTCCTAAACCAAGGACGGCCGAGGGTGTCAGCATGCTGCCTGTAATAGACCAGGGACAGCCGAGCTGTCAGCACGTTGCCTGTATTAGACCAGGGATGGCCGAGGTTGTCAGCATGCAGCTTATACTAAACCAGAGACGGCTGACGGTGACTGCGCGCTGCCTGTACTAGATCAGGGGCAGCCGTGGGTGTCAGCGTGCTGCTTGTACTAAACCAGGGACAGCTGAGGGTATCAGCATGCTGCCTGTACCATTCCAGGACAGCCGAGGGTGTCAGCGCGCTGCCTGTCCTAAACCAGGAACAGCCGAGGGTGTCAGCGCGCTGCCTGTACTCGACCAGGGAAAGCCGATGGTGTCAGTGCGCTGCCTGTACTAGACCAGGGACAGCCAAGGGTGTCAGCGCGTGCTTGCACTAAACCAGAGACAGCCAAGGGTGTCAGCACGCTGCCTGTACTAGACCAGGGACAGACGAGGGCGTCAGCGCATTGCCTGTACTAGACTAGTGACAGCCGAGGGTGTCAGCGCATTGCCTGTCCTAAACCAGGGACGGCCAAGGGTGTCAGCGCGCTGCCTGTAGTAGACCAGGGACAGCCGAGGGTGTCAGCCTGCAGCTTCTACTAAACCAGAGACGGCTGACGGTGACTGCGCGCTGCCTGTACTAGATCAGGGGCAGCCGTGGGTGTCAGCGCGCTGCTTGTACTAAACCAGGGACGGCAGAGGGTATCAGCATGCTGCCTGTACTATACCAGGGACAGCTGAGGGTGTCAGAGCACTGCCTGTACTAGACCATGGACAGCCGAGGGTGTCAGAGCACTGCCTGTACTAGACCATGGACAGCCGAGGGTGTCAGTGAGCTGCCTGTCCTAAACCAGGGACCGCCGTGTGTGTCAGTCAGCTGCTTGTACTAAACCAGGGGCGGCAGAGGGTGTCAGCATGCTGCCATTACTAGACCAGGGACAGCCAAGGGTGTCAGCATGCTATTGTATTAAACCAGGGACAGCCAAGGGTGCCATCGCGCTGCCTGAACTAAACCAGGGACAGCCGACGGTGTCAGTGCACTGCAAGTACTAGACCAGGAACATCCGATTGTGTCAGTGCGCTGCCTGTACTAGACCAGGGACAGCCGAGGGTTTCAGCGCGATGCCTGTACTAGACCAGGCGCAGCCAAGGGTGTCAGCACGCTGCCTGTACTAAACGAGGGATGGCCGAGTGTGTCAGCATACTGCCTGTACTAAACCACGGATAGCCGAGGGTGTAGGCGCGCTGCCTATACTAAACCAGGGACAGCTGAGGGTGTCAGAACGCAGCTTGTACTAAATCAAGGACGGCCGACTCTGTCAGCATGCTGCCTGTACAAGACCAGTGTCGGCCGAGGGTGTCAGCATGCTGCCTGTACTAAAAAAGGGACAGCCGAGTGTGTCAGCACACTGCCTGTACTAAACCGGGGATAGCCGAGTGTGTCAGCGCGCTGCCTGTTGGAAACCAGGGACAACAAGGGGTGTCAGAACGCTGCTTGTACTAAACCAAGGACGGCCGAGTGTGTCAGCATGCTGCCTGTACTAGACCAGGGTCGGCCGAGGGTGTCAGCGTGCAGCTTGTACTAAACCAGAGACGACCGAGGGTGCCAGAGCGCTGCCAGTACTAAACCAGGGACAGCCAAGGGTGTCAGCATGCTGCCTGTAATAAACCAGGGACAGCCGAGGGTGTCAGCACACTGCCTGTCCATCTTAACCAGGGACAGCCGAGGATGTCAGTGCGCTGTTTGTACTATACCAGGTACAGCCAAGGAGTCAGCGTGCTGCCTGTATTAAACCAGGGACAGCTGAGGGTGTCAGCACGCTGCCTGTCCTAAACTAGGGACAGCCGAGGGTGTCAGCGCGTGCCTGTACTAAACCAGAGACAGCCAAGGGTGTCAGCACGCTGCCTGTACTAGACCAGGGACAGACGAGGGTGTCAGCTCGTTGCCTGTACTAGACTAGGGACAGCCGAGGTTGTCAGTGCACTGCCTGTCCTAAACCAGGGACGGCCGAGGGTGTCATCCCGCTGCCTGTAGTAGACCAGGAACAGCCGAGGGTGTCAGCGCCCTGCTTGTCCTAAACCAAGGACAGCCGAGGGTGTCAGCATGCTGCCTGTAATAGACCAGTGACAGCCGAGGTGTCAGCACGTTGTCTGTATTAGACCAGGGATGGCCGAGGGTGTCAACATGCAGCTTGTACTAAACCAGAGACGGCTGACGGTGACTGCGCGCTGCCTGTACTAGATCAGGGGCAGCCATGGGTGTCAGCGTGCTGCTTGTACTAAACCAGGGACGGCGGAGGGTATCAGCATGCTGCCTGTACTATACCAGGGACAGCCGAGGGTGTCAGAACGCAGCTTGTACTAAATCATGGACAGCCGAGTGTGTCAGCATGCTGCCTGTACAAGACCAGTGTCATCCGAGGGTGTCAGCATGCTGCCTGTACTAAAAAAGGGACAGCTGAGTGTGTCAGCGCACTGCCTGTACTAAACCGGGGATAGCCGAGTGTGTCAGCGCGCTGCCTGTTGGAAACCAGGGACAACCAGGGGTGTCAGCACGCTGCTTGTACTAAACCAGGGACAGCCAAGGGTGTCAGCATGCTGCCTTCCATAAACCAGGGACAGCCGAGGGTGTCAGCGCACTGCCTGTCCACCTTAACCAGGGACAGGCGAGGATGTCGGTGCGCTGTTTGTACTGTACCAGGTACAGCCGAGGTGTCGGCGTGCTGCCTGTATTAAACCAGGGACAGCTGAGGGTGTCAGCGCGCTGCCTGTCCTAAACTAGGTACAGCCAAGGTGTCAGCGTGCTGCCTGTATTAAACCAGGGAAAGCCGAGGGTGTCAGTGCGCTGCCTGTACTAGACCAGGGACAGCCGAGGGTGTCAGTGTGCTGCCTGTACTAGACCAAGGACAGCCAAGGGTGTCAGCACATGCCTGTACTAAACCAGAGACAGCCAAGGGTGTCAGCGCGTTGCCTGTACTAGACTAGGGACAGCCGAGGTTGTCAGAGCATTGCCTGTCCTAAACCAGGGATGGCCGAGGGTGTCAGCATGCTGCCTGTAATAGACCAGGGACAGCCGAGGGTGTCAGCACGTTGCCTGTATTAGACCAGGGACGGCCGAGGGTGTCAGAATGCAGCTTGTACTAAAACAGAGATGGCTGACGGTGACTGCGCGCTGCCTGTACTAGATCAGGGGCAGCCGTGGGTGTCAGCGCGCTGCTTGTACCAAACCAGGGACGGCAGAGGGTATCAGCATGCTGCCTGTACTATACCAGGGACAGCCGAGGGTGTCAGTGCACTGCCTGTACTAGACCAGTGACAGCCGAGGGTGTCAGAGCGCTGCCCGTACTAGACCAGGGAGAGCCGAGGGTGTCAGTGCGTGCCTGTACTAAACCAGAGACAGCCAAGTGTGTCAGCATGCTGCCTGTACTAGACCAGGGACAGACGAGGGTGTCAGCGCGTTGCCTGTACTAAACCAGGGACAGCCAAGGGTGTCAGCGCATGCCTGTACTAAACCAGAGACAGCCAAGGGTGTCAGCACGCTGCCTGTACTAGACCAGGGACAGCCAAGGGTGTCAGCGCATTGCCTGTACTAGACCAGGGACAGCCGAGGGTGTCAGCGCATTGCCTGTACTAGACCAGGGACAGCCAAGGGTGTCAGCGCATTGCCTGTACTAGACCAGGGACAGCCAAGGGTGTCAGCGCATGCCTGTACTAAACCAGAGACATCCAAGGGTGTCAGCACGCTGCCTGTACTAGACCAGGGACAGCCAAGGGTGTCAGCGCGTTGCCTGTACTAGACTAGGGACAGCCGAGGGTGTCAGCGCATTGCCTGTCCTAAACCAGGGCCTGCCGAGGTTGTCAGTGCACTGCCTGTCCTAAACCAGGGACGGCCGAGGTTGTCAGCCCGCTGCCTGTAGTAGACCAGGAACAGCCGAGGGTGTCAGCGTCCTGCTTGTCCTAAACCAAGGACGGCCGAGGGTGTCAGCATGCTGCCTGTAATAGACCAGGGACAGCCGAGGTGTCAGCACATTGCCTGTATTAGACCAGGGACGGCCGAGGGTGTCAGCATGCAGCTTGTACTAAACCAGAGACGGCTGACAGTGACTGCATGCTGCCTGTACTAGATCAGGGGCAGCCGTGGGTGTCAGCGCGCTGCTTGTACTAAACCAGGGACGGCAGAGGGTATCAGCATGCTGCCTGTACTATACCAGGGACAGCCGAGGGTGTCAGTGCACTGCCTGTACTAGACCAGTGACAGCCGAGGGTGTCAGAGCACTGCCTGTATTAGACCAGGGATAGCCGAGGGTGTCAGTTCGTGCCTGTACTAAACCAGAGACAGCCGAGGGTGTCAGCATGCTGCCTGTACTAGACCAGAGACGGCTGAGGGTGCCTGTGCACTGCCTGTACTAAAACAGGGACAGCCGAGGGTGTCAGCATGCTGCCTGTTCTAAACCAGGGACAGCCAAGGGTGTCAGGGTGCTGCCTGTACTTAGCCAGGTACGGCTGAGGGTGTCAGTGCACTGCCAGTACTAGACTAGGGACAGCCGAGGGTGTCAGTGCATTGCCTGTCCTCAACCAGGGACGGCCAAGGGTGTCAGCCCGCTGCCTGTAGTAGACCAGGAACAGCCGAGGGTGTCAGCACCCTGCTTGTCCTAAACCAAGGACGGCCGAGGGTGTCAGCATGCTGCCTGTAATAGACCAGGGACAGCCAAGGTGTCAGCACGTTGCCTGTATTAGACCAGGGACGGCCGAGGGTGTCAGCATGCAGCTTGTACTAAACCAGAGACGGCCGGCGGTGACTGCGTGCTGCCTGTACTAGATCAGGGGCAGCCGTGGGTGTCAGCGTGCTGCTTGTACTAAACCAGGGACGGCAGAGGGTATCAGCATGCTGCCTGTACTATACCAGGGACAGCCGAGGGTGTCAGTGCACTGCCTGTACTAGACCAGTGACAGCCGAGGGTTTCAGAGCACTGCCTGTACTAGACCAGGGACAGCCGAGGTTGTCAGTGCGTGCCTGTACTAAACCAGAGACAGCCGAGGGTGTCAGCGCGCTGCCTGTACTAGACCAGGGATGGCCGAGGGTGTCAGCGCATTGCCTGTCCTAAACCAGGGACGGCCGAGGTTGTCAGCCCGCTGCCTGTAGTAGACCAGGAACAGCCGAGGGTGTCAGTGCCCTGCTTGTCCTAAACCAAGGACGGCCGAGGGTGTCAGCATGCTGCCTGTACTAGACCAGGGACAGCCGAGGTGTCAGCACGTTGCCTGTTTTAGACCAGGGACGGCCGAGGGTGTCAGCATGCAGCTTATACTAAACCAGAGACGGCTGACAGTGACTGCGCACTGCCTGTACTAGATCGGGGCAGCCGTGGGTGTCAGCGCGCTGCTTGTACTAAACCAGGGACAGCAGAGGGTATCAGCATGCTGCCTGTACTAGACCAGGGACAGCCGAGGGTATCAGCGTGCTGCCTGTACTAGACCACGGACAGCTGAGGGTATCAGCACGCTGCCTGTACTAGACCAGGGACAGCTGAGGGTGTCAATCAGCTGCTTGTACTAAACCAGGGGCGGCAGAGGGTGTCAGCGTGCTGCCATTACTAGACCAGGGACAGCCGAGGGTGTCAGCACGCTATTGTGTTAAACCAGGGTCAGCCGAGGGTGCCATCGCGCTGCCTGTTCTAAACCAGGGACAGCTGAGGGTGTCAGCATGCTGCCTGAACTAAACCAGGGACAGCTGAGGGTGTCAATCAGCTGCTTGTACTAAACCAGGGGCGGCAGAGGGTGTCAGCGTGCTGCCATTACTAGACCAGGGACAGCCGAGGGTGTCAGCACGCTATTGTGTTAAACCAGGGTCAGCCGAGGGTGCCATCGCGCTGCCTGTTCTAAACCAGGGACAGCTGAGGGTGTCAGCATGCTGCCTGAACTAAACCAGGGTCAGCCAACAGTGTCAGCGCGCTGCAAGTACTAGACCAGGAACATCCGAGTGCGTCAGTGCACTGCCTGTACTGGACCAGGGACAGCCAAGGGTGTCAGTGCGATGCCTGTACTAGACCAGGTGCAGCCAAGGGTGTCAGCACGTTGCCTGTACTAAACAAGGGACGGCCGAGTGTGTCAGCGTACAGCCTGTACTAAACCAGGGATAGCCGAGGGTGTCAGCGCGTTGCCTGTACTAAACCAGGGACAGCTGAGGGTGTCAGAACGCAGCTTGTACTAAATCAAGGATGGCCGAGTGTGTCAGCATGCTGCCTGTACAAGACCAGTGTTGGCCAAGGGTGTCAGCGCGCTGCCTGTCCATCTTAACCAGGGACAGCCGAGGATGTCAGCGCGCTGCTTGTACTACACCAGAGACAGCCGAGGGTGTCAGCGTGCTGCCTGTACTAGACCAGGGACGGCCAAGAGTGTCAGCGCGTTGCCTGTACTAGACTAGGGACAGCCGAGGGTGTCAGAAAGTTGCCTGTCCTAAACCAGGGCCTGCCGAGGGTGTCAGCGCATTGCCTGTCCTAAACCAGGGATGGCCGAGGGTGTCAGCATGCAGCTTGTACTAAACCAGAGACGGCTGACGGTGACTGCGCGCTTCCTGTACTAGATCAGGGACAGCCGTGGGTGTCAGTGCACTGCTTGTACTAAACCAGGGACGGCAGAGGGTATCAGCATGCTGCCTGTACTATACCAGGGGCAGCCGAGGGTGTTAGTGCACTGACTGTACTAGTCCAGGAACATCCGAGTGTGTCAGTGCGCTGCCTGTACTGGACCAGGGACAGCCGAGGGTGTCAGAACGCTGCCTGTACTAAAGTAGGGATAGCCGAGGGTGTCAGCGCGCTGCCTGTCGGAAACCAGGGACAGCTGAGGGTGTCAGAACGCTGCTTGTACTAAATCAAGGACGGCCGAGTGTGCCAGCATGCTGCCTGTACTGAACCAGTGTCGGCCGAGGGTGTCAGCATGCAGCTTGTACTAAACCAGAGATGGCTGAGGGTGCCAGAGCGCTGCCTGTACTAAACCAGGGACAGCCGAGGGTGTCAGCATGCTGCCTGTACTAAAGAAGGGACAGCCGAGGGTGTCAGCACGCTGCCTGTCCATTTTAACCAGGGACAGCTGAGGATGTCAGCGCGCTGCTTGTACTGTACCAGGTACAGCCGAGGTGTCAGTGCGCTGCCTGCATTAAACCAGGGACAGCCGAGGGTGTCTGCGTGCTGCCTGTATTAACCCATGGACAGCCGAGGGTGTCAGCGCGATGCCTGTCCTAAACTAGGGCCAGCCAAGGGTGTCAGCGCACTGCCTGTACTAGACCAGGGACAGCCGAGGGTGTCAACGCACTGCCTGTACTAGACCAGGGACAGCCAAGGGTGTCAGCGCACTGCTTGTACTAGACCAGGAACAGCCGAGGGTGTCAGCGCGCTGCCTGTACTACATTAGGGACAGCCGAGGGTGTCAGCGCATTGCCTGTCCTAAACCAGGGCCTGCCGAGGGTGTCAGCGTGCTGCCTGTAGTAGACCAGGGACAGCCGAGTTTGTCAGCGCCCAGCTTGTCCTAAACCAAGGACGGCCGCGGGTGTCAGCGCGCTGCCTGTACTAGACCAGGGACAGTTGAGGGTGTCAGTGCGCTGCCTGTACTAGACCAGGGACTGCCAAGGGTGTCAGTGTGCTGTCTTTACTAGACCAGGGAGAGCCGAATGTGTCAGTGCGCTGCCTGTACTAGACCAGGGACAGCTGAGGGTATCGGCACGCTGCCTGTACTAGACCAGGGACAGCCGAGGATGTCAGTCAGCTGCTTGTACTAAACCAGGGACGGCCGAGGCTGTCAGCACACTGCTTGTATTATACCAGGGGCGGCAGAGGGTGTCAGCATGCTGCCATTACTAGACCAGGGACAGCCGAGGGTATCAGCGTGCTATTGTATTAAACGAGGGTCATCCGAGGGTGGCATCGCGCTGCCTGAACTAAACCAGGGACAGACGATGGTGTCAGCGCGCTGCAAGTACTAGACCAGGAACATCCGAGGGTGTCAATGCGTTGCCTGTACTAGACCAGGCGCAGCCAAGGGTGTCAGCACGCTGCCTGTACTAAAAAGGGGACGGCCGAGGGAGTCAGCGCCCTGCCTGTACCAGACCAGGGACGGCCGAGGGTGTCAGCGCGTTGCCTGTCCTAAACCAGGGACAGCCGAGGGTTCAGCACGCTGCCTGTACTAGACCAGGGACAGCCAAGGGTGTCAGTGCGCTGCCTGTACTAAACCAGGTACAGCCGAGGGTGTCAGCGCGATGCCTGTACTAAACCAAGGACAGCCGAGGGTGTCAGCGCGCTGCCTGTCCTAAACTTGGGACAGCCGAGGGTGCCAGCGCGCTGCCTGTACTAGACCAGGGACGGCCGTGGGTGTCAGCGTGCTGCCTGTACTAGACCAGGGACAGCCGAGGGTGTCAGCACGCTGCCTGTATTAGACAAGGGACAGCTGAGGTCTTAAGCGCGCTGCCTGTCCTAAACCAGGGACCGCCGCGGGTGTCAGCGCGCTGCCTGTACTAAACCAGGGACAGCTGAGGGTATCAGAGCGCTGCCTGTCCTAGACCAGGGACAGCCAAGTGTGTCAGCGTGCAGGGTATACAAGACGAGGGTCAGCCGAGGGTCTCAGTACACTGCCTGTACTAGTCCAGTGACAGCCAAGGGTGTCAGCACACTGCCTGTACTGGACCAGTGACAGCCGAGGGTGTCAGCGCACTGCCTCTACTAGACCAAGGACAGCCGAGGGTGTCGGCACGCTGCCTGGCCTAGACCAGGGACAGCCGAGTGTGTCAGCGCTTTGCCTGACCTTGACCAGGGACAGCCAAGTGTGTCAGCGCGCTGCCTGTACTAGACCAGGGACAGCCAAGAGTGTCAGCGCGCAGGGTATACTAGACGAGCGACTGCCGAGGGTAACTGCGTGCTGCCTGTCCTAAACCCGAGACGGCGGAGGGTGTCAGCGCGCTGCCTTTACTAAACCAGGGACAGCCGAGGATTTCAGCGCCCTGCCTGTACTAAACCAGGGACAGCCGAGGGTGTGAGCACACTGCCTTTACTAGACCAGAGACAGCCGAGGGTGTCAGCACACTGCCTGTACTAAAACACGGACAGCCAAGTGTGTCAACGTGCTGCCTGTACTAGACCAGGGACAGCCAAGTGTGTCAGCGTGCTGCCTGTACTAGACCAAAGACAGCCGAGTGTGTCAGCGTGCTGCCTGTACTACACCAGTGACAGCCGAGAGTGTCAGCGCACTGCCTGTCCTAAACCCGAGATGGTGGAATGTGTCAGCGCGCTGCCTTTACTAAACCAGGGACAGCCGAGGATGTCAGCGAACTGCTTGTACTAAACCAGGGACAGCCGAGGGTGTCAGCATGCTGCCTGTACTAGACCAGAGACGGCTGAGGGTGCCTGTGCACTGCCTGTACTAAAACAGGGACAGCCGAGGGTGTCAGCATGCTGCCTGTTCTAAACCAGGGACAGCCAAGGGTGTCAGGGTGCTGCCTGTACTTAGCCAGGTACGGCTGAGGGTGTCAGTGCACTGCCAGTACTAAACCAGAGACGGACGAGGGAGCCAGAGAGCTGCGTGTACTAAACCAGGGACAGCTGAGGGTGTCAGTGCGCTGCCTGTACTAAACCAGGGACAGCTGAGGGTGTCAGCGCACTGCTTGTACTATATCAGGGACAGCCGAGGTGTCAGTGCGCTGCCTGTACTAAACCAGGGACAGCCGAGGGTGTCAGCGCACTGCCTTTAATAGACCAGGGACAGCCGAGGGTATCAGCGCGCTGCCTGTACTAAACCACGGATGGCAGAGGGTGTCAGCGTGCTGCCTGTACTACCCCAGGGACAGCCGAGGGTGCCAGCGTGCTGCTTGTACTAAACCACGGATGGCTGAGGGTGTCGGCGGGCTGCCTGTACTTAGCCAGGGACAGCTGAGGGTGTCAGCATGCTGTCTGTACTAAACCAGAGACAGACGAGGGAGCCAGAGTGCTGCATGTACTAAACCAGGGACAGCTGAGGGTGTCAGCTTGCTGCCTGTACTAAACCAGGGACAGCTGAGGGTGTCAGTGCACTGCCTGTCCCTCTTATCCAGGGACAGCCAAGGGTGTCAGCGCGCTGCCTTTACTAAACCAGGGACAGCCGAGGGTGTCAGCGAACTGCTTGTACTAAACCAGGGACAGCCAAGGGTACCACCTCACTGCCTGTACTAAACCAGGGACAGCCGAGGGTGTCAGCATGCTGCCTGTACTAGACCAGAGACGGCTGAGGGTGCCTGTGCACTGCCTGTACTAAAACAGGGACAGCCGAGGGTGTCAGCATGCTGCCTGTTCTAAACCAGGGACAGCCGAGGGTGTCAGTGCGCTGCCTGTCCCTCTTAACCAGGGATAGCCGAGGGTGTCAGCGCGCTGCTTGTACTAAACCAAGGATGTCCGAGGGTGTCAGCGTGCTGCCTGTCCTAGACCAGGGACAGCCAAGTGTGTCAGCGTGCTGCCTGTACTAGACCAAAGACAGCCGTGTGTGTCAGCGCGCTGCCTGTAGTACACCAGTGACAGCCGAGAGTGTCAGCGCGCTGCCTGTCCTAAACCAGAGACGGCTGAGGGTCTCGACACGCTGCCTGTCCTATACCAGCAACAGCCAAGGTTGTCAGCACGCTGCCTGTCCTAGACCAGCGAAAGCCAAGGGTGTCAGCGCACTGCCTGTCCTAAACCCGAGACGGTGGAGGGTGTCAGCGCGCTGCCTTTACTAAACCAGGGACAGCCGAGGATGTCAGCGAACTGCTTGTACTAAACCAGGGACAGCCTAGGGTGCCACCTCACTGCCTGTACTAAACCAGGGACAGCCGAGGGTATCAGCATGCTGCCTGTACTAGACCAGAGACGGCTGAGGGTGCCTGTGCACTGCCTGTACTAAAACAGGGACAGCCGAGGGTGTCAGCATGCTGCCTGTTCTAAACCAGGGACAGCCGAGGGTGTCAGGGTGCTGCCTGTACTTAGCCAGGTACGGCTGAGGGTGTCAGTGCACTGCTTGTACTAAACCACGGATGGCTGAGGGTGTTGGCGGGCTGCCTGTTCTTAGCTAGGGACAGCTGAGGGTGTCAGCACGCTGTCTGTACTAAACCAGAGACAGACGAGGGAGCCAGAGTGCCGCATGTACTAAACCAGGGACAGCTGAGGGTGTCAGCTTGCTGCCTGTACTAAACCAGGGACAGCTGAGGGTGTCAGTGCGCTGCCTGTCCCTCTTAACCAGGGATAGCCGAGGGTGTCAGCGCGCTGCTTGTACTATATCAGGGACAGCCGAGTGTGTCAGCGCCCTGCCTGTACTAAACCAGGGACAGCCGAGGCAGTGAGCACACTGCCTTTACTAGACCAGGGACAGCCGAGGGTGTCAGCACACTGCCTGTACTAAACCACGGACGGCCGAGGGTGTCAGCACGCTGCCTGTACTAGACCAGGGACAGCCGAGGGTGTCAGCGCGCTCCTTGTTCTAAACCAAGGACGTCCAAGGGTGTCAGCGTGCAGCTTATACTAGATGAGGGACAGCCGAGGGTGTCAGCGCACTGCCTGTACTAGACCAGTGACAGTCAAGGGTGTCAGCGCGCTGCCTGTACTAGACCAAAGACAGCCGAGTGTGTCAGCGCGCTGCCAGTAGTACACCAGTGACAGCCGAGAGTGTCAGCGCGCTGCCTGTAGTACACCAGGGACAGCAGAGGGTGTCAGCGGGCTGCCTGTACTAGACCAGAGACAGTCGAGGTTGTCAGTGCGCTGCCTGTACTAGACCACTGACAGCCAAGGGTGTCAGCACGCTGCTTGTACTAGACCAGGGACAGCCGTGGGTGTCAATGCGCTGCCTGTACTAGACCAGCGACAGCCGAGAGTGTCAGCGTGCTGCTTGTAGTACACCAGGGACAGCCGAGGGTGTCAGCGCGCTGCCTGTACTAGACCAACGACAGACGAGGGTGTCAGCGCGCTGCCTGTCCTCTATCAGCAACAGCCAAGGTTGTCAGCGCGCTGCCTGTACTAGACCAGCGAAAGCCAAAGTTGTTAGCGTGCTGCCTGACCTAAACCAGGGACAGCCGAGGTTGTCAGCACGCTCCTTGTTCTAAACGAAGGACGTCCAAGGGTGTCAGCGTGCAGCTTATACTAGATGAGGGACAGCCGAGGGTGTCAGCGCGCTGCCTGTACTAGACCAGTGACAGCCAAGGGTGTCAGCGCGCTGCCTGTACTAGACCAGGGACAGCCGAGTGTGTCAGCTTGCTGCCTGTACTAGACCAAAGACAGCCGAGTGTGTCAGCGCGCTGCCAGTAGTACACCAATGACAGCCGAGAGTGTCAGCGCGCTGCCTGTAGTACACCAGGGACAGCAGAGGGTGTCAGCGGGCTGCCTGTACTAGACCAGAGACAGTCGAGGTTGTCAGTGCGCTGCCTGTACTAGACCACTGACAGCCAAGGGTGTCAGCACGCTGCTTGTACTAGACAAGGGACAGCCGAGGGTGTCAACGCGCTGCCTGTACTAGACCAGAGACAGTCGACTGTGTCAGCGCGCTGCTTGTTCTAAACCAAGGATGTCCGAGGGTGTCAGCGTGCTGCCTGTCCAAGACCAGGGACAGCCAAGTGTGTCAGCGTGCAGCATATACTAGACGAGGGACAGCCGAGTGTGTCAGTGCGCTGCCTGTACTAGACCACTGACAGCCAAGGGTGTCAGCACGCTGCTTGTACTAGATCAGGGACAGCCGAGGGTGTCAACGCGCTGCCTGTACAAGACCAGGGACAGCCGAGTGTGTCAGCGCGCTGCCTGTACTAGACCAGAGACAGCCAACTGTGTCAGTGCGCTGCGTGTACTAGACCAGGGAAAGCCGAGGGTGTCAGCGCGCTGCCTGTACTAGACCAGCAACAGCCGAGAGTGTCAGCGCGCTGCCTGTAGTACACCAGGGACAGCCGAGAGTGTCAGCATGCTGCCTGTAGTACACCAGGGAACGCCGAGGGTGTCAGCGCACTGCCTGTACTAGACCAATGACAGACGAGGGTGTCAGCGCGCTGCCTGTCCTCTATCAGCAACAGCAAAGGTTGTCAGCGCGTTGCCTGTACTAGACCAGCGAAAGCCAAAGGTGTTAGCGCGCTGCCTGTCCTAAACCAGGGACAGCCGAGGTTGTCAGCGCGCTGCTTGTTCTAAACCAAGGATGGCCGAGGGTGTCAGCGTGTTGCCTATACTAGACCAGCGACAGCCGAGGGTGTCAGCGCACTGCCTGTACTACACCAGTATCAGCCGAGGGTGTCAGCACGCTGCCTGTACTAGACCATGGACAGCCGAGGGTGTCAGAGCGTTGCCTGTCGGAAACCAGGGATGGCCGAGGGTGTCAGCTTGCTGCCTGTACTAGACCAGTGACAGCCGAGGGTGTCAGCGCGCTGCCTGTATGAGACCAGGGACAGCCAAGGGTGTCAGTGCGCTGCCTGTACTAGAGCAGTGACAGCCGGGTGTGTCAGCGCGCTGCCTGTACTAGATCAGGGACAGCCGAGGGTATCAGCATGCTGCCTGACCTACACCAGGGACGGCCGTGGGTATCAGGGCGCTGCCTGTCCCAGACCAGCAACAGACAAGGTTATCATTGCGCTGCCTGTCCTTGACAAGGGACTGCCAAGGGTGTCAGCCTGCTGTCTGTATTAGACCAGCGACAACCAAGCGTGTCAGTGTGCTGCCTGTCCTAGACCAGGGACAGCCGAGGTTGTCAGCTCATTGCCTGTCCTAAACACAGGACAGCTGAGAGTGTCAGCGCGCTGCTTGTTCTAAACCAAGGACAGCCGAGGGTGTCAGCGTGCTGCCTGGCCTAGAACAGTTACGGACAAGTGTGTCAGCGTGCAGCGTATACTGGATGAGGGACGGCCGAGGGTGTCAGAGCGCTGCCTGTACTAGACCAGGGACAGGCAAGGGTGTCAGTGCGCTGCCTGTCCTAAACCAGACACGACCGAGGGTGTCAGCGTGCTGCCTGTCCTAGACCAGACACGACCGAGGGTGTCAGCGTGCTGCCTGTCCTAAACCAGACACGACCGAGGGTGTCAGCGTGCTGCCTGTCCTAGACCAGACACGACCGAGGGTGTCAGCGTGCTGCCTGTCCTAGACCAGGGACAGCCGAGTGTGTCAGCGTGCTGCCTGTCCTAAACCAGGGACAGCCGAGTGTGTCAGCGTGCTGCCTGTCCTAGACCAGGGACAGCCGAGTGTGTCAGCGTGCTGCCTGTCCTAGACCAGGGACAGCCGAGTGTGTCAGCGTGCTGCCTGTCCTAAACCAGGGACAGCCAAGCGTAACAGCGCGCTGCCTGTCCTGGACCAGGGAAAGCCAAGGGTGTCAGCCCGCTGCCTGTCCTAAACTCGAGACAGTGGAGGGTGTCAGCGTGCTGCCTGTACTAAACCAGGGACAGCTGAGGTTGTCAGCGTGCAACCTGTACTAAACCAGGGACAGCCGAGGGTGTCAGCGTACTGATTGTTCTAAACCAAGGACGGCCGAGGTTGTCAGCGTGCTGCCTGTCCTAGACCTGAGACAGCCGAGGGTGTCAGCGTGCGGTGTATTTAGACCAGGGACAGCCGAGGGTCTCAAGCGCGCTGCCTGTACTAGACCAGGGACAGCCAAGGGTGTCAGCGAACTGCTTGTACTAAACCAGGGACAGCCGAGGGTGCCACCGAGCTGCCTGTACTAAAACAGGGACACCCGTGGGTGTCAGCATGCTGCCTGTAGTAGACCAGAGACAACCGAGGTTGTCAGCACGCTGCCTGTAATAGACCAGCGACAACCAAGCATGTCAGTGCGCTGCCTGTACTGGACGAGGGACAGCCGAGTGTGCCAACACGCTGCCTGTACTAGACCCAGGACAGCAGAGGATTTCAGCGCGCTGCCAGTACTAAACCAGGGTCAGCCAAGGGTGTCAGCGTGCAGCGTATACTTGGCCAGGGGCAACCAAGGGTGTCAGCATGCTGCCTGTACTAGACCAGGGACAGACGAGGGTGTCAGCACACTGCTTGTACTAAACCAAGGATGGCCGAGGTTGTCAGCATGCTGCCTGTTCTAGACCAGGGAAAGCCCAGGGTGCCAGCGTGCTGCCTGTACTGGACCAGGGACAGCCGAGGGTGTCAACGCGCAGCCTGTACTAGACCAGGCACAGCCGATGGTGTCAGTGCGCTGCCTGTACTAGACCAGGGACAGCCAAGAATGTCAGCAAATTGCCTGTATTAGACCTGGGACAGCAGAGGGTGTCAGCGCGCTGTCAGTACTAAACCAGGGACAGCCAAGGGTGTCAGCGTGCAGCATATACTAGACCAGGGACAGCCGAGGGTGTCAGAATGCTGCCTGTTCTAGAGCACAGATAGCCGAGGGTGCCAGCATGGTGCCTATACTAGACCAGGGACAGCTGAAGGTGTCAGCGCGCTGCCTGTACTAGACCAGGGACAGCCGAGGGTGTCAGCGCACTGCCTGTCGGAAACCAGGGACGGCCGAGGGTGTCAGCGTGCTGCCTGTACTAGACCATGGACTGCCGATGGTGTCATTGCGCTGCCTGTCCTAAACCAGGGATGGCCAAGGGTATCAGCGCGATGCCTGTCCTAGACCAGCAACAGACAATGTTATCATTGCGCTGCCTGTCCTTGACCAGGGACAGCCAAGGTTGTCAGCGTGCTGCCTGTACTAGACCAGGGACAGCCGAGGGTGTCAGCCTGCTGCCTGTACTAGACCAGCGACAACCAAGCATGTCAGTGCGCTGCCTGTCCTAGACCAGGGACAGCCGAGGTTGTCAGCTCATTGCCTGTCCTAAACACAGGACAGCTGAGAGTGTCAGTGCGCTGCTTGTTCTAAACCAAGGACGGCCGAGGGTGTCAGCGTGCTGCCTGGCCTAGACCAGGGACAGACAAGTGTGTCAGTGTGCAGCGTATACTAGACGAGGGATGGCCGAGGATGTCAGAGTGCTGCCTGTACTAGACCAGGGACAGCCGAGGAAGTCAGCGTGCTGCCTGGCCTAGACCAGGGACAGACAAGTGTGTCAGTGTGCAGCGTATACTAGACGAGGGATGGCCGAGGATGTCAGAGTGCTGCCTGTACTAGACCAGGGACAGCCGAGGGTGTCAGCGTGCTGCCTGTCCTAGACCAGGGAGATCCGAGGGTGTCAGCGCATTGCCTGTCCTAAACCAGGGACAGCCGAGGGTGTCAGCGCGCTTCTTGTTCTAAACCAAGGATGGCCGAGGGTGTCAGCATGCTGCCTATACTAGACCAGTGACAGCCGAGGGTGTCAGCGCACTGCCTGTACTACACCAGTATCAGCCGAGGGTGTCAGCACGCTGCCTGTACTAGACCAGGGACAGCCGAGGGTGTCAGCGCATTGCCTGTCGGAAACCAGAGACGGCCGAGGGTGTCAGCTTGCTCCCTGTACTAGACCCGTGACAGCCGAGGGTGTCAGCGCGCTGCCTGTACTAGAGCAGTGACAGCCGGGTGTGTCAGCACGCTGCCTATACTAGATCAGGGACAGCCGAGGGTGTCAGAACGCTGCCTGTCCTAGACCAGCAACAGACAATGTTATCATTGCGCTGCCTGTCCTTGACCAGGGACTGCCAAGGGAGTCAGCCTGCTGCCTGTACTAGACCAGGGACAGCCGAGGGTGTCAGCCTGCTGCCTGTATTAGACCAGCGACAACCAAGCATGTCAGTGCACTGCCTGTCCTAGACCAGGGACAGCCGAGGTTGTCAGCTCATTGCCTGTCCTAAACACAGGACATCCGAGAGTGTCAGCGCGCTGCTTGTTCTAAATCAAGGACGGCCGAGGGTGTCAGAGTGCTGCCTGGCCTAGAACAGGGACGGACAAGTGTGTCAGCGTGCAGCGTATACTAGACGAGGGACGGCCGAGTGTGTCAGAGCGCTGCCTGTCCTAGACCAGGGACAGCCGAGGGTGTCAGCGCATTGCCTGTCCTAAACCAACGACAGCCGAGCGTAACAGCGCGCTGCCTGTCCTGGACCAGCGAAAGCCAAGGGTGTCAGCACGCTGCCTGTACTAAACCCGTGAAGGCGGAGGGTGTCAGCGCACTGCCTGTACTAAACCAGGGACTGCTGAGGTTGTCAGCGTGCTGCCTGTACTAAACCAGGGACAGCCGAGGGTGTCAGCGTGCTGCCTGTACTAAACCCGTGATGGTGGAGGGTGGCAGCGCACTGCCTGTACTAAACCAGGGACAGCTGAGGTTGTCAGCGTACTGCCTGTACTAAACCAGGGACAGCTGAGGTTTCAGCGTGCTGCCTGTACTAAACCAGGGACAGCCGAGGGTGTCAGCGTACTGCTTGTTCTAAACCAAGGACAGCCGAGGGTGTCAGCGTGCTGCCTGTCCTAGACCTGAGACAGCCGAGGGTGTCAGCATGCAGTGTATACTAGACCAGGGACAGCCGAGGGTCTCAAGCGCGCTGCCTGTACTAGACCAGGGACAGCCAAGGGTGTCAGTGAACTGCTTGTACTAAACCAGGGACAGCCGAGGGTGCCACCGAGCTGCCTGTACTAGACCAGGGACACCTGTGGGTGTCAGCATGCTGCCTGTACTAGACCAGGGACAACCGAGGTTGTCAGCGCGCTGCCTGTACGAGACCAGGGACAGCCAAGGGTGTCAGCGCGCTGCTTGTACTAGAGCAGTGACAGCCGGGTGTGTCAGCGCGCTGCCTATACTAGATCAGGGACAGCCGAGGGTGTCAGCACGCTGCCTGTATTAGACCAGGGACAGCCGAGGGTGTCAGCCTGCTGCCTGTATTAGACCAGCAACAACCAAGCATGTCAGTGCGCTGCCTGTCCTAGACCAGGGACAGCCGAGGTTGTCAGCTCATTGCCTGTCCTAAACACAGGACATCCGAGAGTGTCAGCGCGCTGCTTGTTCTAAACCAAGGACGGCCGAGGGTGTCAGCATGCTGCCTGTCCTAAACCAAGGATAGCCGAGGGTGTCAGCGCGCTGCCTGTCAGAAACCAGGAACCGACAAGGGTGTCAGCGCGCTGCCTGTCGGAAACCAGGGACAGACAAGGGTGTCAGCGCGCTGCCTGTCCTAAACCAGACACGACCGAGGGTGTCAGCGTGCTGCCTGTCCTAGACCAGGGAGATCTGAGGGTGTCAGCGCATTGCCTGTCCTAGACCTGAGACAGCCAAGGGTGTCAGCGTGCAGTGTATTTAGACCAGGGACAGCCGAGGGTCTCAAGCGCGCTGCCTGTACTAGACCAGGGACAGCCAAGGGTGCCACCAAGCTGCTTGTACTAAAACAGGGACACCCATGGGTGTCAGCATGCTGCCTGTAGTAGACCAGAGACAACCGAGGTTGTCAGCACGCTGCCTGTAATAGACCAGCGACAACCAAGCATGTCAGTGCGCTGCCTGTACTGGACGAGGGACAGCCGAGTGTGCCAACACGCTGCCTGTACTAGACCCAGGACAGCAGAGGATTTCAGCGCGCTGCCAGTACTAAACCAGGGTCAGCCAAGGGTGTCAGCGTGCAGCGTATACTTGGCCAGGGACAGCCAAGGGTGTCAGCATGCTGCCTGTACTAGACCAGGGACAGACGAGGGTGTCAGCACACTGCTTGTACTAAACCAAGGATGGCCGAGGTTGTCAGCATGCTGCCTGTTCTAGACCAGGGAAAGCCGAGGGTGCCAGCGTGCTGCCTGTACTGGACCAGGGACAGCCGAGGGTGTCAACGCGCAGCCTGTACTAGACCAGGCACAGCCGATGGTGTCAGCGCGCTGCCTGTACTAGACCAGGGACAGCCAAGAATGTCAGCAAATTGCCTGTACTAGACCTGGGACAGCAGAGGGTGTCAGCGCGCTGTCAGTACTAAACCAGGGACAGCCAAGGGTGTCAGCGTGCAGCATATACTAGACCATGGACTGCCGATGGTGTCATTGCGCTGCCTGTCCTAAACCAGGGATGGCCAAGGGTATCAGCGCGATGCCTGTCCTAGACCAGCAACAGACAATGTTATCATTGCGCTGCCTGTCCTTGACCAGGGACAGCCAAGGTTGTCAGCGTGCTGCCTGTACTAGACCAGGGACAGCTGAGGGTGTCAGCCTGCTGCCTGTACTAGACCAGCGACAACCAAGCATGTCAGTGCGCTGCCTGTCCTAGACCAGGGACAGCCGAGGTTGTCAGCTCATTGCCTGTCCTATACCCAGGACATCTGAGAGTGTCAGTGCGCTGCTTGTTCTAAACCAATGACAGCCGAGGGTGTCAGCGTGCTGCCTGGCCTAGAACAGGGACGGACAAGTGTGTCAGTGTGCAGCGTATACTAGACGAGGGACAGCCGAGGGTGTCAGCGCGTTGCCTGTCCTAAACCAACGACAGCCGAGCGTAACAGCGCGCTGCATGTCCTGGACCAGCGAAAGCCAAGGGTGTCAGCACGCTGCCTGTACTAAACCCGTGATGGCGGAGGGTGTCAGCGCGCTGCCTGTACTAAACCAGGGACAGCTGAGGTTTCAGCGTGCTGCCTGTACTAAACCAGGGACAGCCGAGGGTGTCAGCGTACTGCTTGTTCTAAACCAAGGACGGCCGAGGGTGTCAGCGTGCTGCCTGTCCTAGACCTGAGACAGCCGAGGGTGTCAGCATGCAGTGTATACTAGACCAGGGACAGCCGAGGGTCTCAAGCGCGCTGCCTGTACTAGACCAGGGACAGCCAAGGGTGTCAGTGAACTGCTTGTACTAAACCAGGGACAGCCGAGGGTGCCACCGAGCTGCCTGTACTACACCAGGGACACCTGTGGGTGTCAGCATGCTGCCTGTACTAGACCAGGGACAACCGAGGTTGTCAGCGCGCTGCCTGTACGAGACCAGGGACAGCCAAGGGTGTCAGCGTGCTGCCTGTACTAGAGCAGTGACAGCCGGGTGTGTCAGCGCGCTGCCTGTACTAGAGCAGTGACAGCCGGGTGTGTCAGCGCGCTGCCTATACTAGATCAGGGACAGCCGAGGGTGTCAGAACGCTGCCTGTCCTAAACCAGGGACGGCCGTGGGTATCAGGGCGCTGCCTGTCCTAGACCAGCAACAGACAAGGTTATCACTGCGCTGCCTGTCCTTGACCAGGGACAGCTGAGGGTGTTAGCACGCTGCCTGTCAGAAACCAGGGACAGACAAGGGTGTCAGCGCGCTGCCTGTACTAGACCAGGGACAGACAAGGGTGTCAGCGCGCTGCCTGTCCTAGACCAGACACGACCGAGGGTGTCAGCGTGCTGCCTGTCCTAGACCAGGGAGATCCGAGGGTGTCAGCGCATTGCCTGTCCTAAACCAGGGACAGCCGAGGGTGTCAGCGCGCTTCTTGTTCTAAACCAAGGATGGCCGAGGGTGTCAGCATGCTGCCTGTCCTAGACCTGAGACAGCCGAGGGTGTCAGCGTGCAGTGTATTTAGACCAGGGACAGCCAAGGGTCTCAAGCGCGCTGCCTGTACTAGACCAGGGACAGCCAAGGGTGTCAGCGAACTGCTTGTACTAAACCAGGGACAGCCGTGGGTGCCACCGAGCTGCCTGTACTAGACCAGGCACAGCCGATGGTGTCAGCGCGCTGCCTGTACTAGACCAGGGACAGCCGAGAATGTCAGCACATTGCCTGTACTAGACCTGGGACAGCAGAGGGTGTCAGCGTGCTGTCAGTACTAAACCAGGAACAGCCAAGGGTGTCAGCGTGCAGCATATACTAGACCAGGGACAGCCGAGGGTGTCAGCATGCTGCCTGTACTAGACCAGGGACAGCCGAGGGTGTCAGCACACTGCTTGTACTAAACCAAGGATGGCCGAGGGTGTCAGCATGCTGCATGTTCTAGACCAGGGACAGCCGAGGGTGCCAGCATGATGCCTATACTAGACCAGGGACAGCTGAAGGTGTCAGCGCGCAGACTGTACTAGAACAGTGACAGCCGAGGGTGTCAGCACGCTGCCTGTCCTAAACCAGGGACGGCCGTGGGTATCAGGGCGCTGCCTGTCCTAGACCAGGGACTGCCAAGGGTGTCAGCCTGCTGCCTGTATTAGACCAGGGACAGCCGAGGGTGTCAGCCTGCTGCCTGTACTAGACCAGGGACAGACAAGTGTGTCAGTGTGCAGTGTATACTAGATGAGGGATGGCCGAGGATGTCAGAGCGCTGCCTGTACTAGACCAGGGACAGCCGAGGTTGTCAGAGCGCTGCCTGTATTAGACCAGAGACAGACAAGGGTGTCAGCGTGCTGCCTGTCCTAAACCAAGGATAGCCAAGGGTGTTAGCACGCTGCCTGTCAGAAACCAGAGACAGACAAGGGTGTCAGTGCGCTGCCTGTCCTAGACCAGGGAGATCTGAGGGTGTCAGCGCGCTGCCTGTACTAGACCAGGGACAGCTGAGGGTGTCAGCGCGCTGCCTGTACTAGACCAGGGACAGCCGAGTGTGTCAGCGAACTGCTTGTACTAAACCAGGGACGTCCGAGGGAGTCAGCGAGCAGCCTGTACTAGACCAGGGAGAGAAGAGGGTGTCAGCGCGCTGCCTGTACTAGACCAGGGACAGCCAAAGGTGTCAGCGAACAGCTTGTACTAAACCAGGGACAGCCGAGGGTGCCACCGAGCTGCCTGTACTAAACCAGGGACACCCGTGGGTGTCAGCATGCTGCCTGTACTGGACCAGGGACAGCCGAGGGTGTCAACATGCTTCCTGTACTAGACCAGGCACAGCCGATGGTGTCAGCGCGCTGCCTGTACTAGACCAGGGACAGCCGAGAATGTCAGCACATTGCCTGTACTAGACCTGGGACAG
The DNA here is from genome assembly GCF_017639515.1 of Carcharodon carcharias. Lineage (NCBI taxonomy): Eukaryota > Metazoa > Chordata > Chondrichthyes > Lamniformes > Lamnidae > Carcharodon > Carcharodon carcharias. The sequence goes on along the minus strand of NW_024470737.1, from coordinate 3,125,777 downwards.
CAGAGGGTGTCAGCGCGCTGCCAGTAATAAACCAGGGACAGCCAAGGGTGTCAGCGTGCAGCATATACTGGACCAGGGACAGCCGAGGGTGTCAGCACACTGCTTGTACTAAACCACGAATGGCCGAGGGTGCCAGCATGGTGCCTATACTAGACCATGGACAGCTGAAGGTGTCAGCGTGCTGCCTGTACTAGACCAGGAACAGCCGAGAATGTCAGCGCACTGCCTATACTAGACCAGGGACAGCCGAGGGTGTCAGCGAACAGCTTGTACTAAACCAGGGACAGCCGAGTATGTCAACATGCTGCCTGAACTAAATCAAGGACAGCCGATGGTGTCATTGCGCTGCCTGTCCTAAACCAGGGATGGCCAAGTCTATCAGCGCGATGCCTGTACTAGACCATGGACTGCCGATGGTGTCATTGTGCTGCCTGTCCTAAACCAGGGATGGCCAAGGGTATCAGCGCGATGCCTGTCCTAGACCAGCGACAGCCAATGTTATCATTGCGCTGCCTGTCCTTGACTAGGGACAGCCAAGGTTGTCAGCGTGCTGCCTGTACTAGACCAGGGACAGCCGTGGGTGTCAGCCTGCTGCCTGTACTAGACCAGCGACAACCAAGCATGTCAGTGCGCTGCCTGTCCTAGACCAGGGACAGCCGAGGTTGTCAGCTCATTGCCTGTCCTAAACACAGGACAGCTGAGAGTGTCAGTGCGCTGCTTGTTCTAAACCAAGGACGGCCGAGGGTGTCAGCGTGCTGCCTGGCCTAGACCAGGGACAGACAAGTGTGTCAGTGTGCAGCGTATACTAGACGAGGGATGGCCGAGGATGTCAGAGTGCTGCCTGTACTAGACCAGGGACAGCCGAGGGTGTCAGCGCACTGCCTGTCAGAAACCAGGGACAGCCGAGGGTGTTAGCGCGCTGCCTGTCAGAAACCAGGGACAGACAAGGGTGTCAGCGCGCTGCCTGTCCTAAACCAGAGACCGCCGAGGGTCTCTGCACACTGCCTGTCCTAGACCAGGGAGAGCCGAGGGTGTCGGCGCGCTGCCTGCACTAAACCAGGGACAGCCGAGTATGTCAACATGCTGCCTGAACTAAATCAAGGACAGCCGAGGATGTCAGAGTGCTGCCTGTACTAGACCAGGGACAGCCGAGGGTGTCAGCGCACTGCCTGTCCTAAACGAGGGACGGCCGAGGGAGTCAGCAAGCTGCCTGTCCTTGACCAGGGAGAGCAGAGGGTGTCAGCGCGCTGCCAGTACGAAACCAGGGGCAGCCAAGGGTGTCAGTGTGCAGCGTATACTAGACCAGGGACAGCCGAGGGTGTCTGCGCACTGCCTGTACTAGACCTGGGACAACCGAGGGTGTCAGCACGCTGCTTGTACTAAACCATGGACAGCCGAGGGTGTCAGCATGCTGCCTGAACTAGACCAGGGACAGCCGAGGGTGCCAGCATGCTGCTTGTACTAAACCACGGACGGCCGAGTGTGTCAGCGTGCTGCCTGTACTAGGCTAGGGATGGCTGAGGGTGTCAGCACACTGCCTGTACTAGACCAGGGACAGCCGAGGGTGTCAGCGCACTGCCTGTCGGAAACCAGGGATGGCCGTGGGTGTCAGCGTGCTGCCTGTACTATACCATGGACTGCCGATGGTGTCATTGCGCTGCCTGTCCTAAACCAGGGATGGCCAAGTCTATCAGCGCGATGCCTGTCCTTGACCAGCAACAGCCAATGTAATCATTGCACTGCCTGTCCTTGACCAGGGACAGCCAAGGTTGTCAGCGTGCTGCCTGTACTAGACCAGGGACAGCCGAGGGTGTCAACATGCTGCCTGTACTAGACGAGGCACAGCCGATGGTGTCAGCGCGCTGCCTGTACTAGATCAGGGACAGCCGAGAATGTCAGCACATTGCCTGTACTAGACCTGGGACAGCAGAGGGTGTCAGTGCACTGCCAGTAATAAACCGGGGACAGCCAAGGGTGTCAGCGTGCAGCATATACTAGACCAGGGACAGCCGACGGTGTCAGCATGCTACCTGTACTAGACCAGGGACAGCCGCGGTTGTCAGCACACTGCTTGTACTAAACCAAGGATGGCCGAGGGTGTCAGCATGCTGCCTGTTCTAGACCAGGGACAGCCGAGGGTGCAGGCATGGTGCCTTTACTAGACCATGGACAGCTGAAGATGTCAGCGCGCTGCCTGTACTAGACCAGTAACAGCCAAGGGTGTCAGCGCGCTGCCTGTACTAGACCAGGGACAGCCAAGGGTGTCAGCGCGATGCCTGTACTAGACCAGGAACAGCCGAGAGTGTCATCGCGCTGCCTATACTAGACCAGGGACAGCCAAGGTTGTCAAGCGCGCTGCCTGTACTAGACCAGGGACAGCCGAGGTTGTCAGCGAACTGCTTGTACTAAACCAGGGACAGCCGAGGGTGTCAGCGTGCTGCCTGTCCCAAACCAAGGATAGCCGAGGGTGTTAGCGCGCTGCCTGTCAGAAACCAGGGACAGACAAGGGTGTCAGCGTGCTGCCTGTCCTAATCCAGAGACAGCCGAGGGTCTCTGCGCGCTGCCTGTCCTAGACCAGGGACAGCCGAGGGTGTCAGCGCATTGCCTGTCCTAAACCATGGACAGCCGAGGGTAACAGCGCGCTGCCTGTCCTGGACCAGCGAAAGCCAAGGGTGTCAGCCCGCTGCCTGTACTAAACCTGAGATGATGGAGGGTGTCAGCGTGCTGCCTGTACTAAACCAGGGACAGCCAAGGTTGTCAGCATGCTGCCTGTACTAAACCAAGGACAGCCGAGGGTGTCAGCGTGCAGCGTATACCAGACCAGGGACAACCGAGGGTCTCAAGCGTGCTGCCTGTACTAGACCAGGGACAGCCAAAGGTGTCAGCGAACAGCTTGTACTAAACCAGGGACAGCCGAGGGTGCCACCGAGCTGCCTGTACTAAACCAGGGACACCCGTGGGTGTCAGCATGCTGCCTGTACTGGACCAGGGACAGCCGAGGGTGTCAACATGCTTCCTGTACTAGACCAGGCACAGCCGATGGTGTCAGCACGCTGCCTGTACTAGACCAGGGACAGCCGAGAATGTCAGCACATTGCCTGTACTAGACCTGGGACAGCAGAGGGTGTCAGCGCGCTGCCAGTAATAAACCAGGGACAGCCAAGGGTGTCAGCGTGCAGCATATACTGGAACAGGGACTGCCGAGGTTGTCAGCATGCTGCCTGTACTAGACCAGGGACAGCCGAGGGTGTCAGCACACTGCTTGTACTAAACCAAGGATGGCCGAGGGTGCCAGCATGGTGCCTATACTATACCATGGACAGCTGAAGGTGTCAGCGTGCTGCCTCTACCAGACCAGGAACAGCCGAGAGTGTCAGCGCACTGCCTATACTAGACCAGGGACAGCCGAGGGTGTCAGCGAACTGCTTGTACTAAACCAGGGACAGCCGAGGGTGCCACCATGCTGCCTGTACTAAACCAGTTACACCCAAGGGCGTCAGCGTGCTTCCTGTCTTTGACCAGGGACAGCCGAGGGTGTCGGCGCGCTGCCTGCACTAAACCAGGGACAGCCGAGTATGTCAACATGCTGCCTGAACTAAATCAAGGACAGCCGATGGTGTCATTGCGCTGCCTGTCCTAAACCAGGGACAGCCAAGGTTGTCAGCGTGCTGCCTGTACTAGACCAGGGACAGCCAATGTTATCATTGCGCTGCCTGTCCTAAACCAGGGATGGCCGAGGGAGTCAGCGAGCTGCCTGTCCTTGACCAGGGAGAGCCAATGTTATCATTGCGCTGCCTGTCCTTGACCAGGGACAGCCAAGGTTGTCAGCGTGCTGCCTGTACTAGACCAGGGACAGCCGAGGGTGCCAGCATGCTGCTTGTACTAAACCACGGACGGCCGAGTCTATCAGCGTGCTGCCTGTCCTTGACCAGCGACAGCCAAGGTTGTCAGCGTGCTGCCTGTACTAGACCAGGGACAGCTGAGGGTGTCAGCGCACTGCCTGTCGGAAACCAGGGACGGCCGTGGGTGTCAGCGTGCTGCCTGTACTATACCATGGACTGCTGATGGTGTCATTGCACTGCCTGTCCTAAACCAGGGATGGCCAAGTCTATCAGCGTGCTGCCTGTCCTTGACCAGCGACAGCCAATGTAATCATTGCGCTGCCTGTCCTTGACCAGGGACAGCCAAGGTTGTCAGCGTGCTGCCTGTACTAGACCAGGGACAGCCGAGGGTGCCACCATGCTGCCTGTACTAAACCAGTTACACCCAAGGGTGTCAGCGTGCTTCCTGTCCTTGACCAGGGACAGCCGAGGGTGTCGGCGCGCTGCCTGTACTAAACCAGGGACAGCCGAGTATGTCAACATGCTGCCTGAACTAAATCAAGGACAGCCGAGGGTGTCAGCGCGATGCCTGTACTAGACCAGGAACAGCCGAGAGTGTCAGCGTGCTGCCTATACTAGACCAGGGACAGCCAAGGGTGTCAAGCGCGCTGCCTGTACTAGACCAGGGGCAGCCGAGGGTGTCAGCGAACTGCTTGTACAAAACCAGGGACAGCCGAGGGTGTCAGCGTGCTGCCTGTCAAAACCAAGGATAGCCGAGGGTGTTAGCGCGCTGCCTGTCAGAGACCAGGGACAGACAAGGGTGTCAGCGCGCTGCCTGTCCTAAACCAGAGACAGCCGAGGGTCTCTGCGCGCTGCCTGTCCTAGACCAGGGACAGCCGAGGGTGTCAGCACATTGCCTGTCCTAAACCATGGACAGCCGAGGGTAACAGCGCGCTGCCTGTCCTGGACCAGCGAAAGCCAAGGGTGTCAGCCCGCTGCCTGTACTAAACCTGAGATGGTGGAGGGTGTCAGCGTGCTGCCTGTACTAAACCAGGGACAGCCAAGGTTGTCAGCATGCTGCCTGTACTAAACCAAGGACAGCCGAGGGTGTCAGCGTGCAGCGTATACCAGACCAGGGACAACCGAGGGTCTCAAGCGTGCTGCCTGTACTAGACCAGGGACAGCCAAGGGAGTGAGCGAACTGCTTGTACTAAACCAGGGACAGCCAAGGGTGCCACCGAGCTGCCTGTACTAAACCAGGGACACCCGTGGGTGTCAGTAAACTGCCTGTACTAGACCAGGCACAGCCGATGGTGTCAGCGCGCTGCCTGTACTAGACCAGGGACAGCCGAGAATGTCAGCACATTGCCTGTACTAGACCTGGGACAGCAAAGGGTGTCAGCGCGCTGTCAGTACTAAACCAGGGATGGCCGAGGGAGTCAGCAAGCTGCCTGTACTAGACCAGGGAGAGCAGAGGGCGTCAGCACGCTGCCAGTACTAAACCAGGGGCAGCCAAGGGTATCAGTGTGCAGCGTATACTAGACCAGGGACAGTCGAGGGTGTCTGCGCACTGCCTGTACTAGACCTGGGACAACCGAGGGTGTCAGCACGCTGCTTGTACTAAACCGTGGACAGCCAAGGGTGCCAGCATGCTGCTTGTACTGAACCACGGAGGGCCAAGTGTGTCAGCTTGCTGCCTGTACTAGGCCAGGGATGGCTGAGGGTGTCAGTGCGCTGCCTGTACTAATCCAGAGAAGGACGAATGTGCCAGAGAACAGTGTATACTAAACAAGGGACAGGCGAGCATGTCCATTTGCTTTCTGTCCCTCTTAACCAGGGACAGCCGAGGGTGTCAGTGCTCTGCCTGCACTGGACCATGGACAGCCGAGGGTGTCAGCGCGCTGCCTTTACTACACCAGGAGCCGCCGAGGGTGTCAGTGCGCTGTCTGTACTAGACCAGGGACTGCCGAGGGTGTCAGCGTGCTGCCTGTCGGAAACCAGGGACGGCTGAGGGGATCAGCGTGCTGCCTGTCCTAGACCAGGGACGGCCCAGGGAGTCAGCGTGCTGCCTATGCTAGACCTGGGACAGCCGGGTGTGTCAGCGCGCTGCCTGTCCTAAACCAGGGACGGCCGAGGGTATCAGCGCGCTGCCTGTTCTAGACCAGGGACAGCTGAATTTGCCAGTGTGCTGACTGTACTACACCCGGGACAGCTGAGGGTATCAGCGCGCTGCCTGTGCTAGACCACGGGCAGCTGAGGGTGTCAGCCCACTGCCAGTACTAGACCAGGGACAGGCGAGGGTGTCAGAGTGCTTCTTGTACTAAACCAGGGACACCCAATGGTGACAGCGCGCTGCCTGTACTAAAACAGTGACACCCAAGGGCGTCAGTGTGCTGCCTGTACTAGACCAGGGACAGCAGAGTGTGTCAGCGCGCTGCCTGTACTAGACCAGGGACAGCCGAGGGTGTCAGCGCACTGCCTGTACTAAACCAGGGACAGCTGAGGGTGTCAGCGCACTGCCTGTACTAGACCAGGGACAGCAGAGGGTGTCAGCGCGCTGCCAGAACTAAACCAGGGACAGCCAAGGGTGTCAGCGTGCTGCCTGTACTAGACCAGGGACAGCCAAGTGTGTCAACGTGCTGCCTGTACTAGACCAGGGACAGCCGATGGTGTCAGCGTGCTGCCTGTACTAGACCAGGGACAGCCGAGAGTGTCAGCACATTGCCTGTACTAGACCAGGGACAGCAGAGGGTGTCAGCGTGCTGCCAGAACTAAACCAGGGACAGCCAAGGGTGTCAGCGTACAGCGTATACTAGACCAGGGACAGCAGAGGGTGTCAGCGCGCTGCCAGAACTAAACCAGGGACAGCCAAGGGTGTCAGCGTGCTGTTTTACTAAACCAAGGACGGCTGAGGGTGTCAGCCCGCTGCCTGTTCTAGACCAGGGACAGCCGAAGGTGCCAGCGTACTGAATGTAGTAGACCCAGGACAGCCGAGGCTGTCAGCGCGCTGCCTGTGCTAGACCAAGAGCTGCTGAGTGTGTCAGTGCGCTGCCTGTACTAGACCAGAGACTGGCAAGGGTGTCAGCGCGCTTCTTGTACTAAACCAGGGACAGCCGAGGGTGTCAGCATGCTGCCTGTACTAGACCAGGGACAGCCGAGGGTGTCAGTCCGCTGCCTGTACTAGACCAGGGACAGATGACTGTGTCAGCGCGCTGCCTGTACTAGACCAGGGAAAACCGAGTGTGTCAGTGCGCTGCCTGTACTAGACCAGGGACAGCCGAGCGAGTTAGCACTCTGCCTGTACTAGACCAGGGACAGCCAACGGTGTCAGCGCACTGCCTTTACTAGACCAGGGACAGCTGAGTGTGTCAGCGCGTTGCCTGTACTAAAACCCGGAGAGCCGAGGGTTTCGGCGCGTTGCCTGTCCTAAACCAGGGAGAGCTGAGGGTGTCAGCGCACTTCCTATCCTAGACCAGCTACAGCCGAGGGTGTCAGCGCACTGCCTGTAGTACACCAGGGACAGCCGAGGGTGTCAGCGCGCTGCCTGTCCAAAATCAGAGGCGGCCGAGAGTCTCCGTGTGCTGCCTGTCCTAGACCAGCGAAAGCCAAGGTTGTCAGCGCGTTGCCTGTCCTAGACCAGGGACAGCCAAAGTTAACAGCGTGCTGCCTGTCCGGGACCAGCGAAAGCCAACGGTGTCAGCGCGCTGCCGGTCCTAAACCCGAGACAGCGGATGGTGTCAGCACACTGCCTGTTCTAAACCAGGGACAGCCGAGGGTGTCAAGCGCGCTGCCTGTACTAGACCAGGCACAGTTGAGGGCGTCAGCGAACTGCTTGTACTAAACCAGGGACACCCGTGGGTGTCAGCGCACTGTCTGTATTAGACCAGGGACAGCTGAGGGTATCAACATGCTGCTTGTACTAAACCAAGGAAGGCCGAGGGTGTCAGCATGCTGCCTGTACTAGGCCAGGGACGGCTGAGGGTGTCACTGCGCTGCCTGTATCAAACCAAATACGGATGAGGGTGCCAGAGAACTGCCTGTACTAAACCAGGGACAGCCAAGGGTGTCCATCCGCTGCCTATCTCTCTTAACCAGGGACAGCCGAGGTTGTCAGCATGCTGCCTGTAATATATCAGGGACAACCGAGGTGTCAGCGCGCTGCCTGTACTACACAAGGGGCAGCCGAGGGTTTCAGCCTGCTGCCTGTAGTAGACCAGGGACTGCCGAGGGTGTCAGCATGTTGCCTGTCCTAAACCAGGGACAGCCAAGGGTGTCAGCGTGCTGCCTGTGCTAGAACAGGGACAGCTGAGTGTGTCAGAGCGCTGCCTGTCCTAATCCTGGGACAGCCAAGGGTGTCAGCGTGCAGCGTATACTAGAACAGGGACAGCCGAGGGTGTTAGCGCGTTGCCTGTACTAGACCAGAGACAGCCGTGGGTGACAGCATGCTGCTTGTCCTAAACCAAGGACAGCCGAGGGTGTCAGCATGCTGCCTGTACTAGACCAGGGACAGCCGAGGGTGTCAGTCCGCTGCCTGTACTAGACCAGGGACAGATGACTGTGTCAGCGCGCTGCCTGTACTAGACCAGGGAAAACCGAGTGTGTCAGTGCGCTGCCTGTACTAGACCAGGGACAGCCGAGGGTGTCAGTCCGCTGCCTGTACTAGACCAGGGAAAACCGAGTGTGTCAGCGCACTGCCTGTAGTACACCAGGGACAGCCGAGGGTGTAAGCGCGCTGCCTGTCCTAAATCAGAGGCGGCCGAGAGTCTCCGTGTGCTGCCTGTCCGGGACCAGCGAAAGCCAACGGTGTCAGCGCGCTGCCGGTCCTAAACCCGAGACAGCGGATGGTGTCAGCGCACTGCCTGTTCTAAACCAGGGACAGCCGAGTGTGTCAGCGCACTGCCTGTTCTAAACCAGGGACAGCGGATGGTGTCAGCGCACTGCCTGTTCTAAACCAGGGACAGCTGAGGGTGTCAAGCGCGCTGCCTGTACTAAACCAGGCACAGCTGAGGGTGTCAGCGAACTGCTTGTACTAAACCAGGGACACCCGTGGGTGTCAGCGCGCTGCCTGTATTAGACCAGGGACAGCTGAGGGTATCAACATGCTGCTTGTACTAAACCAAGGAAGGCCGAGGGTGTCAGCATGCTGCCTGTACTAGGCCAGTGACGGCTGAGGGTGTCACTGCGCTGCCTGTACTAGGCCAGGGACGGCTGAGGGTGTCACTGCGCTGCCTGTCCCAAACCAAGGATAGCCGAGGGTGTTAGCGCGCTGCCTGTCAGAAACCAGGGACAGACAAGGGTCTCTGTGCGCTGCCTGTCCTAGACCAGGGACAGCCGAGGGTGTCAGCGCGCTGCCTGTCCTAGACCAGGGACAGCCGAGGGTGTCAGCGCGCTGCCTGTCCTAGACCAGGGACAGCCGAGGGTGTCAGCGCATTGCCTGTCCTAAACCATGGACAGCCGAGGGTCTCTGCGCGCTGCCTGTCCTAGACCAGGGACAGCCGAGGGTGTCAGCGCGCTGCCTGTCCTAAACCATGGACAGCCGAGGGTAACAGCGCGCTGCCTGTCCTGGACCAGCGAAAGCCAAGGGTGTCAGCCCGCTGCCTGTACTAAACCTGAGATGGTGGAGGGTGTCAGCGTGCTGCCTGTACTAAACCAGGGACAGCCAAGGTTGTCAGCATGCTGCCTGTACTAAACCAAGGACAGCCAAGGGTGTCAGCGTGCTGCCTGTCCTGGACCAGCGAAAGCCAAGGGTGTCAGCCCGCTGCCTGTACTAAACCTGAGATGGTGGAGGGTGTCAGCGTGCTGCCTGTACTAAACCAGGGACAGCCAAGGTTGTCAGCATGCTGCCTGTACTAAACCAAGGACAGCCGAGGGTGTCAGCGTGCAGCGTATACCAGACCAGGGACAACCGAGGGTCTCAAGCGTGCTGCCTGTACTAGACCAGGGACAGCCAAGGGAGTGAGCGAACTGCTTGTACTAATCCAGGGACAGCCAAGGGTGCCACCAAGCTGCCTGTACTAAACCAGGGACACCCGTGGGTGTGAGCATGCTGCCTGTACTAGACCAGGCACAGCCGATGGTGTCAGCGCGCTGCCTGTACTAGACCAGGGACAGCCGAGAATGTCAGCACATTGCCTGTACTAGACCTGGGACAGCAGAGGGTGTCAGTGCGCTGCCAGTACTAAACCAGGGACAGCCAAGGGTGTCAGTGTGCAGCATATACTAGACCAGGGACAGCTGAGGATGTCAGCATGCTGTCTGTACTAGACCAGGGACAGCCGAGGGTGTCAGCACGCTGCTTGTACTAAACCAAGGATGGCCAAGGGGGTCAGCATGCTGCCTGTTCTAGACCAGGGACAGCCGAGGGTTCCAGCATGGTGCCTATACTAGGCCAGGGACATCTGAGGGTGTCAGCGCACTGCCTGTACTAGACCAGTGACAGCCGAGAGTGTCCGCGAGCTGCCTGTACTAGACCAGGGACAGCCGAGGGTGTCAGCGCGATGCCTGTACTAGACCAGTGACAGCCGAGTGTGTCAACGCGCTGCCTGTACTAGACCAGGGACAGCCAGTGGTGTCAGTGTGCAGTGAATACCAGACCAGGGACAGCTAAGGGTGTCAAGCGCGCTGCCTGTACTAGATAAGGGACAGCCGAGGGTGTCAGCAAACTGTTTGTACTAAACCAGGGACAGCCGAGGGTATCACCACGCTGCCTGTAATAAACCAGTGACACCCAAGGGCGTCAGCGTGCTTCCTGTCCTTGACCAGAGACAGCCGAGGGTGTCGGCGTGCTGCCTGTCCTAAACCAGGGATGGCCGAGTGAGTCAGCAAGCTGCCTGTACTAGACCAGGGAGAGCAGAGGGTGTCAGCACGCTGCCAGTACTAAACCAGGGGCAGCCAAGGGTGTCAGTGTGCAGCGTATACTAGACCAGGGACAGTCGAGGGTGTCTGCGCACTGCCTGTACTAGACCTGGGACAACCGAGGGTGTCAGCACGCTGCTTGTACTAAACCGTGGACAGCCAAGGGTGCCAGCATGCTGCTTGTACTGAACCATGGAGGGCCAAGTGTGTCAGTGTGCTGCCTGTACTAGGCCAGGGATGGCTGAGGGTGTCAGTGCGCTGCCTGTACTAATCCAGAGAAGGACGAATGTGCCAGAGAACAGTGTATACTAAACAAGGGACAGGCGAGCATGTTCATTTGCTTTCTGTCCCTCTTAACCAGGGACAGCCGAGGGTGTCAGTGCTCTGCCTGTACTGGACCATGGACAGCCGAGGGTGTCAGCGCGCTGCCTTTACTACACCAGGGGCCGCCGAGGGTGTCAGTGCACTGTCTGTACTAGACCAGGGACTGCCGAGGGTGTCAGTGTGCTGCCTGTCGGAAACCAGGGACGGCTGAGGGCATCAGCGTGCTGTCTGTCCTAGACCAGGGACGGCCCAGGGAGTCAGCGTGCTGCCTATGCTAGACCTGGGACAGCCGGGTGTGTCAGCGCGCTGCCTGTCCTAAACCAGGGACGGCCGAGGGTATCAGCGCGCTGCCTGTTCTAGACCAGGGACAGCTGAATTTGCCAGCGTGCTGACTGTACTACACCCGGGACAGCTGAGGGTATCAGCGCGCTGCCTGTGCTAGACCACGGGCAGCTGAGGGTGTCAGCCCACTGCCAGTACTAGACCAGGGACAGGCGAGGGTGTCAGAGTGCTTCTTGTACTAAACCAGGTACACCCAATGGTGACAGCGCGCTGCCTGTACTAAAACAGTGACACCCAAGGGCGTCAGTGTGCTGCCTGTACTAGACCAGGGACAGCAGAGTGTGTCAGCGCGCTGCCTGTACTAGACCAGGGACAGCAGAGGGTGTCAGCGCGCTGCCTGTACTAGACCAGGGACAGCAGAGGGTGTCAGCGCGCTGCCTGTACTAGACCAGGGACAGCAGAGGGTGTCAGCACGCTGCCTGTACTAGACCAGGGACAGCAGAGGGTCTCCGCACGCTGCCTGTCCTAAACCCAGGACAGCCGAGGGTGTCAGCGTGCTGCGTGTACTAAACCAGGGGCAGCCTTGGGTGTCAGCATCCTGCCTGTACTAGACCAGGGACAGCCGAGTGTGTCAGCACATTGCCTGTACTAGACCAGGGACAGCAGAGGGTGTCAGCGCTCTGCCAGAACTAAACCAGGGACAGCCAAGGGTGTCAGCGTGCAGCGTATACTAGACCAGGGACAGCCGAGGCTGTCAGCGTGCTGCCTGTACTTGACCAGGGACAGCCAAGTGTGTCAACGTGCTGCCTGTACTAGACCAGGGACAGCTGATGGTGTCAGCGTGCTGCCTGTACTAGACCAGGGACAGCCGAGAGTGTCAGCACATTGCCTGTACTAGACCAGGGACAGCAGAGGGTGTCAGCGCGCTGCCAGAACTAAACCAGGGACAGCCAAGGGTGTCAGCGTGCAGCGTATACTAGACCAGGGACAGCCGAGGCTGTCAGCGTGCTGCCTGTACTAGACCAGGGACAGCCAAGTGTGTCAACGTGCTGCCTGTACTAGACCAGGGACAGCCGATGGTGTCAGCGTGCTGCCTGTACTAGACCATAGACAGCTGAGAGTGTCAGCACATTGCCTGTACTAGACCAGGGACAGCAGAGGGTGTCAGCGCGCTGCCTGTTCTAGACCAGGGACAGCCGAAGGTGCCAGCGTACTGAATGTACTAGACCCAGGACAGCCGATGCTGTCAGCGCGCTGCCTGTGCTAGACCAAGAGCTGCTGAGTGTGTCAGCGCGCTGCCTGTACTAGACCAGAGACTGGCGAGGGTGTCAGCGCGCTGCTTGTACTAAACCAGGGACAGCCGAGGGTGTCAGCATGCTGCCTGTACTAGACCAGGGACAGCCGAGGGTGTCAGTCCGCTGCCTGTACTAGACCAGGGACAGATGACTGTGTCAGCGCGCTGCCTGTACTAGACCAGGGAAAACCGAGTGTGTCAGTGCGCTGCCTGTACTAGACCAGGGACAGCCGAGGGAGTTAGCACTCTGCCTGTACTAGACCAGGGACAGCCAACGGTGTCAGCGCACTGCCTTTACTAGACCAGGGACAGCTGAGTGTGTCAGCGCGCTGCCTGTACTAAAACCCGGAGAGCCGAGGGTTTCAGCGCGCTGCCTGTCCTAAACCAGGGAGAGCTGAGGGTGTCAGCGCACTTCCTATCCTAGACCAGCTACAGCCGAGGGTGTCAGCGTGCTGCCTGTAGTACACCAGGGACAGCCGAGGGTGTCAGCGCGCTGCCTGTCCTAAATCAGAGGCGGCCGAGAGTCTCCATGTGCTGCCTGTCCTAGACCAGCGAAAGCCAAGGTTGTCAGCGCGTTGCCTGTCCTAGACCAGGGACAGCCGAGGTTAACAGCGTGCTGCCTGTCCTAGACCAGGGACAGCCGAGGTTAACAGCGTGCTGCCTGTCCGGGACCAGCGAAAGCCAACGGTGTCAGCGCGCTGCCGGTCCTAAACCCGAGACAGCGGATGGTGTCAGCGCACTGCCTGTTCTAAACCAGGGACAGCCGAGTGTGTCAGCGCACTGCCTGTTCTAAACCAGGGACAGCGGATGGTGTCAGCGCGCTGCCTGTCCTAAACCAGGGAGAGCTGAGGGTGTCAGCGCACTTCCTATCCTAGACCAGCTACAGCCGAGGGTGTCAGCGTGCTGCCTGTAGTACACCAGGGACAGCCGAGGGTGTCAGCGCGCTGCCTGTCCTAAATCAGAGGCGGCCGAGAGTCTCCGTGTGATGCCTGTCCTAGACCAGCGAAAGCCAAGGTTGTCAGCGCGTTGCCTGTCCTAGACCAGGGACAGCCGAGGTTAACAGCGTGCTGCCTGTCCGGGACCAGCGAAAGCCAACGGTGTCAGCGCGTTGCCTGTCCTAAACCAGGGACAGCCGAGGTTAACAGCGTGCTGCCTGTCCGGGACCAGCGAAAGCCAACGGTGTCAGCGCGTTGCCTGTCCTAAACCAGGGACAGCCGAGGTTAACAGCGTGCTGCCTGTCCGGGACCAGCGAAAGCCAACGGTGTCAGCGCGCTGCCGGTCCTAAACCCGAGACAGCGGATGGTGTCAGCGCACTGCCTGTTCTAAACCAGGGACAGCGGATGGTGTCAGCGCGCTGCCTGTTCTAAACCAGGGACAGCCGAGGGTGTCAAGCGCGCTGCCTGTACTAGACCAGGCACAGCTGAGGGTGTCAGCAGGCTGCCTGTTCTAAACCAGGGACAGCCGAGGGTGTCAAGCGCGCTGCCTGTACTAAACCAGGGACAGCCGAGGGTGTCAAGCGCACTGCCTGTACTAAACCAGGCACAGCTGAGGGTGTCAGTGAACTGCTTGTACTAAACCAGGGACACCCGTGGGTGTCAGCGCGCTGCCTGTATTAGACCAGGGACAGCTGAGGGTATCAACATGCTGCTTGTACTAAACCAAGGAAGGCCGAGGGTGTCAGCATGCTGCCTGTACTAGGCCAGGGATGGCTGAGGGTGTCACTGCGCTGCCTGTATCAAACCAGATACGGATGAGGGTGCCAGAGAACTGCCTGTACTAAACCAGGGACAGCCAAGGGTGTCCATCCGCTGCCTGTCTCTCTTAACCAGGGACAGCCGAGGTTGTCAGCATGCTGCCTGTAATATACCAGGGACAACCGAGGTGTCAGCGCGCTGCCTGTACTACACAAGGGGCAGCCGAGGGTTTCAGCCTGCTGCCTGTAGTAGACCAGGGACTGCCGAGGGTGTCAGCATGTTGCCTGTCCTAAACCAGGGACAGCCAAGGGTGTCAGCGTGCTGCCTGTGCTAGAACAGGGACAGCTGAGTGTGTCAGAGCGCTGCCTGCACTAAACCAGGGACAGCCAAGGGAGTCAGTGTGCAGCGTATACTAGAACAGGGACAGCCGAGGGTGTTAGCGCGTTGCCTGTCCTAAACCAGGGACAGCCGAGGTTAACAGCGTGCTGCCTGTCCTAAACCAGGGACAGCCGAGGTTAACAGCGTGCTGCCTGTCCGGGACCAGCGAAAGCCAACGGTGTCAGCGCGCTGCCGGTCCTAAACCCGAGACAGCGGATGGTGTCAGCGCACTGCCTGTTCTAAACCAGGGACAGCCGAGGGTGTCAAGCGCGCTGCCTGTACTAGACCAGGCACAGCTGAGGGTGTCAGTGAACTGCTTGTACTAAACCAGGGACACCCGTGGGTGTCAGCGCGCTGCCTGTATTAGGCCAGGGAGAGCTGAGGGTATCAACATGCTGCTTGTACTAAACCAAGGAAGGCCGAGGGTATCAGCATGCTGCCTGTACTAGGCCAGGGAGGGCTGAGGGTGTCACTGCGCTGCCTGTATCAAACCAGATACGGATGAGGGTGCCAGAGAACTGCCTGTACTAAACCAGGGACAGCCAAGGGTGTCCATCCGCTGCCTGTCCCTCTTAACCAGGGACAGCCGAGGTTGTCAGCATGCTGCCTGTACTACACAAGGGGCAGCCGAGGGTTTCAGCCTGCTGCCTGTAGTAGACCAGGGACTGCCGAGGGTGTCAGCGTGCTGCCTGTGCTAGAACAGGGACAGCCGAGGGTGTAAGCGCGCTGCCTGTCCTAAATCAGAGGCGGCCAAGAGTCTCCGTGTGCTGCCTGTCCTAGACCAGCGAAAGCCAACGGTGTCAGCGCGTTGCCGGTCCTAAACCAAGGACAGCCGAGGTTAACAGCGTGCTGCCTGTCCTAGACCAGCGAAAGCCAAGGTTGTCAGCGCGTTGCCTGTCCTAAACCAGGGACAGCCGAGGGTGCCAGCGTGCTGCCTGTCCTAAACCAGCGAAAGCCAAGGGTGTCAGCCCGCTGCCTGTACTAAACCTGAGATGGTGGAGGGTGTCAGCGTGCTGCCTGTAGTACACCAGGGACAGCCGAGGGTGTAAGCGCGCTGCCTGTCCTAAATCAGAGGCGGCCGAGAGTCTCCGTGTGCTGCCTGTCCTAGACCAGCGAAAGCCAAGGTTGTCAGCGCGTTGCCTGTCCTAGACCAGGGACAGCCGAGGTTAACAGCGTGCTGCCTGTCCTAAACCAGGGACAGCCGAGGGTGTCAGCGCATTGCCTGTCCTAAACCAGGGACAGCCGAGGGTGTCAGCGTGCTGCCTGTCCTAAACCATGGACAGCCGAGGGTAACAGCGCGCTGCCTGTCCTGGACCAGCGAAAGCCAAGGGTGTCAGCCCGCTGCCTGTACTAAACCTGAGATGGTGGAGGGTGTCAGCGTGCTGCCTGTACTAAACCAGGGACAGCCAAGGTTGTCAGCATGCTGCCTGTACTAAACCAAGGACAGCCGAGGGTGTCAGCGTGCAGCGTATACCAGACCAGGGACAACCGAGGGTCTCAAGCGTGCTGCCTGTACTAGACCAGGGACAGCCAAGGGAGTGAGCGAACTGCTTGTACTAAACCAGGGACAGCCAAGGGTGCCACCGAGCTGCCTGTACTAAACCAGGGACACCCGTGGGTGTCAGTATGCTGCCTGTACTAGACCAGGCACAGCCGATGGTGTCAGCGCGCTGCCTGTACTAGACCAGGGACAGCCGAGAATGTCAGCACATTGCCTGTACTAGACCTGGGACAGCAGAGGGAGTCAGTGCGCTGCCAGTACTAAACCAGGGACAGCCAAGGGTGTCAGCGTGCAGCATATACTAGACCAGGGACAGCCGAGAATGTCAGCACATTGCCTGTACTAGACCAGGGACAGCCGAGAATGTCAGCACATTGCCTGTACTAAACCAGGGACAGCCAAGGGTGTCAGTGTGCAGCCTATACTAGACCAGGGACAGCTGAGGATGTCAGCATGCTGTCTGTACTAGACCAGGGACAGCCGAGGGTGTCAGCACGCTGCTTGTACTAAACCAAGGATGGCCAAGGGGGTCAGCATGCTGCCTGTTCTAGACCAGGGACAGCCGAGGGTTCCAGCATGGTGCCTATACTAGGCCAGGGACATCTGAGGGTGTCAGCGCACTGCCTGTACTAGACCAGTGACAGCTGAGAGTGTCCGCGAGCTGCCTGTACTAGACCAGGGACAGCCGAGGGTGTCAGCGCGATGCCTGTATTAGACCAGGGACAGCCAGTGGTGTCAGTGTGCAGTGAATACCAGACCAGGGACAGCTAAGTTTGTCAAGCGCGCTGCCTGTACTAGATCAGGGACAGCCGAGGGTGTCAGCAAACTGTTTGTACTAAACCAGGGACAGCCGAGGGTATCACCACGCTGCCTGTAATAAACCAGTGACACCCAAGGGCGTCAGCGTGCTTCCTGTCCTTGACCAGAGACAGCCGAGGGTGTCGGCGTGCTGCCTGTCCTAAACCAGGGATGGCCGAGTGAGTCAGCAAGCTGCCTGTACTAGACCAGGGAGAGCAGAGGGTGTCAGCACGCTGCCAGTACTAAACCAGGGGCAGCCAAGGGTGTCAGTGTGCAGCGTATACTAGACCAGGGACAGTCGAGGGTGTCTGCGCACTGCCTGTACTAGACCTGGGACAACCGAGGGTGTCAGCACGCTGCTTGTACTAAACCGTGGACAGCCAAGGGTGCCAGCATGCTGCTTGTACTGAACCATGGAGGGCCAAGTGTGTCAGTGTGCTGCCTGTACTAGGCCAGGGATGGCTGAGGGTGTCAGTGCGCTGCCTGTACTAATCCAGAGAAGGATGAATGTGCCAGAGAACAGTGTATACTAAACAAGGGACAGGCGAGCATGTCCATTTGCTTTCTGTCCCTCTTAACCAGGGACAGCCGAGGGTGTCAGTGCTCTGCCTGTACTGGACCATGGACAGCCGAGGGTGTCAGCACGCTGCTTGTACTAAACCGTGGACAGCCAAGGGTGCCAGCATGCTGCTTGTACTGAACCATGGAGGGCCAAGTGTGTCAGTGTGCTGCCTGTACTAGGCCAGGGATGGCTGAGGGTGTCAGTGCGCTGCCTGTACTAATCCAGAGAAGGACGAATGTGCCAGAGAACAGTGTATACTAAACAAGGGACAGGCGAGCATGTTCATTTGCTTTCTGTCCCTCTTAACCAGGGACAGCCGAGGGTGTCAGTGCTCTGCCTGTACTGGACCATGGACAGCCGAGGGTGTCAGCGCGCTGCCTTTACTACACCAGGGGCCACCGAGGGTGTCAGTGCGCTGTCTGTACTAGACCAGGGACTGCCGAGGGTGTCAGCGTGCTGCCTGTCGGAAACCAGGGACGGCTGAGGGCATCAGCGTGCTGTCTGTCCTAGACCAGGGACGGCCCAGGGAGTCAGCGTGCTGCCTATGCTAGACCTGGGACAGCCGGGTGTGTCAGCGCGCTGCCTGTCCTAAACCAGGGATGGCCGAGGGTATCAGCGCGCTGCCTGTTCTAGACCAGGGACAGCTGAATTTGCCAGCGTGCTGACTGTACTACACCCGGGACAGCCGAGTGTATCAGCGCGCTTCCTGTGCTAGACCACGGGCAGCTGAGGGTGTCAGCCCACTGCCAGTACTAGACCAGGGACAGGCGCGGGTGTCAGAGTGCTTCTTGTACTAAACCAGGGACACCCAATGGTGACAGCGCGCTGCCTGTACTAAACCAGTGACACCCAAGGGCGTCAGTGTGCTGCCTGTACTAGACCAGGGACAGCCGAGGGTGTCAGCGCACTGCCTGTACTAGACCAGGGACAGCAGAGGGTGTCAGCCCGCTGCCTGTACTAGACCAGGGACAGCAGAGGGTGTCAGCGCGCTGCCTGTACTAGACCAGGGACAGCCGAGGGTGTCAGCGCGCTGCCTGTACTAAACCAGGGACAGCCGAGGGTGTCAGCGCACTGCCTGTACTAAACCAGGGACAGCTGAGGGTCTCCGCTCGCTGCCTGTCCTAAACCCAGGACAGCCGAGGGTGTCAGCATCCTGCCTGTACTAGACTAGGGACAGCCGAGTGTGTCAGCAGATTGCCTGTACTAGACCAGGGACAGCAGAGGGTGTCAGCGCACTGCCAGAACTAAACCAGGGACAGCCAAGGGTGTCAGCGTGCAGCGTATACTAGACCAGGGACAGCCGAGGCTGTCAGCGTGCTGCCTGTACTAGACCAGGGACAGCCAAGTGTGTCAACGTGCTGCCTGTACTAGACCAGGGACAGCTGATGGTGTCAGCGTGCTGCCTGTACTAGACCAGGGACAGCCGAGAGTGTCAGCACATTGCCTGTACTAGACCAGGGACAGCAGAGGGTGTCAGCGCGCTGCCAGAACTAAACCAGGGACAGCCAAGGGTGTCAGCGTGCTGTTTTACTAAACCAAGGACAGCCGAGGCTGTCAGCGTGCTGCCTGTACTAGACCAGGGACAGCCAAGTGTGTCAACGTGCTGCCTGTACTAGACCAGGGACAGCCGATGGTGTCAGCGTGCTGCCTGTACTAGACCATAGACAGCTGAGAGTGTCAGCACATTGCCTTTACTAGACCAGGGACAGTAGAGGGTGTCAGCGCGCTGCCAGAACTAAACCAGGGACAGCCAAGGGTGTCAGCGTGCTGTTTTACTAAACCAAGGACGGCTGAGGGTGTCAGCGCGCTGCCTGTTCTAGACCAGGGACAGCCGAAGGTGCCAGCGTACTGAATGTACTAGACCCAGGACAGCCGAGGCTGTCAGCGCGCTGCCAGTGCTAGACCAAGAGCTACTGAGTGTGTCAGCGCGCTGCCTGTACTAGACCAGAGACTGGCGAGGGTGTCAGTCCGCTGCCTGTACTAGACCAGGGAAAGATGACTGTGTCAGCGCGCTGCATGTACTAGACCAGGGACAGCCGAGTTTAACAGCGTGCTGCCTGTCCGGGACCAGCGAAAACCAACGGTGTCAGCGCGCTGCCTGTCCTAAACCCGAGACAGCGGATGGTGTCAGCGCACTGCCTGTTCTAAACCAGGGACAGCCAAGGGTGTCAAGCGCGCTGCCTGTACTAAACCAGGCACAGCTGAGGGTGTCAGTGAACTGCTTGTACTAAACCAGGGACACCCGTGGGTGTCAGCGCGCTGCCTGTATTAGACCAGGGACAGCTGAGGGTATCAACATGCTGCTTGTACTAAACCAAGGAAGGCCGAGGGTGTCAGCATGCTGCCTGTACTAGGCCAGGGATGGCTGAGGGTGTCACTGCGCTGCCTGTATCAAACCAGATACGGATGAGGGTGCCAGAGAACTGCCTGTACTAAACCAGGGACAGCCAAGGGTGTCCATTCGCTGCCTGTCCCTCTTAACCAGGGACAGCCGAGGTTGTCAGCATGCTGCCTGTAATATACCAGGGACAACCGAGGTGTCAGCGCGCTGCCTGTACTACACAAGGGGCAGCCGAGGGTTTCAGCCTGCTGCCTGTAGTAGACCAGGGACTGCCGAGGGTGTCAGCATGTTGCCTGTCCTAAACCAGGGACAGCCAAGGGTGTCAGCGTGCAGCGTATACTAGAACAGGGACAGCCGAGGGTGTTAGCGCGTTGCCTGTACTAGACCAGAGACTGGCGAGGGTGTCAGCGCGCTGCTTGTACTAAACCAGGCACAGCTGAGGGTGTCAGCGAACTGCTTGTACTAAACCAGGGACACCCGTGGGTGTCAGCGCGCTGCCTGTATTAGACCAGGGACAGCTGAGGGTATCAACATGCTGCTTGTACTAAACCAAGGAAGGCCGAGGGTGTCAGCATGCTGCCTGTACTAGGCCAGGGATGGCTGAGGGTGTCACTGCACTGCCTGTATCAAACCAGATACGGATGAGGGTGCCAGAGAACTGCCTGTACTAAACCAGGGACAGCCAAGGGTGTCCATTCGCTGCCTGTCCCTCTTAACCAGGGACAGCCGAGGTTGTCAGCATGCTGCCTGTAATATACCAGGGACAACCGAGGTGTCAGCGCGCTGCCTGTACTACACAAGGGGCAGCCGAGGGTT
The DNA here is from genome assembly GCF_017639515.1 of Carcharodon carcharias. Classification (NCBI taxonomy): domain Eukaryota; kingdom Metazoa; phylum Chordata; class Chondrichthyes; order Lamniformes; family Lamnidae; genus Carcharodon; species Carcharodon carcharias. Next base: position 3,105,111 of record NW_024470737.1, on the reverse strand, counting down.
TCAGCCTGCTGCCTGTAGTAGACCAGGGACTGCCGAGGGTGTCAGCATGTTGCCTGTCCTAAACCAGGGACAGCCAAGGGTGTCAGCGTGCAGCGTATACTAGAACAGGGACAGCCGAGGGTGTTAGCGCGTTGCCTGTACTAGACCAGAGACTGGCGAGGGTGTCAGCGCGCTGCTTGTACTAAACCAAGGACAGCCGAGTGTGTCAGCATGCTGCCTGTACTAGACCAGGGACAGCCGAGGGTGTCAGTCCGCTGCCTGTACTAGACCAGGGACAGATGACTGTGTCAGCGCGCTGCCTGTACTAGACCAGGGAAAACCGAGTGTGTCAGTGCGCTGCCTGTACTAGACCAGGGACAGCCGAGGGAGTTAGCACTCTGCCTGTACTAGACCAGGGACAGCCAACGGTGTCAGCGCACTGCCTTTACTAGACCAGGGACAGCTGAGTGTGTCAGCGCGTTGCCTGTACTAAAACCCGGAGAGCCGAGGGTTTCAGCGCGCTGCCTGTCCTAAACCAGGGAGAGCTGAGGGTGTCAGCGCACTTCCTATCCTAGACCAGCTACAGCCGAGGGTGTCAGTCCGCTGCCTGTACTAGACCAGGGACAGATGACTGTGTCAGCGCGCTGCCTGTACTAGACCAGGGAAAACCGAGTGTGTCAGCGCACTGCCTGTACTAGACCAGGGACAGCCGAGGGTGTAAGCGCGCTGCCTGTCCTAAATCAGAGGCGGCCGAGACTCTCCGTGTGCTGCCTGTCCTAGACCAGCGAAAGCCAAGGTTGTCAGCGCGTTGCCTGTCCTAAACCAGGGACAGCCGAGGTTAACAGCGTGCTGCCTGTCTGGGACCAGCGAAAGCCAACGGTGTCAGCGCGCTGCCGGTCCTAAACCCGAGACAGCGGATGGTGTCAGCGCACTGCCTGTTCTAAACCAGGGACAGCCGAGGGTGTCAAGCGCGCTGCCTGTACTAGACCAGGCACAGCTGAGGGTGTCAGCACGCTGCCTGTTCTAAACCAGGGACAGCCGAGTGTGTCAAGCGCGCTGCCTGTACTAAACCAGGGACAGCCGAGGGTGACAGTGTGCTGCCTGTTCTAAACCAGGGACAGCCGAGGGTGTCAGTGCACTGCCTGTACTAAACCAGGGACAGCCGAGTGTGTCAGCGCACTGCCTGTTCTAAACCAGGGACAGCCGAGGGTGTCAAGCCCGCTGCCTGTACTAGACCAGGCACAGCTGAGGGTGTCAGCAAACTGCTTGTACTAAACCAGGGACAGCCGAGTGTGTCAAGCGCGCTGCCTGTACTAAACCAGGGACAGCCGAGGGTGTCAGTGTGCTGCCTGTTCTAAACCAGGGACAGCCGAGGGTGTCAGCGCACTGCCTGTTCTAAACCAGGGACAGCCGAGTGTGTCAGCGCACTGCCTGTTCTAAACCAGGGACAGCCGAGGGTGTCAAGCCCGCTGCCTGTACTAGACCAGGCACAGCTGAGGGTGTCAGCAAACTGCTTGTACTAAACCAGGGACACCCGTGGGTGTCAGCGCGCTGCCTGTATTAGACCAGGGACAGCTGAGGGTATCAACATGCTGCTTGTACTAAACCAAGGAAGGCCGAGGGTGTCAGCATGCTGCCTGTACTAAACCAGGGACGGCTGAGGGTGTCACTGCGCTGCCTGTACTAAATCAGATACGGATGAGGGTGCCAGAGAACTGCCTGTACTAAACCAGGGACAGCCAAGGGTGTCCATTCGCTGCCTGTCCCTCTATACCAGGGACAACCGAGGTGTCAGCGCGCTGCCTGTACTACACAAGGGGCAGCCGAGGGTTTCAGCTTGCTGCCTGTAGTAGACCAGGGGCTGCCGAGGGTGTCAGCATGTCGCCTGTCCTAAACCAGGGACAGCCAAGGGTGTCAGCGCACTGCCTGTACTACACCAGGGACAGCCAAGGGTGTCAGCATGTTGCCTGTTCTAGACCAGAGACAGCCGAGGGTGTCAGCACGCTGCCTGTACTAAACCAGGGACAGCCAAGTGTGTCCGTTCGCTGCTTGTCCCACTTAACCAGGGACAGCCGAGGGTGTCAGCGGGCTGCCTGTAATATACCAGGGACAGACGAGGTGTCAGGGCGTTGCCTGTCCTAGACCAGGGACAGCCGAGGGTGTCAGTTCACTGACTGTGCTAGACCAGGAGCAGCTGAGAATGTCAGCACCTTGCCTGTACTAGACCAGGGACAGCTGAGGGTGTCAAGCGCGCTGCCTGTACTAGACCAGGGACAGTCGAGGGTGTCAATGAACTGCTTGTACTAAACCAGGGACAGCCGAGGGTACCACCGCATTGCCTGTACTAAACTAGGGACACCCGAGTGTGTCAGCATGCTTCCTGTACTAGACCAGCGGCAGCCGAGGGTGTCAGCGCGCTGACTGTACTAGAAGAGGGACAGCCGAGGTTTGAGCACACTGCTTGTACTAACCCAAGGACGGCCGAGGGTGTCAGCATGCTGCCTGTACTAGACAAGGACAGCCGAGGGTGTCAGCGCGCTGACTGTACTAGACCAGGGACAGCCGAGGTTGTCAGCACACTGCTTGTACTAAACCAAGGACGGCCGAGGGTGTCAGCATGCTGCCTGTATTAGACCAGGGACATGCGAGTGTGTCACCGCGCTGCCTGTCCTAGACCAGCGACAGCCAAGTGTGTCAGCGAGCAGCGTATACTAGACGAGGACAGCCGAGGGTGTCAGCGCGCAGCCTGTACTAGACCAGGGACAGCCGAGGGTGTCAGTGTGCTGCCTGTCCTAGACCAGCAACAGCCAAGAGTGTCCGCGCACTGCCTGTACTAGACCAAGGACAGCCGAGGGTGTCAGCGTGCTGCCTTTCCTAGACCAGCGACAGCCAAGGGTGTCAGCGCGATGCCTGTACTAGACCAGAGACAGCCGAGGGTGTCAGCGCGCTGCCTGTCCTGGACCAGCAAAAGCCAAGGGTGTCAGCATGCTGCCTTTCCTAAACCCGAGACGGCGGAAGGTTTCAGTGCGCTGCCTGTACTAAACCAGGGACAGCCGAGGGTGTCAGCGTGCTGCCTGTATCAAACCAGGGACAGCCGAGGGTGCCTGCGCGCTGCCTGTACTAAATAGGGGACAGCCACGGGTTTCAGCGCACTGCTTGTTCTAAACCATGGACGGCCAAGGGTGACAGCGTGCAGCGTATACTAGACCAGGGACAGCCGAGGGTGTCAAGTACGCTGCCTGTACTAGACCAGGGACAGCCGTGGGTGTCGGAGAACTGCTTGTACTAAACCAGGGACAGCCGAGGGTGCCACCGCATTGCCTGTACTAGACCAGGGAAACCCGAGGGTGACAGCACGCTGCCTGTACTAGACCAGGGACTGCTGAGGGTGTCAGCACGCTGCCTGTACTAGACCAGGGACAGCCGAGGGTGTCAGCATGCTGCTTGTACTAAACCAAGGACGGCCGAGGGTGTCAGCATGCTGCCTGTACTAGACCAGGGACAGCTGAGGGTGCCAGCATGCTGCTAGTACTAAACCACAGAGGGCCAAGGGTGACAGCTTGCTGCCTGTATTAGGCTGGGGACGGCTGAGGGTGTCAGCGCGCAGCCTGTACTAAACCCGAGATGGACGAGGGTGCCAGAGAACTGTGTGTACTAAACCAGGGACAGCTGAGGGTGTCAGCACACTGCCTGTACTAAACCAAGGACAGCTGAGGGTGTCAGCACACTGCCTGTCCTAGACCAGGGACAGCCGAGGGTGTCAGCGTGCTGCCTGTACTAAACCAGGGACATCTGAGGATGCCACCGCACTGCCTGTACTAAACCAGGGACAGCCGAGGGTGTCAGAGTGCTGCCTGTACTAGACCAGTGACAGCGGAGGGTGTCTCGGCACGCTGCCTGTACTAGAACAGGGAAAGCCAAGGTTGTCATTGCGCTGCCTGTCCTAAACTCGGGACAGCCAAGTGTGTCAGTGTGCAGCATATAATAGATGAGGGACAGCCGAGGGTGTCAGCGCGCTGCCTGTACTAGACCAGGGACAGCCGAGAGGGTCAGCGCACTGCCTGTCTTAAACCAGGGACGGCCGAGGTTGTCATTGCGCTGCCTATCCTAGACTAGGGACAGCCAAGGGTGTCAGCGTGCTGCCTGTAATGGACCAGGGACAGCCGGGGGTGTCAGCGACTGCATTTACTAGACCAGGGACAACCGAGGGTGTCAGTGTGCTGCCTGTACTAAACGAGGGACAGCTGAGGGTGTCAGCGAATTGCTTATACTAAACCAGGGACATTCGAGGGTGCCACCGCGCTGCCTGTACTAAACCAGGGACAGCCGAGGGTGTCAGAGTGCTGCCTGTACTAAACCAGGGACAGCCGAGGGTGTCAGCGTGCTGCCTGTACTAGACCAGTGAAAGCCGAGGGTGTCTCAGCGCGCAGCCTGTACTAGAATAGGGACCGCCGAGGGTGACAGCGCGCTGCTTGTACTAAACCAAGGACGGCTGAGGGTGTCAGCATGCTGCCTTTCCTAGACCAGGGACAGCCGAGTGTGTCAGCGCGTTGCCTGTCCTAGACCAGGGACTGCTGAGGGTGTCAGTGCACTGACTATGCTAGTTCAGGAGCAGCCGAGGGTGTCAGCACGTTGCCTGTACTAGACCAGGGACAGCCGAGAGTGTCAGCAGATTGCCTGTACTAGACCAGGGACAGCCGAGGGTGTCAAGCGCGCTGCCTGTACTAGACCAGGGACAGCCGAGGGTGTCAATGAACTGCTTGTACTAAACCAGGGACAGCCAAGGGTGCCACCGCATTGCCTGTGCTAAACTAGGGACACCCGATTGTGTCAGCATGCTGCCTGTACCAGACCAGCGGCAGCCGAGGGTGTCAGCACATTGCCTGTACTAGACCAGAGACTGCCGAGGGTGTCAACACGCTGACTGTACTAAACCAGGGACAGCCAAGTGTGTCCATTCGCTGCCTGTCCCACTTAACCAGGGACAGCCGAAGGTGTCAGCGGGCTGCCTGTAATATACCAGGGACAGCCGAGGGAGTCAGGGCATTGCCTGTCCTAGACCAGGGACAGCCGAGGGTGTCAGTGCACTGACTGTGCTAGACCAGGAGCAGCTGAGAGTGTCAGCACCTTGCCTGTACTAGACCAGGGACAGACGAGGGTGTCAATGAACTGCTTGTACTAAACCAGGGACAGCCGAGAGTGCCACCGCATTGCCTGTATTAAACTAGGGACACCCGAGTGTGTCAGCATGCTGACTGTACTAGAGCAGTGGCAGCCGGGGGTGTCAGCACACTGACTGTACTAGACCAGGGACAGCCGAGGGTGTCAGCACACTGCCTGTACTAAACCAAGGACAGCCGAGGGTGTCAGCATGCTGCCTGTACTAGACCAGGGACAGCCGAAGGTGCCAGCGTGCTGCTTTTACTAAACCACGGAGGGCCAAGGGTGTCAGCATGCTGCGTGTACTAGGCCGGGGACGGCTGTGGTTTTCAGCGCACAGCCTGTACTAAACCAGAGATGGACGAGGGTGCCAGAGAACTGCGTGTACTAAACCAGGGACAGCTGAGTGTGTCAGCATGCTGCCTGTACTAAACCAGGGACAGCCGAGGGTGTCCGTGTGCTGCCTGTCCCTCCTAACAAGGGACAGCCGAGGGTGTCAGCGCGCTACTTCTACTATGCCAGGGACAGCCGAGGAATCAGTGCGCTGCCTGTACTAAACCAGGGACAGCTGAGGGTGTCAGCGCGCTGCCTTTACTAGACCAGGGAAAGCTGAGGGTGTCAGCGTGCAGCCTGTACTAAACCACGGATGGCTGAGGGTGTCAGCACGCAGCCTGTACTAGACCAGGGACAGCCGAGGGTGTCAGCGCACTGCCTGTACTACACCAGGGGCAGCCAAGGGTGTCAGCGCGCTGCCTGTACTAGACCAGGGACTGCCGAGGGTGTCAGTGCACTGCCTTTCCTAAACTAAGGACAGCCAAGGGTGTCAGCACACTGCCTGTACTAGACCAGGGACACAGCCGAGGGTGTTAGCGTGCTGTCTGTTGGAAACCAGGGACGGCTGAGGGCGTCAGCGTGCTGCCTGTCCTAGACCAGGGACAGCCGAGTGTGTCAGCACGCTGCCTGTCCTAAACCAGGGACAGCCGAGGGTGTCAGCGCGTTGCTTGTTCTAAACCATGGACGGCCAAGGGTATCAGCGTGCTGCCTGACCTAGACCAGGGACAGCCAGGTGTGTCAGCGTGCAGCGTATACTAGACAAGGGACAGCCAAGGGTGTCAGCGCACTGCCTGTACTAAACCAGGGACAGCCGAGGGTGTCAGCATGCTGCCTGTACTAAACCAGGGACAGCCGAGGGTGTCGGCGCACTGCCTGTACTAGACCCGGGACAGCCAAGGGTGTCAGCGCGCTGCTTGTTCTAAACCATGGACGGCCAAGGGTATCAGCGTGCTGCCTGACCTAGACCAGGGACAGCCAGGTGTGTCAGCGTGCAGCGTATACTAGACAAGGGACAGCCGAGGGTGTCAGTGTGCTGCCTTTACTAGACGAGGGACAGCTGAGGGTGTCAGCGAACTGCATGTACTAAACCAGGGACATTCGAGCGTGCCACCGCGCTGCCTGTACTAAACCAGTGACAGCCGAGGGTGCCAGCGTGCTGCCTGTACTAAACCAGGGACAGCCGAGGGTGTCAGCGTGCTGCCTGTACTAGACCAGTGACAGCCGAGGGTGTCTCAGCGCGCTGCCTGTACTAGAACAGGGACAGCCGAGGGTGTCAGCGCGCTGCCTGTACTAGACCAGTGACAGCCGAGGGTGTCTCAGCGCCCTGCCTGTAAAAGACCAGGGACAGCCGAGAGTGTCAGCACATTGCCTGTACTAGACCAGGGACAGCCGAAGGTGTCAAGCGCACTGCCTGTACTACACCAAGGACAGCCGAGGGTGTCAATGAACTGCTTGTACTAAACCAGGGACAGCCAAGGGTGCCACCGCATTGCCTGTGCTAAACTATGGACACCCGATTGTGTCTGCATGCTGCCTGTACCAGACCAGCGGCAGCCGAGGGTGTCAGCGCACTGCCGGTACTAGAACAGGGACAGCCGAGGGCGTCAGCGCGCTGTGTGTGCTAAACCAAGGACGGCTGAGGGTGTCAGCGCACTGCCTGTCCTAGACCAGGGACAGCTGAGGGAGTCAGCGTGCTGCCTGTACTAGACGAGGGACAGCTGAGGGTGTCAGCGAACTGCTTGTACTAAACCAGGGATATTCGAGGGTGCCACCGCGCTGCCTGTACTAAACCAGTGACAGCCGAGGGTGCCAGCGTGCTGCCTGTACTAAACCAGGGACAGCCGAGGGTGTCAGCGTGCTGCCAGTACTAGACCAGTGACAGCCGAGGGTGTCTCAGCGCGCTGCCTGTACTAGAACAGGGACAGCCGAGGGTGTCAGCGCGCTGCTTGTACTAAACCAAGGACAGCAGATGGTGTCAGCATGCTGCCTGTCCTAGACAGGGACAGCCGAGTGTGTCAGCGCATTGCCTGTCCTAGACCAGGGACTGCCGAGGGTGTCAGTGCACTGACTATGCTAGTTCAGGAGCAGCTGAGGGTGTCAGCACGTTGCCTGTACTAGACCAGGGACTGCCGAAGGTGTCAAGCGCGCTGCCTGTACTAGACCAGTGACAGCCGAGGGTGTCAATGAACTACTTGTACTAAACCAGGGACAGCCAAGGGTGCCACCACATTGCCTGTGCTAAACTAGGGACACCCGATTGTGTCAGCATGCTGCCTGTACCAGACCAGCGGCAGCCGAGGGTGTCCGAGCGCTGCCGGTACTAGACCAGGGACAGCCGATGGTGTCAGCATGTTGCCTGTACTAGACCAGAGACAGCTGACGGTGTCAGAACGCTGCCTGTACTAAACCAGGGACAGCCAAGTGTGTCCGTTCGCTGCCTGTCCCACTTAACCAGGGACAGCCGAGGGTGTCAGCGGGCTGCCTGCAATATACGAGGGACAGCCGAGGAGTCAGGGCATTGCCTGTCCTAGACCAGGGACAGCCGAGGGTGTCAGTTCACTGACTGTGCTAGACCAGGAGCAGCTGACAGTGTCAGCACCTTGCCTGTACTAGACCAGGGACAGCCGAGGGTGTCAAGCGGGCTGCCTGTACAAGACCAGGGACAGTCGAGGGTGTCAATGAACGGCTTGTACTAAACCAGGGACAGCCGAGGGTACCACCGCATTGCCTGTATTAAACTAGGGACACCAGAGTGTGTCAGTATGCTGCCTGTACTAGACCAGCGGCAGCCGAGGGTGTCAGCGCGCTGACTGTACTAGAAAAGGGACAGCCGAGGTTGTCAGCACACTGCTTGTACTAAACCAAGGACGGCCGAGGGTGTCAGCATGCTGCCTGTACTAGACCAGGGACAGCCTAGGGTGTCAGCGCGCTGACTGTACTAGACCAGGGACAGCCGAGGTTGTCAGCACACTGCTTTTACTAAACCAAGGACGGCCGAGGGTGTCAGCATGCTGCCTGTACTAGACCAGGGAAAGGCAAGGGTGCCAGCATGCTGCTTGTACTAAACCACGGAGGGCCAAGGGTGTCAGCGTGCTGCCTGTACTAGGCCGGGGACGGCTGTGGGTGTCAGCGCGCAGCCTGTACTAAACCAGAGATGGACGAGGGTGCCAGAGAACTGCGTGTACTAAACCAGGGACAGCTGAGTGTGTCAGCATGCTGCCTGTACTAAACCAGGGACAGCCGAGGGTGTCCGTGTGCTGCCTGTCCCTCCTAACAAGGGACAGCCGAGGGTGTCAGTGCGCTACTTCTACTATGCCAGGGACAGCCGAGGAATCAGTGCGCTGCCTGTACTAAACCAGGGACAGCTGATGGTGTCAGCGCGCTGCCTTTACTAGACCAGGGACAGCTGAGGGTGTCAGCGCGCAGCCTGTACTAAACCACGGATGGCCGAGGGTGTCAGCACGCAGCCTGTACTAGACCAGGGACAGCCAAGGGTGTCAGCGCACTGCCTGTACTACACCAGGGACAGCCAAGGGTGTCAGCATGTTGCCTGTTCTAGACCAGAGACAGCCGAGGGTGTCAGCACGCTGCCTGTACTAAACCAGGGACAGCCAATTGTGTCCGTTCGCTGCTTGTCCCACTTAACCAGGGACAGCCGAGGGTGTCAGCGGGCTGCCTGTAATATACCAGGGACAGACGAGGTGTCAGGGCGTTGCCTGTCCTAGACCAGGGACAGCCGAGGGTGTCAGTTCACTGACTGTGCTAGACCAGGAGCAGCTGAGAATGTCAGCACCTTGCCTGTACTAGACCAGGGACAGCTGAGGGTGTCAAGCGCGCTGACTGTACTAGACCAGGGACAGTCGAGGGTGTCAATGAACTGCTTGTACTAAACCAGGGACAGCCGAGGGTACCACCGCATTGCCTGTACTAAACTAGGGACACCCGAGTGTGTCAGCATGCTTCCTGTACTAGACCAGCGGCAGCCGAGGGTGTCAGCGCGCTGACTGTACTAGAATAGGGACAGCCGAGGTTGTGAGCACACTGCTTGTACTAACCCAAGGACGGCCGAGGGTGTCAGCATGCAGCCTGTACTAGACAAGGACAGCCGAGGGTGTCAGCACGCTGACTGTACTAGACCAGGGACAGCCGAGGTTGTCAGCACACTGCTTGTACTAAACCAAGGACGGCCGAGGGTGTCAGCATGCTGCCTGTACTAGACCAGGGACAGGCGAGTGTGCCAGCGTGCTGCTTGTACTAAACCACGGAGGGCCAAGGGTGTCAGCGTGCTGCTTGTACTAGGCCGGGGATGGCTGTGGGTGTCAGCGCGCAGCCTGTACTAAACCAGAGATGGACGAGGGTGCCAGAGAACTGCGTGTACTAAACCAGGGACAGCTGAGTGTGTCAGCATGCTGCATGTACTAAACCAGGGACAGCCGAGGGTGTCCGTGTGCTGCCTGTCCCTCCTAACAAGGGACAGCTGAGGGTGTCAGCGCGCTGCCTTTACTAGATCAGGGACAGCTGAGGGTGTCAGCATGTTGCCTGTCCAAGACCAGGGACTGCCGAGGGTATCAGTGCACTGACTATGCTAGTTCAGGAGCAGCTGAGGGTGTCAGCACGTTGCCTGTACTAGACCAGGGACAGCCGAGAGTGTCAGCACATTGCCTGTACTAGACCAGGGACAGCCGAGGGTGTCAATGAACTGCTTGTACTAAACCAGGGACAGCCAAGGGTGCCACCACATTGCCTGTGCTAAACTAGGGACACCCGATTGTGTCTGCATGCTGCCTGTACCAGACCAGCGGCAGCCGAGGGTGTCAGAGCGCTGCCGGTACTAGACCAGGGACAGCCGATGGTGTCAGCATGTTGCCTGTACTAGACCAGAGACAGCCGAGGGAGTCAGAACGCTGCCTGTACTAAACCAGGGACAGCCAACTGTGTCCGTTCGCTGCCTGTCCCACTTAACCAGGGACAGCCGAGGGTGTCAGCGGGCTGCCTGTAATATACCAGGGACAGCTGAGGTGTCAGGGCGTTGCCTGTCCTAGACCAGGGACAGCCGAGGGTGTCAGCGAGCTGACTGTACTAGACCAGGGACAGCCGAGGTTGTCAGCACACTGCTTGTACTAAGCCAAGGACGGCCAAGGGTGTCAGCGCACTGCCTGTACTAAACCAGGGACAGCCGAGGGTGTCAGCATGCTGCCTGTACTAAACCAGGGACAGCCGAGGGTGTCAACGCACTGCCTGTACTAGACCCGGGACAGACAAGGGTGTCAGCGCGCTGCTTGTTCTAAAGCATGGACGGCCAAGGGTATCAGCGTGCTGCCTGACCTAGACCAGGGACAGCCAGGTGTGTCAGCGTGCAGCGTATACTAGACAAGGGACAGCTGAGGGTGTCAGTGTGCTGCCTGTACTAGACGAGGGACAGCTGAGGGTGTCAGCGAACTGCTTGTACTAAACCAGGGACATTCGAGCGTGCCACCGCGCTGCCTGTACTAAACCAGTGACAGCCGAGGGTGCCAGCGTGCTGCCTGTACTAAACCAGGGACAGCCGAGGGTGTCAGCGTGCTGCCTGTACTAGACCAGTGACAGCCGAGGGTGTCTCAGCGCGCTGCCTGTACTAGAACAGGGACAGCCGAGGGTGTCAGCGCGCTGCCTGTACTAGACCAGTGACAGCCGAGGGTGTCTCAGTGCCCTGCCTGTACTAGACCAGGGACAGCCGAGAGTGTCAGCACATTGCCTGTACTAGACCAGGGACAGCCGAAGGTGTCAAGCGCACTGCCTGTACTACACCAGGGTCAGCCGAGGGTGTCAATGAACTTCTTGTACTAAACCAGGGACAGCCAAGGGTGCCACCACATTGGCTGTGCTAAACTATGGACACCCGATTGTGTCTGCATGCTGCCTGTACCAGACCAGCGGCAGCCGAGGGTGTCAGCGCACTGCCGGTACTAGACCAGGGACAGCCGATGGTGTCAGCATGTTGCCTGTACTAGACCAGAGACAGCCGAGGGTGTCAGCATGCTGCCTGTACTAAACCAGGGACAGCAAAGGGTGTCAGCATGCGGCCTGTACTAGACCAGTGACAGCCAAGGGTGTCTCAGCGCGCTGCCTGTACTAGAACAGGGACAGCCGAGGGCGTCAGCGCGCTGTGTGTGCTAAACCAAGGACGGCTGAGGGTGTCAGCGCACTGCCTGTCCTAGACCAGGGACAGCTGAGGGAGTCAGCGTGCTGCCTGTACTAGACGAGGGACAGCTGAGGGTGTCAGCGAACTGCTTGTACTAAACCAGGGATATTCGAGGGTGCCACCGCGCTGCCTGTACTAAACCAGGGACAGCCGAGGGTGTCAGCGTGCTGCCTGTACTAGACCAGTGACAGCCGAGGGTGTCTCAGCGCGCTGCCTGTACTAGAACAGGGACAGCCGAGGGTGTCAGCGTGCTGCTTGTACTAAACCAAGGACGGCTGATGGTGTCAGCATGCTGCCTGTCCTAGACCAGGGACAGCCGAGTGTGTCAGCGCATTGCCTGTCCTAAACCAGGGACTGCCGAGGGTGTCAGTGCACTGACTATGCTAGTTCAGGAGCAGCTGAGGGTGTCAGCACGTTGCCTGTACTAGACCAGGGACTGCCGAAGGTGTCAAGCGCGCTGCCTGTACTAGACCAGTGACAGCCGAGGGTGTCAATGAACTACTTGTACTAAACCAGGGACAGCCAAGGGTGCCACCACATTGCCTGTGCTAAACTAGGGACACCCGATTGTGTCAGCATGCTGCCTGTACTAGAACAGCGGCAGCCGAGGGTGTCCGAGCGCTGCCGGTACTAGACCAGGGACAGCCGATGGTGTCAGCATGTTGCCTGTACTAGACCAGAGACAGCCGACGGTGTCAGAACGCTGCCTGTACTAAACCAGGGACAGCCAAGTGTGTCCGTTCGCTGCCTGTCCCACATAACCAGGGACAGCCGAGGGTGTCAGCGGGCTGCCTGTAATATACGAGGGACAGCCGAGGTGTCAGGGCATTGCCTGTCCTAGACCAGGGACAGCCGAGGGTGTCAGTTCACTGACTGTGCTAGACCAGGAGCAGCTGACAGTGTCAGCACCTTGCCTGTACTAGACCAGGGACAGCCGAGGGTGTCAAGCGCGCTGCCTGTACTAGACCAGGGACAGTCGAGGGTGTCAATGAACTGCTTGTACTAAACCAGGGACAGCCGAGGGTACCACCGCATTGCCTGTACTAAACTAGGGACACCCGAGTGTGTCAGCATGCTTCCTGTACTAGACCAGCGGCAGCCGAGGGTGTCAGCGCGCTGACTGTACTAGAATAGGGACAGCCGAGGTTGTGAGCACACTGCTTGTACTAACCCAAGGACGGCCGAGGGTGTCAGCATGCAGCCTGTACTAGACAAGGACAGCCGAGGGTGTCAGCACGCTGACTGTACTAGACCAGGGACAGCCGAGGTTGTCAGCACACTGCTTGTACTAAACCAAGGACGGCCGAGGGTGTCAGCATGCTGCCTGTACTAGACCAGGGACAGGCGAGTGTGCCAGCGTGCTGCTTGTACTAAACCACGGAGGGCCAAGGGTGTCAGCGTGCTGCTTGTACTAGGCCGGGGATGGCTGTGGGTGTCAGCGCGCAGCCTGTACTAAACCAGAGATGGACGAGGGTGCCAGAGAACTGCGTGTACTAAACCAGGGACAGCTGAGTGTGTCAGCATGCTGCATGTACTAAACCAGGGACAGCCGAGGGTGTCCGTGTGCTGCCTGTCCCTCCTAACAAGGGACAGCTGAGGGTGTCAGCGCGCTGCCTTTACTAGATCAGGGACAGCTGAGGGTGTCAGCATGTTGCCTGTCCAAGACCAGGGACTGCCGAGGGTATCAGTGCACTGACTATGCTAGTTCAGGAGCAGCTGAGGGTGTCAGCACGTTGCCTGTACTAGACCAGGGACAGCCGAGAGTGTCAGCACATTGCCTGTACTAGACCAGGGACAGCCGAGGGTGTCAATGAACTGCTTGTACTAAACCAGGGACAGCCAAGGGTGCCACCACATTGCCTGTGCTAAACTAGGGACACCCGATTGTGTCTGCATGCTGCCTGTACCAGACCAGCGGCAGCCGAGGGTGTCAGAGCGCTGCCGGTACTAGACCAGGGGCAGCCGATGGTGTCAGCATGTTGCCTGTACTAGACCAGAGACAGCCGAGGGAGTCAGAACGCTGCCTGTACTAAACCAGGGACAGCCAACTGTGTCCGTTCGCTGCCTGTCCCACTTAACCAGGGACAGCCGAGGGTGTCAGCGGGCTGCCTGTAATATACCAGGGACAGCTGAGGTGTCAGGGCGTTGCCTGTCCTAGACCAGGGACAGCCGAGGGTGTCAGCGAGCTGACTGTACTAGACCAGGGACAGCCGAGGTTGTCAGCACACTGCTTGTACTAAGCCAAGGACGGCCGAGGGTGTCAGCATGCTGCCTGTACTAGACCAGGGACAGGCGAGGGTGCCAGCATGCTGCTTGTACTAAACCACGGAGGGCCAAGGGTGTCAGCGCACTGCCTGTACTAAACCAGGGACAGCCGAGGGTGTCAGCATGCTGCCTGTACTAAACCAGGGACAGCCGAGGGTGTCAACGCACTGCCTGTACTAGACCCGGGACAGACAAGGGTGTCAGCGCGCTGCTTGTTCTAAAGCATGGACGGCCAAGGGTATCAGCGTGCTGCCTGACCTAGACCAGGGACAGCCAGGTGTGTCAGCGTGCAGCGTATACTAGACAAGGGACAGCTGAGGGTGTCAGTGTGCTGCCTGTACTAGACGAGGGACAGCTGAGGGTGTCAGCGAACTGCTTGTACTAAACCAGGGACATTCGAGCGTGCCACCGCGCTGCCTGTACTAAACCAGTGACAGCCGAGGGTGCCAGCGTGCTGCCTGTACTAAACCAGGGACAGCCGAGGGTGTCAGCGTGCTGCCTGTACTAGACCAGTGACAGCCGAGGGTGTCTCAGCGCGCTGCCTGTACTAGAACAGGGACAGCCGAGGGTGTCAGCGCGCTGCCTGTACTAGACCAGTGACAGCCGAGGGTGTCTCAGTGCCCTGCCTGTACTAGACCAGGGACAGCCGAGAGTGTCAGCACATTGCCTGTACTAGACCAGGGACAGCCGAAGGTGTCAAGCGCACTGCCTGTACTACACCAGGGTCAGCCGAGGGTGTCAATGAACTTCTTGTACTAAACCAGGGACAGCCAAGGGTGCCACCACATTGGCTGTGCTAAACTATGGACACCCGATTGTGTCTGCATGCTGCCTGTACCAGACCAGCGGCAGCCGAGGGTGTCAGCGCACTGCCGGTACTAGACCAGGGACAGCCGATGGTGTCAGCATGTTGCCTGTACTAGACCAGAGACAGCCGAGGGTGTCAGCATGCTGCCTGTACTAAACCAGGGACAGCAAAGGGTGTCAGCATGCGGCCTGTACTAGACCAGTGACAGCCAAGGGTGTCTCAGCGCGCTGCCTGTACTAGAACAGGGACAGCCGAGGGCGTCAGCGCGCTGTGTGTGCTAAACCAAGGACGGCTGAGGGTGTCAGCGCACTGCCTGTCCTAGACCAGGGACAGCTGAGGGAGTCAGCGTGCTGCCTGTACTAGACGAGGGACAGCTGAGGGTGTCAGCGAACTGCTTGTACTAAACCAGGGATATTCGAGGGTGCCACCGCGCTGCCTGTACTAAACCAGGGACAGCCGAGGGTGTCAGCGTGCTGCCTGTACTAGACCAGTGACAGCCGAGGGTGTCTCAGCGCGCTGCCTGTACTAGAACAGGGACAGCCGAGGGTGTCAGCGTGCTGCTTGTACTAAACCAAGGACGGCTGATGGTGTCAGCATGCTGCCTGTCCTAGACCAGGGACAGCCGAGTGTGTCAGCGCATTGCCTGTCCTAAACCAGGGACTGCCGAGGGTGTCAGTGCACTGACTATGCTAGTTCAGGAGCAGCTGAGGGTGTCAGCACGTTGCCTGTACTAGACCAGGGACTGCCGAAGGTGTCAAGCGCGCTGCCTGTACTAGACCAGTGACAGCCGAGGGTGTCAATGAACTACTTGTACTAAACCAGGGACAGCCAAGGGTGCCACCACATTGCCTGTGCTAAACTAGGGACACCCGATTGTGTCAGCATGCTGCCTGTACTAGAACAGCGGCAGCCGAGGGTGTCCGAGCGCTGCCGGTACTAGACCAGGGACAGCCGATGGTGTCAGCATGTTGCCTGTACTAGACCAGAGACAGCCGACGGTGTCAGAACGCTGCCTGTACTAAACCAGGGACAGCCAAGTGTGTCCGTTCGCTGCCTGTCCCACATAACCAGGGACAGCCGAGGGTGTCAGCGGGCTGCCTGTAATATACGAGGGACAGCCGAGGTGTCAGGGCATTGCCTGTCCTAGACCAGGGACAGCCGAGGGTGTCAGTTCACTGACTGTGCTAGACCAGGAGCAGCTGACAGTGTCAGCACCTTGCCTGTACTAGACCAGGGACAGCCGAGGGTGTCAAGCGCGCTGCCTGTACTAGACCAGGGACAGTCGAGGGTGTCAATGAACTGCTTGTACTAAACCAGGGACAGCCGAGGGTACCACCGCATTGCCTGTACTAAACTAGGGACACCCGAGTGTGTCAGCATGCTGCCTGTACTAGACCAGGGACAGCCGAGGGTGTCAGCGCGCTGACTGTACTAGACCAGGGACAGCCGAGGTTGTCAGCACACTGCTTGTACTAAACCAAGGACGGCCGAGGGTGTCAGCATGCTGCCTGTACTAGACCAGGGAAAGGCAAGGGTGCCAGCATGCTGCTTGTACTAAACCACGGAGGGCCAAGGGTGTCAGCGTGCTGCCTGTACTAGGCCGGGGACGGCTGTGGGTGTCAGCGCGCAGCCTGTACTAAACCAGAAATGGACGAGGGTGCCAGAGAACTGCGTGTACTAAACCAGGGACAGCTGAGTGTGTCAGCATGCTGCCTGTACTAAACCAGGGACAGCCGAGGGTGTCCGTGTGCTGCCTGTCCCTCCTAACAAGGGACAGCCGAGGGTGTCAGTGCGCTACTTCTACTATGCCAGGGACAGCTGAGGAATCAGTGCGCTGCCTGTACTAAACCAGGGACAGCTGAGGGTGTCAGCGCGCTGCCTTTACTAGACCAGGGACAGCTGAGGGTGTCAGCGCGCAGCCTGTACTAAACCACGGATGGCCGAGGGTGTCAGCACGCAGCCTGTACTAGACCAGGGACAGCCAAGGGTGTCAGCGCACTGCCTGTACTACACCAGGGACAGCCAAGGGTGTCAGCATGTTGCCTGTTCTAGACCAGAGACAGCCGAGGGTGTCAGCACGCTGCCTGTACTAAACCAGGGACAGCCAAGTGTGTCCGTTCGCTGCTTGTCCCACTTAACCAGGGACAGCCGAGGGTGTCAGCGGGCTGCCTGTAATATACCAGGGACAGACGAGGTGTCAGGGCGTTGCCTGTCCTAGACCAGGGACAGCCGAGGGTGTCAGTTCACTGACTGTGCTAGACCAGGAGCAGCTGAGAATGTCAGCACCTTGCCTGTACTAGACCAGGGACAGCTGAGGGTGTCAAGCGCGCTGCCTGTACTAGACCAGGGACAGTCGAGGGTGTCAATGAACTGCTTGTACTAAACCAGGGACAGCCGAGGGTACCACCGCATTGCCTGTACTAAACTAGGGACACCCGAGTGTGTCAGCATGCTTCCTGTACTAGACCAGCGGCAGCCGAGGGTGTCAGCGCGCTGACTGTACTAGAAGAGGGACAGCCGAGGTTGTGAACACACTGCTTGTACTAACCCAAGGACGGCCGAGGGTGTCAGCATGCTGCCTGTACTAGACAAGGACAGCCGAGGGTGTCAGCGCGCTGACTGTACTAGACCAGGGACAGCCGAGGTTGTCAGCACACTGCTTGTACTAAACCAAGGACGGCCGAGGGTGTCAGCATGCTGCCTGTACTAGACCAGGGACAGGCAAGTGTGCCAGCGTGCTGCTTGTACTAAACCACGGAGGGCCAAGGGTGTCAGCGTGCTGCTTGTACTAGGCCGGGGATGGCTGTGGGTGTCAGCGCGCAGCCTGTACTAAACCAGAGATGGACGAGGGTGCCAGAGAACTGCGTGTACTAAACCAGGGACAGCTGAGTGTGTCAGCATGCTGCATGTACTAAACCAGGGACAGCCGAGGGTGTCCGTGTGCTTGCCTGTCCCTCCTAACAAGGGACAGCTGAGGGTGTCAGCGCGCTGCCTTTACTAGATCAGGGACAGCTGAGGGTGTCAGCATGTTGCCTGTCCAAGACCAGGGACTGCCGAGGGTATCAGTGCACTGACTATGCTAGTTCAGGAGCAGCTGAGGGTGTCAGCACGTTGCCTGTACTAGACCAGGGACAGCCGAGAGTGTCAGCACATTGCCTGTACTAGACCAGGGACAGCCGAGGGTGTCAATGAACTGCTTGTACTAAACCAGGGACAGCCAAGGGTGCCACCACATTGCCTGTGCTAAACTAGGGACACCCGATTGTGTCTGCATGCTGCCTGTACCAGACCAGCGGCAGCCGAGGGTGTCAGAGCGCTGCCGGTACTAGACCAAGGACAGCCGATGGTGTCAGCATGTTGCCTGTACTAGACCAGAGACAGCCGAGGGAGTCAGAACGCTGCCTGTACTAAAACAGGGACAGCCAAGTGTGTCCGTTCTCTGCCTGTCCCACTTAACCAGGAACAGCCGAGGGTGTCAGTGTGCTGCCTGTACTAGACGAGGGACAGCTGAGGGTGTCAGCGAACTGCTTGTACTAAACCAGGGACATTCGAGCGTGCCACCGCGCTGCCTGTACTAAACCAGTGACAGCCGAGGGTGCCAGCGTGCTGCCTGTACTAAACCAGGGACAGCCGAGGGTGTCAGTGTGCTGCCTGTACTAGACCAGTGACAGCCGAGGGTGTCTCAGCGCGCTGCCTGTACTAGAACAGGGACAGCTGAGGGTGTCAGCGCGCTGCCTGTACTAGACCAGTGACAGCCGAGGGTGTCTCAGCGCCCTGCCTGTACTAGACCAGGGACAGCCGAGAGTGTCAGCACATTGCCTGTACTAGACCAGGGACAGCCGAAGGTGTCAAGCGCACTGCCTGTACTACACCAGGGACAGCCGAGGGTGTCAATGAACTGCTTGTACTAAACCAGGGACAGCCAAGGGTGCCACCGCATTGCCTGTGCTAAACTATGGACACCCGATTGTGTCTGCATGCTGCCTGTACCAGACCAGCGGCAGCCGAGGGTGTCAGCGCACTGCCGGTACTAGACCAGGGACAGCCGATGGTGTCAGCATGTTGCCTGTACTAGACCAGAGACAGCCGAGGGTGTCAGCATGCTGCCTGTACTAAACCAGGGACAGCCAAGGGTGTCAGCGTGCGGCCTGTACTAGACCAGTGACAGCCAAGGGTGTCTCAGCGCGCTGCCTGTACTAGAACAGGGACAGCCGAGGGCGTCAGCGCGCTGTGTGTGCTAAACCAAGGACGGCTGAGGGTGTCAGCGCACTGCCTGTCCTAGACCAGGGACAGCTGAGGGAGTCAGCGTGCTGCCTGTACTAGACGAGGGACAGCTGAGGGTGTCAGCGAACTGCTTGTACTAAACCAGGGATATTCGAGGGTGCCACCGCGCTGCCTGTACTAAACCAGTGACAGCCGAGGGTGCCAGCGTGCTGCCTGTACTAAACCAGGGACAGCCGAGGGTGTCAGCGTGCTGCCTGTACTAGACCAGTGACAGCCGAGGGTGTCTCAGTGCGCTGCCTGTACTAGAACAGGGACAGCCGAGGGTGTCAGCGCGCTGCTTGTACTAAACCAAGGACGGCTGATGGTGTCAGCATGCTGCCTGTCCTAGACCAGGGACAGCCGAGTGTGTCAGTGCACTGACTATGCTAGTTCAGGAGCAGCTGAGGGTGTCAGCACGTTGCCTGTACTAGACCAGGGACTGCCGAAGGTGTCAAGCGCGCTGCCTGTACTAGACCAGTGACAGCCGAGGGTGTCAATGAACTTCTTGTACTAAACCAGGGACAGCCAAGGGTGCCACCACATTGCCTGTGCTAAACTAGGGACACCCGATTGTGTCAGCATGCTGCCTGTACTAGACCAGCAGCAGCCGAGGGTGTCCGAGCGCTGCCGGTACTAGACCAGGGACAGCCGATGGTGTCAGCATGTTGCCTGTACTAGACCAGAGACAGCCGACGGTGTCAGAACGCTGCCTGTACTAAACCAGGGACAGCCAAGTGTGTCCGTTCGCTGCCTGTCCCACATAACCAGGGACAGCCGAGGGTGTCAGCGGGCTGCCTGTAATATACGAGGGACAGCCGAGGTGTCAGGGCATTGCCTGTCCTAGACCAGGGACAGCCGAGGGTGTCAGTTCACTGACTGTGCTAGACCAGGAGCAGCTGACAGTGTCAGCACCTTGCCTGTACTAGACCAGGGACAGCCGAGGGTGTCAAGCGCGCTGCCTGTACTAGACCAGGGACAGTCGAGGGTGTCAATGAACTGCTTGTACTAAACCAGGGACAGCCGAGGGTACCACCGCATTGCTTGTACTAAACTAGGGACACCCGAGTGTGTCAGCATGCTGCCTGTACTAGACCAGGGACAGCCGAGGGTGTCAGCGCGCTGACTGTACTAGACCAGGGACAGCCGAGGTTGTCAGCACACTGCTTGTACTAAACCAAGGACGGCCGAGGGTGTCAGCATGCTGCCTGTACTAGACCAGGGAAAGGCAAGGGTGCCAGCATGCTGCTTGTACTAAACCACGGAGGGCCAAGGGTGTCAGCGTGCTGCCTGTACTAGGCCGGGGACGGCTGTGGGTGTCAGCGCGCAGCCTGTACTAAACCAGAAATGGACGAGGGTGCCAGAGAACTGCGTGTACTAAACCAGGGACAGCTGAGTGTGTCAGCATGCTGCCTGTACTAAACCAGGGACAGCCGAGGGTGTCCGTGTGCTGCCTGTCCCTCCTAACAAGGGACAGCCGAGGGTGTCAGTGCGCTACTTCTACTATGCCAGGGACAGCTGAGGAATCAGTGCGCTGCCTGTACTAAACCAGGGACAGCTGAGGGTGTCAGCGCGCTGCCTTTACTAGACCAGGGACAGCTGAGGGTGTCAGCGCGCAGCCTGTACTAAACCACGGATGGCCGAGGGTGTCAGCACGCAGCCTGTACTAGACCAGGGACAGCCAAGGGTGTCAGCGCACTGCCTGTACTACACCAGGGACAGCCAAGGGTGTCAGCATGTTGCCTGTTCTAGACCAGAGACAGCCGAGGGTGTCAGCACGCTGCCTGTACTAAACCAGGGACAGCCAAGTGTGTCCGTTCGCTGCTTGTCCCACTTAACCAGGGACAGCCGAGGGTGTCAGCGGGCTGCCTGTAATATACCAGGGACAGACGAGGTGTCAGGGCGTTGCCTGTCCTAGACCAGGGACAGCCGAGGGTGTCAGTTCACTGACTGTGCTAGACCAGGAGCAGCTGAGAATGTCAGCACCTTGCCTGTACTAGACCAGGGACAGCTGAGGGTGTCAAGCGCGCTGCCTGTACTAGACCAGGGACAGTCGAGGGTGTCAATGAACTGCTTGTACTAAACCAGGGACAGCCGAGGGTACCACCGCATTGCCTGTACTAAACTAGGGACACCCGAGTGTGTCAGCATGCTTCCTGTACTAGACCAGCGGCAGCCGAGGGTGTCAGCGCGCTGACTGTACTAGAAGAGGGACAGCCGAGGTTGTGAACACACTGCTTGTACTAACCCAAGGACGGCCGAGGGTGTCAGCATGCTGCCTGTACTAGACAAGGACAGCCGAGGGTGTCAGCGCGCTGACTGTACTAGACCAGGGACAGCCGAGGTTGTCAGCACACTGCTTGTACTAAACCAAGGACGGCCGAGGGTGTCAGCATGCTGCCTGTACTAGACCAGGGACAGGCAAGTGTGCCAGCGTGCTGCTTGTACTAAACCACGGAGGGCCAAGGGTGTCAGCGTGCTGCTTGTACTAGGCCGGGGATGGCTGTGGGTGTCAGCGCGCAGCCTGTACTAAACCAGAGATGGACGAGGGTGCCAGAGAACTGCATGTACTAAACCAGGGACAGCTGAGTGTGTCAGCATGCTGCATGTACTAAACCAGGGACAGCCGAGGGTGTCCGTGTGCTGCCTGTCCCTCCTAACAAGGGACAGCTGAGGGTGTCAGCGCGCTGCCTTTACTAGATCAGGGACAGCTGAGGGTGTCAGCATGTTGCCTGTCCAAGACCAGGGACTGCCGAGGGTATCAGTGCACTGACTATGCTAGTTCAGGAGCAGCTGAGGGTGTCAGCACGTTGCCTGTACTAGACCAGGGACAGCCGAGAGTGTCAGCACATTGCCTGTACTAGACCAGGGACAGCCGAGGGTGTCAATGAACTGCTTGTACTAAACCAGGGACAGCCAAGGGTGCCACCACATTGCCTGTGCTAAACTAGGGACACCCGATTGTGTCTGCATGCTGCCTGTACCAGACCAGCGGCAGCCGAGGGTGTCAGAGTGCTGCCGGTACTAGACCAGGGACAGCCGATGGTGTCAGCATGTTGCCTGTACTAGACCAGAGACAGCCGAGGGAGTCAGAACGCTGCCTGTACTAAACCAGGGACAGCCAAGTGTGTCCGTTCGCTGCCTGTCCCACTTAACCAGGGACAGCCGAGGGTGTCAGCGGGCTGCCTGTAATATACCAGGGACAGCTGAGGTGTCAGGGCGTTGCCTGTCCTAGACCAGGGACAGCCGAGGGTGTCAGTTCACTGACTGTGCTAGACCAGGAGCAGCTGACAGTGTCAGCACCTTGCCTGTACTAGACCAGGGACAGCCGAGGGTGTCAAGCGCGCTGCCTGTACTAGACCAGGGACATTCGAGGGTGTCAATGAACTGCTTGTACTAAACCAGCGACAGCCGAGGGTACCACCGCATTGCCTGTACTAAACTAGGGTCACCCGAGTGTGTCAGCATGCTTCCTGTACTAGACCAGCGGCAGCCGAGGGTGTCAGCGCGCTGACTGTACTAGAAAAGGGACAGCCGAGGGTGTCAGCACACTGCCTGTACTAGACCAGGGACACAGCCGAGGGTGTTAGCGTGCTGTCTGTTGGAAACCAGGGACGGCTGAGGGCGTCAGCGTGCTGCCTGTCCTAGACCAGGGATAGCCGAGTGTGTCTGCATGCTGCCTGTCCTAAACCAGGGACAGCCGAGGGTGTCAGCGCGTTGCTTGTTCTAAACCATGGACGGCCAAGGGTATCAGCGTGCTGCCTGACCTAGACCAGGGACAGCCAGGTGTGTCAGCGTGCAGCGTATACTAGACAAGGGACAGCCAAGGGTGTCAGCGCACTGCCTGTACTAAACCAGGGACAGCCGAGGGTGTCAGCATGCTGCCTGTACTAAAGCAGGGACAGCCGAGGGTGTCAGCGCTCTGCCTGTACTAGACCCGGGACAGCCAAGGGTGTCAGCGCGCTGCTTGTTCTAAACCATGGACGGCCAAGGGTATCAGCGTGCTGCCTGACCTAGACCAGGGACAGCCAGGTGTGTCAGCGTGCAGCGTATACTAGACAAGGGACAGCCGAGGGTGTCAGTGTGCTGCCTGTACTAGATGAGGGACAGCTGAGGGTGTCAGCGAACTGCTTGTACTAAACCAGGGACATTCGAGCGTGCCACCACGCTGCCTGTACTAAACCAGTGACAGCCGAGGGTGCCAGCGTGCTGCCTGTACTAAACCAGGGACAGCCGAGGGTGTCAGCGTGCTGCCTGTACTAGACCAGTGACAGCCGAGGGTGTCTCAGCGCGCTGCCTGTACTAGAACAGGGACAGCCGAGGGTGTCAGCGCACTGCCTGTACTAGACCAGTGACAGCCGAGGGTGTCTCAGCGCCCTGCCTGTACTAGACCAGGGACAGCCGAGAGTGTCAGCACATTGCCTGTACTAGACCAGGGACAGCCGAAGGTGTCAAGCGCACTGCATGTACTACACCAGGGACAGCCGAGGGTGTCAATGAACTGCTTGTACTAAACCAGGGACAGCCAAGGGTGCCACCGCATTGCCTGTGCTAAACTATGGACACCCGATTGTGTCTGCATGTTGCCTGTACCAGACCAGCGGCAGCCGAGGGTGTCAGCGCACTGCCGGTACTAGACCAGGGACAGCCGATGGTGTCAGCATGTTGCCTGTACTAGACCAGAGACAGCCGAGGGTGTCAGCATGCTGCCTGTACTAAACCAGGGACAGCCAAGGGTGTCAGCGTGCGGCCTGTACTAGACCAGTGACAGCCAAGGGTGTCTCAGCGCGCTGCCTGTACTAGAACAGGGACAGCCGAGGGCGTCAGCCCGCTGTGTGTGCTAAACCAAGGACGGCTGAGGGTGTCAGCGCACTGCCTGTCCTAGACCAGGGACAGCTGAGGGAGTCAGCGTGCTGCCTGTACTAGACGAGGGACAGCTGAGGGTGTCAGCGAACTGCTTGTACTAAACCAGGGATATTCGAGGGTGCCACCGCGCTGCCTGTACTAAACCAGTGACAGCCGAGGGTGCCAGCGTGCTGCCTGTACTAAACCAGGGACAGCCGAGGGTGTCAGCGTGCTGCCTGTACTAGACCAGTGACAGCCGAGGGTGTCTCAGCGCGCTGCCTGTACTAGAACAGGGACAGCCGAGGGTGTCAGCGCGCTGCTTGTACTAAACCAAGGACGGCTGATGGTGTCAGCATGCTGCCTGTCCTAGACCAGGGACAGCCGAGTGTGTCAGCGCATTGCCTGTCCTAGACCAGGGACTGCCAAGGGTGTCAGTGCACTGACTATGCTAGTTCAGGAGCAGCTGAGGGTGTCAGCACGTTGCCTGTACTAGACCAGGGACTGCCGAAGGTGTCAATGAACTACTTGTACTAAACCAGGGACAGCCAAGGGTGCCACCACATTGCCTGTGCTAAACTAGGGACACCCGATTGTGTCAGCATGCTGCCTGTACCAGACCAGCGGCAGCCGAGGGTGTCCGAGCGCTGCCGGTACTAGACCAGGGACAGCCGATGGTGTCAGCATGTTGCCTGTACTAGACCAGAGACAGCCGACGGTGTCAGAACGCTGCCTGTACTAAACCAGGGACAGCCAAGTGTGTCCGTTCGCTGCCTGTCCCACTTAACCAGGGACAGCCGAGGGTGTCAGCGGGCTGCCTGTAATATACGAGGGACAGCCGAGGTGTCAGGGCATTGCCTGTCCTAGACCAGGGACAGCCGAGGGTGTCAGTTCACTGACTGTGCTAGACCAGGAGCAGCTGACAGTGTCAGCACCTTGCCTGTACTAGACCAGGGACAGCCGAGGGTGTCAAGCGCGCTGCCTGTACTAGACCAGGGACAGTCGAGGGTGTCAATGAACTGCTTGTACTAAACCAGCGACAGCCGAGGGTACCACCACATTGCCTGTACTAAACTAGGGACACCCGAGTGTGTCAGCATGCTGCCTGTACTAGACCAGCGGCAGCCAAGGGTGTCAGCGCGCTGACTGTACTAGAAAAGGGACAGCCGAGGTTGTCAGCACACTGCTTGTACTAAACCAAGGACGGCCGAGGGTGTCAGCATGCTGCCTGTACTAGACCAGGGACAGCCGAGGGTGTCAGCGCGCTGACTGTACTAGACCAGGGACAGCCGAGGTTGTCAGCACACTGCTTGTACTAAACCAAGGACGGCCGAGGGTGTCAGCATGCTGCCTGTACTAGACCAGGGAAAGGCAAGGGTGCCAGCATGCTGCTTGTACTAAACCACGGAGGGCCAAGGGTGTCAGCGTGCTGCCTGTACTAGGCCGGGGATGGCTGTGGGTGTCAGCGCGCAGCCTGTACTAAACCAGAGATGGACGAGGGTGCCAGAGAACTGCGTGTACTATACCAGGGACAGCTGAGTGTGTCAGCATGCTGCCTGTACTAAACCAGGGACAGCCGAGGGTGTCCGTGTGCTGCCTGTCCCTCCTAACAAGGGACAGCCGAGGGTGTCAGTGCGCTACTTCTACTATGCCAGGGACAGCCGAGGAATCAGTGCGCTGCCTGTACTAAACCAGGGACAGCTGAGGGTGTCAGCGCGCTGCCTTTACTAGACCAGGGACAGCTGAGGGTGTCAGCGTGCAGCCTGTACTAAACCACGGAAGGCCGAGGGTGTCAGCACGCAGCCTGTACTAGACCAGGGACAGCCAAGGGTGTCAGCGCACTGCCTGTACTACACCAGGGACAGCCGAGGGTGTCAGCACCATGCCTGTACTAAACCAGGGACAGCCAAGTGTGTCCGTTCGCTGCCTGTCCCACTTAACCAGGGACAGCCGAGGGTGTCAGCGGGCTGCCTGTAATATACCAGGGACAGCCGAGGTGTCAGGGCGCTGCCTGTCCTAGACCAGTGACAGCCGAGGGTGTCAGTTCACTGACTGTGCTAGACCAGGAGCAGCTGAGAGTGTCAGCACCTTGTCTGTACTAGACCAGGGACAGCCGAGGGTGTCAAGCGCGCTGCCTGTACTAGACCAGGGACAGTCGAGGGTGTCAATGAACTGCTTGTACTAAACCAGGGACAGCCGAGGGTGTCTGTGTGCTGCCTGTCCCTCCTAACAAGGGACAGCTGAGGGTGTCAGCGCGCTACTTCTACTATGCCAGGGACAGCCGAGGAATCAGTGCGCTGCCTGTACTAAACCAGGGACAGCTGAGGGTGTCAGCGCGCAGCCTGTACTAAACCATGGATGGCTGAGGGTGTCAGCGCGCAGCCTGTACTAGACCAGGGACAGCCGAGGGTGTCAGCGCACTGCCTGTACTACACCAGGGGCAGCCAAGGGTGTCAGCGCGCTGCCTGTACTAGACCAGGGACTGCCAAGGGTGTCAGTGCACT
Organism: Carcharodon carcharias; assembly: GCF_017639515.1. Classification (NCBI taxonomy): domain Eukaryota; kingdom Metazoa; phylum Chordata; class Chondrichthyes; order Lamniformes; family Lamnidae; genus Carcharodon; species Carcharodon carcharias. The sequence continues at coordinate 3,078,779 of NW_024470737.1, read as the reverse complement.
GCCTTTCCTAAACCAAGAACAGCCAAGGGTGCCAGCACACTGCCTGTACTAGACCAGGGACACAGCCGAGTGTGTTAGCGTGCTGCCTGGTGGAAACCAGGGACGGCTGAGGGCGTCAGCGTGCTGCCTGTCCTAGACCAGGGACAGCTGAGGGTGTCAGCACACTGCCTGTACTACACCAGGGACAGCCAAGGGTGTCAGCGCACTGCCTGTCCTAAACCCGGGACAGCCGAGAGTGTCAGCATGCTGCCTGTACTAAACCAGGGACAGCCAAGGGTGTCAGCGTGCTGCCTGTACTAGACCAGTGACAGCTAAGGGTGTCTCAGCGCGCTGCCTGTACTAGAACAGGGACAGCCGAGGGCGTCAGCGTGCTGCATGTGCTAAACCAAGGACGGCTGAGGGTGTCAGAGCACTGCCTGTCCTAGACCAGGGACAGCCGAGGGTGTCAGTGTGCTGCCTGTACTAGACGAGGGACAGCTGAGGGTGTCACCGAACTGCTTGTACTAAACCAGGGACATTCGAGCGTGCCACCGCGCTGCCTGTACTAAACCAGTGACAGCCGAGGGTGTCAGCGTGCTGCCTGTACTAGACCAGTGACTGCCGAGGGTGTCAGCGCGCTGCCTGTACTAGACCATTGACAGCCGAGGGTGTCTCAGCGCGCTGCCTGTACTAGACCAGGGACAGCCGAGAGTGTCAGCACATTGCCTGTACTAGACCAGGGACAGCCGAGGGTGTCAATGAACTGCTTGTACTAAACCAGGGACAGCCAAGGGTGCCACCGCATTGCCTGTGCTAAACTAGGGACACCCGATTGTGTCTGCATGCTGCCTGTACCAGACCAGCGGCAGCCGAGGGTGTCAACGCACTGCCGGTACTAGACCAGGGACAGCCGATGGTGTCAGCATGTTGCCTGTACTAGACCAGAGACAGCCGAGGGTGTCAGCATGCTGCCTGTACTAAACCAGGGACAGCCAAGGGTGTCAGCGTGCGGCCTGTACTAGACCAGTGACAGCCAAGGGTGTCTCGGCGCGCTGCCTGTACTAGGACAGGGACAGCCGAGGGCGTCAGCGCGCTGTGTGTGCTAAACCAAGGACGGCTGAGGGTGTCAGCGCACTGCCTGTCCTAGACCAGGGACAGCCGAGGGTGTCAGCGTGCTGCCTGTACTAGACGAGGGACAGCTGAGGGTGTCAGCGAACTGCTTGTACTAAACCAGGGATATTCGAGGGTGCCACCGCGCTGCCTGTACTAAACCAGTGACAGCCGAGGGTGCCAGCATGCTGCCTGTACTAAACCAGGGACAGCCGAGGGTGTCAGCGTGCTGCTTGTACTAGACCAGTGACAGCCGAGGGTATCTCAGCGCGCTGCCTGTACTAGAACAGGGACAGCCGAGGGTGTCAGCGCGCTGCTTGTACTAAACCAAGGACGGCTGATGGTGTCAGCATGCTGCCTGTCCTAGACCAGGGACAGCCGAGTGTGTCAGCGCATTGCCTGTCCTAGACCAGGGACTGCCGAGGGTGTCAGTGCACTGACTATGCTAGTTCAGGAGCAGCTGAGGGTGTCAGCACGTTGCCTGTACTAGACCAGGGACAGCCGAGAGTGTCAGCACACTGCCTGTACTAGACCAGGGACAGCCGAAGGTGTCAAGCGCGCTGCCTGTACTAGACCAGTGACAGCCGAGGGTGTCAATGAACTGCTTGTACTAAACCAGGGACAGCCAAGGGTGCCACCACATTGCCTGTGCTAAACTAGGGGCACCCGATTGTGTCTGCATGCTGCCTGTACCAGACCAGCGGCAGCCGAGGGTGTCAGAGGGCTGCCGGTACTAGACCAGGGACAGCCGATGGTGTCAGCATTTTGCCTTTACTAGACCAGAGACAGCCGAGGGTGTCAGAACGCTGCCTGTACTAAACCAGGGACAGCCAAGTGTGTCCTTTCGCTGCCTGTACCACTTAACCAGGGACAGCCGAGGGTGTCAGCGGGCTGCCTGTAATATACGAGGGACAGCCGAGGTGTCAGGGCGTTGCCTGTCCTAGACCAGGGACAGCCGAGGGTGTCAGTTCACTGACTGTGCTAGACCAGGAGCAGCTGAGAGTGTCAGCACCTTGCCTGTACTAGACAAGGGACAGCCGAGGGTGTCACGCGCGCTGCCTGTGCTAGACCAGGGACAGTCGAGGGTGTCAATGAACTGCTTGTACTAAACCAGGGACAGCCAAGGGTACCACCGCATTGCCTGTACTAAACTAGGGACACCCGAGTGTGTCAGCATGCTGCCTGTACTAGACCAGCGGCAGCCGAGGGTGTCAGCGTGCTGACTGTACTAGAAAAGGGACAGCCGAGGTTGTCATCACACTGCTTGTACTAAACCAAGGACGGCCAAGGGTGTCAGCATGCTGCCTGTACTAGACCAGGGACAGCCGAGGGTGTCAGCGCGCTGACTGTACTAGACCAGGGACAGCCGAGGTTGTCAGCACACTGCTTGTACTAAACCAAGGACGGCCGAGGGTGTCAGCATGCTGCCTGTACTAGACCAGGGACAGCCGAGGGTGTCAGCGCGCTGACTGTACTAGACCAGGGACAGCCGAGGTTGTCAGCACACTGCTTTTACTAAACCAATGATGGCCGAGGGTGTCAGCATGCTGCCTGTACTAGACTAGGGACAGGCAAGGGTGCCAGCATGCTGCTTGTACTACACCACGGAGGGCCAAGGGTGTCAGCGTGCTGCCTGTACTAGGCTAGGGACGGCTGTGGGTGTCAGCGCGCAGCCTGTACTAAACCAGAGATGGACGAGGGTGCCAGAGAACTGCATGTACTAAACCAGGGACAGCTGAGTGTGTCAGCATGCTGCCTGTACTAAACCAGGGACAGCCGAGGGTGTCCGTGTGCTGCCTGTCCCTCCTAACAAGGGACAGCCGAGGGTGTCAGTGCACTACTTCTACTATGCCAGGGACAGCCAAGGAATCAGTGCGCTGCCTGTACTAAACCAGGGACAGCTGAGGGTGTCAGCGCGCTGCCTTTACTAGACCAGGGACAGCTGAGGGTGTCAGCGCGCAGCCTGTACTAAACCACGGATGGCCGAGGGTGTCAGCACGCAGCCTGTACTAGACCAGGGACAGCTGAGGGTGTCAGCGCACTGCCTGTCCCACTTAACCAGGGACAGCCGAGGGTGTCAGCGGGCTGCCTGTAATATACCAGGGATAGCCGAGGTGTCAGGGCGTTGCCTGTCCTAGACCAGGGACAGCCGAGGGTGTCAGTTCACTGACTGTGCTAGACCAGGAGCAGCTGAGAATGTCAGCACCTTGCCTGTACTAGACCAGGGACAGCTGACGGTGTCAAGCGCGCTGCCTGTACTAGACCAGGGACAGTCGAGGGTGTCAATGAACTGCTTGTACTAAACCAGGGACAGCCGAGGGTACCACCGCATTGCCTGTACTAAACTAGGGACACCCGAGTGTGTCAGCATGCTTCCGTACTAGACCAGCGGCAGCCGAGGGTGTCAGCGCGCTGACTGTACTAGAGGAGGGACAGCCGAGGTTGTCAGCACACTGCTTGTACTAAACCAAGGACATCCGAGGGTGTCAGCATGCTGCCTGTACTAGACCAGGGACAGCCGAGGGTGTCAGCGCGCTGACTGTACTAGACCAGGGACAGCCGAGGTTGTCAGCACACTGCTTGTACTAAACCAAGGACGGCCGAGGGTGTCAGCATGCTGCCTGTACTAGAGCAGGGACAGGCGAGGGTGCCAGCGTGCTGCTTGTACTAAACCACGGAGGGCCAAGGGTGTCCGCGTGCTGCCTGTACTAGGCCGGGGACGGCTGTGGGTGTCAGCGCGCGGCCTGTACTAAATCAGAGATGGACGCGGGTGCCAGAGAACTGCGTGTACTAAACCAGGGACAGCTGAGTTTGTCAGCATGCAGCCTGTGCTAAACCAGGGACAGCCGAGGATGTCCGTGTGCTGCCTGTCCCTCCTAAGAAGGGACAGCTGAGGGTGTCAGCGCGCAGCCTGTACTAAACCACGGATGGCCGAGGGTGTCAGCGCGCAGCCTGTACTAGACCAGGGACAGGCAAGGGTGTCAGCGCGCTGCCTGTACTACACCAGGGGCAGCCAAGGGTGCGCTGCCCATCCCTCTTAACCAGGGACAACCGAGGGTATCAGCGAGCTGCCTGTACTAAACCAGGGACAGCCGAGGTGTCAGCGCGCTGCCATTGCTAAACCAGGGACAGCCAAGTGTGTCATCATGCAGCATATACTAGACCAGGGACAACCGAGGGTATCAGCGGGCTGCCTGTATTCGACCAGGGACAGCCGAGGGTGTCAGTGCGCTGCCCGTCCCTCTTAACCAGGGACAGCCGAGGTGTCAGCGCACTGCCTTTACCAGACCAGGGATAGCTGAGGGTGTCAGTGCGCTGCCTGTACTAAACCACGGATGGCCAAGGGTGTCAGCGCACTGCCTGTAGTAGACCAGGGACACAGCCGAGTGTGTTAGCGTGCTGCCTGTTGGAAACCAGCGACAGCTGAGGGCGTCAGCGTGCTGCCTGTCCTAGACCAGGGACAGCCGAGGGTGTCAGCGCACTGCCTGAGCTAGACCGCGACAGCCGAGTGTGTCAGCGTGCTGCCTGTCCTAAACCCGGGACAGCCGAGAGTGTCAGCGCATTGCTTGTTCTAAACCATGGACGGCCGAGGGTATCAGCGTGCTGCCTGTCCTAGACCAGGGGCAGCCAATTGTGTCAGCGTGCAGCGTATACTAGACGAGGGACATCCAAGGGTGTCAGCGCGCTGCCTGTACTAAACCAGGGACAGCCGAGGGTGTCAGCATGCTCCCTGTACTAAATCAGGGACAGCCAAGGGTGTCAGCGTGCTGCCTGTACTAGACCAGTGACAGCCAAGGGTGTCTCAGCGCGCTGCCTGTACTAGAACAGGGACAGCCGAGGGCGTCAGCGCGCTGCGTGTGCTAAACCAAGGACAGCTGTGGGTGTCAGCCTGCTGCCTGTCCTAGACCAGGGACAGCTGACTGTGTCAGCGCATTGCCGGTACTAGACGAGGGACAGCCGAGGGTGTCAGTGCGCTGCCTGTACTAGATGAGGGACAGCCGAGGCTGTCACCGAACTGCTTGTACTAAACCAGGTACATCCAAGGGTGCCACCGCGCTGCCTGTACTAAACCAGGGACAGCCGAGGGTGTCAGCATGCAGCCTGTACTAGACCAGTGACAGCCGAGGGTCTCTCAGCGCACTGCCTGTACTAGAACAGGGACAGCCGAGGGTGTCAGCGCGCCACCTGTACTAGACGAGGGACAGCCGAGGGTGTCACCGACCTGCTTGTACTAAACCAGAGACATCCGAGGGTGCCACTGCGCTGCCTGTACTAAACCAGGGACAGCCGAGGGTGTCAGCATGCTGCCTGTACTAAACCAGGGACAGCCAAGGTTGTCAGCATGCTGCCTGTACTAGACCAGTGACAGCCGAGGGTGTCTCAGCGCGCTGCCTGTACTAGAACAGGGACAGCCGAGGGTGTCAGTGCGCTGCTTTTACTAAACCAAGGACGGCTGAGCGTGTCAGCGTGCTGCCTGTCCTAGACCAGGGACAGCCGAGTGTGTCAGCGCGTTGCCTGTCCTAGACCAGGGACAGCCGAGGGTGTCAGTGCACTGACTGTGCTAGACCAGCAGCAGCCGAGGGTGTCAGCACGCTGCCTGTACTAGACCAGGGACAGCCGAGGGCGTCAGCGCGCTGCTTGTACTAAACCAAGGACGGCTGAGGGTGTCAGCGTGCTGCCTGTCCTAGACCAGGGACAGCCGAGGGTGTCAGCGTGTTGCCTGTACTAGACCAGGGACAGCCGAGGATGTCAGTGCGCTGCCTGTGCTAGACCAGGAGCAGCTGAGGGTGTCAAAGCGCTGCTTGTACTAAACCACGGACGGCCAAGTGTGTCAGCGTGCTGCCTGTACTAGGCCAGGGACGGCTGAGGGTGTCAGCGCGCTGCCTGTACTAAATCAGAGACGGACAAGGGTGCCAGAGCATTGCGTGTACTAAACCAGGGACAGTTGAGGGTGTCAGCATGCTGCCTGTACTAAACCAGGGACAGCCGAGGGTGTCAGTGCGCTGCCTGTCCCTCTTAACCAGGGACAGCCGAGGTGTCAACGCGCTGCCTGTACTAAACCAGGGACAGCCGAGGGCCTCAGCGCACTGACTTTACCAGACCAGGGACAGCTGAGGGTGTCAGCGCGCTGCCTGTACTAAACCACGGATGGCCAAGGGTGTCAGCGCGCTGCCTGTACTAGACCAGGGACAGCTGAGGGTGTCAGCGCGCTGCCTGTACTAGACCAGGGACAGCCGAGGGTGTCAGCGCGTTGCCTGTCCTAAACCAGGGACACCCGAGGGTGTCAGCGTGCTGCCTGTCCTAAACCAGTGACAGCCAATGGTGTCAGCGTGCTGCCTGTACTAAACCAGGGACGGCCGAGGGTGGCATCGTGCAGCGTATACTAGACGAGGGACAGCCGGGGGTGTCAGCGCTCTGCCTGCACTAGACCAGGGACAGCCGAGTGTGTCAGCATGCTGCCTGTACTAAACCAGTGACAGCTGTGGGTGTCAGCATGCTGCCTGTAGTAACCCAGGGACAGCCGAGGGTGTCAGCGCACTGCCTGTACTAGACCAGTGACAGCCCAGGGTGTCAGCGCATTGCCTGTACTAGACCAGGGCCAGCTGAGGGTGTCAGCGCACTGCTTGTACTAAACCAACGACGGCTGAGGGCGTCAGCGTGCTGCCTGTCCTAGACCAGGGACAGCCGAGGGTGTCGGTGCGCTGCCTGTCCTAGACCAGGGACAGCCGAGTGTGTCAGCTTGTTGCCTGTCCTAGACCAGGGACAGCCGAGGGTGTCAGCGCGCTGCCTATCCTAGACCGTCGAAAGCCTAGGATATCAGCGTGCTGCTTGTACTAAACCCGGGACAGCCGAGGGTGTCAGCGCGCTGCTTGTTCTAAACTAAGGACGGCCGAGTGTGTCAGCCTGCTGCCTGTCCTAGACCAGGGACAGCCAAGTGTGTCAATGTGCACCGTATACTAGAACAGGGACAGCCGAGGGTGTCAGCGCACTGCCTGTACTAAACCAGTGACAGCCGAGGGTGTCAGTGCACTGCTTGTACTAATCCAGGGACAGCCGAGGGTACCACCGCGCTGTCTGTACTAAACCAGGTACAGCCGAGAGTGTCAGCATGCTGCCTTTACTAAACCAGGGACAGCCGCATGTGTCAGCGCGATGCCTGTACTGGACCAGCGACAGCCAAGGGTGTTAGCGCACTACCTGTACTAAACCACGGACGGCCCAGTGTGTCAGCGCGCTGACTGTACTAAATCAGGGACACCCAAGGGTGTCAGCGCGATGCTTGTACTAAACCAGGGACAGCCGAGGGTGCCAGCGCGGTGCCTGAACTAAACTAGGGACAGCCGAGGGTGTCAGTGCGCTGCTTGTAGTAGAAAAGGGACAGCCGAGGGTGTAAATGCGCTGCCTGTAGTAGACCAGGGACAGCCGAGGTTGTCAGCGCGCTGCTTGCACTAATCCAAGGACGGCTGTGGGTGTCAGCGTGTTGCCTGTATTAGACAAGGGACTGCCGGGGGTGTCAGCACGCTGCCTGTAGTAGACCAGGGACAGCTGAGGCTGTCAGCGTGCTGCTTGTACTAAAACAAGGACAGCCGAGGGTATCAGCGCATTGCCTGTCCTAGACCAGGGACAGCTGAGGGTGTCAGCGAGCTGCCTGTACTAAACCTGGGACACGCAAGGGTGTCAGCATGATTCTTGTACTAAACCAGGTACAGCTGAGGGTGTCCGCGCGTGGCCTGTACTAAACCACGGACAGCCGAATGTGTCAGCACGCTGCCTGTCCTAAACCAGGGACAGCTGAGGGCATCAGCGCGCTGCCTGTCTTAAAACAGGGAAAGCCGAGGGTGTCAGTGCGCTGCCTGTGCTAGTCCTGTGACAGCCGGGGGTGTCAGCATGCTGCCTGTGCTAGAACAGGGACAGCCGGGGGTGTCAGCGTGCTGCCTGTACTAAACCAGGGATGGCCGATGGTGTCAGCGCGCTGCCTGTAGTAGACCAGGGACAGCCGAGGGTGTCAGCGCGCTGCTTGTACTAAAACAAGGACGGCTGAGGGTGTCAGCGCGCTGCCTGTCCTAGACCAGGGATGGCTGAGGGTGTCAGCGCATTGCCTGTCCTAGACCAGGGACAGCTGAGGGTGTCAGCACGCTGCCTGTACTAGACCAGGGACAGCTGAGGGTGTCAGCACGCTGCTTGTACTAAACACGGGACATCCACGGGTGTCAGCGCGAATCTTGTACTAAACCAGGGACAGCCGAGGGTGTCAGTGCGCTGCCTGTTCCTGATCTGGGACAGCCGAGGGTGTCAGCGTGCTGCCTGTGCTAGAACAGGGACAGCCGAGGGTGTCAGCGCGCTGCCTGTACTAAACCAGGGACAGCCGAGGATGTCAGCAGGCTGCCTGTACTAAACCAGGGATGGCCGATGGTGTCAGCGGGCTGCCTGCAGTAGACCAGGGACAGCCGAGGGTGTCAGCGCGCTGCTTGTACTAAAACAAGGAAGGCTGAGGGTGTCAGCGCGCTGCCTGTCCTAGACCAGGGACAGCTGAGGGTGTCAGCACGTTGCCTGTACTAAACCCGGGACACCCACGGGTGTCAGCGCGAATCTTGTACTAAACCAGGGACAGCCGAGGGTGTCAGTGCGCTGCCTGTGCTTGATCTGGGACAGCCGAGGGTGTCAGCGTGCTGCCTGTGCTAGAACAGGGACAGCCGAGGGTGTCAGTGTGATGCTTGTACTAAACCATGGACAGCTGAGGGTGTCCGCGCGTGGCCTGTACTGAACCACGAACAGCCGAGGGTGTCAGTGTGATGCTTGTACTAAACCATGGACAGCTGAGGGTGTCCGCGCGTGGCCTGTACTAAACCACGAACAGTCGAAGGTTTCAGCACGCTGCCTGTCCTAAACCAGGGACAGCCGAGGATGTCAGCGTGCCGCCTGTACTAAACCAGGGATGGCCGATGGTGTCAGCGCGCTGCCTGCACTAAACCAGGGACAGCCGAGGATGTCAGCGTGCCGCCTGTACTAAACCAGGGACGGCTGAGGGTGTCAGCACACTGCCTGTACTAGACCAGGGACAGCCGAGTGTGTCAGCGCGCTGCCTGTACTAAACCAGGGACACCCAAGGGTGTCAGTGCGCTGCCTATGCTAGGACAGGGACAGCCGACGGTGTCAGCGTGCTGCCTGTACTAAACCAGGGGCAGCCAAGTGTGTCAGCGCGCTGCCTGCACTAAACCAAAGACAGCCGATGGTGTGAGCACGGTGCCTGTGCTAGACTAGGGACAGCCAAGGGTGTCAGTGCGCTGCCTGTGCTTGACTAGGGACAGCCGAGGGTGTCTGCGCACTGCCTGTGCTAGACTAGGGACAGCCGCGGGTGTCAGCGCACTGCCTGTACTGGACCAGGGACAGCCGAGTGTGTCAGCGCGCTGCCTGTACTAAACCAGGGACACCCAAGGGTGTCAGCGCGATGCTTGTACTAAACCAGGGACACCAAAGGGTGTCAGCACACTGCCTGTACTAAACCATGGACAGCCGAGGGTGTCAGCGCGCTGCCTGTAGTAGACCAGGGACAGCCAAGGGTGTCAGCGTGCTGCTTGTACTAAACCAAGGACAGCTGAGGGTGTCAGCGTGCTGCCTGTACTAGAACTGGGACAGCAGAGGGTGTCAGCACGCAGCCTTTACTAGACCAGGGACAGCCAAGGGTGTCAGCGCGCTGCGTGTCCTAAACCAGGGACGGCCGAGTGTATCAGCGCGCTGACTGTCCTAGACCAGCGACAGCCAAGGATGTCAGGGTGCTGCCTGTACTAGACAAGGGACAGCCGAGGGTGTCAGCGTGCTGCCTGTACTAGAACTGGGACAGCAGAGGGTGTCAGCGCGCTGCCTGTACTAAACCAGGGACAGACAAGTGTGTCACCACCCTGTCTGTCCTAAACCAGGGAAAGCCGAGGGTGTCAGTGCGCTGCCTGTGCTTGACTAGGGACAGCCGAGGGTGTCTGCAAACTGCCTGTGCTAGACTAGGGACAGCCAAGGGTGTCAGCGCGCTGCTTGTACTGGACCAGGGAAAGCCGAGTGTGTCAGCGCGCTGCCTGTACTAAACCAGGGACACCCAAGGGTGTCAGCGCGATGCTTGTACTAAACCAGGGACACCAAAGGGTGTCAGCGCACTGCCTGTACTAAACCACGGACAGCCGAGGGTGTCAGCGCGCTGCCTGTAGTAGACCAGGGACAGCCAAGGGTGTCAGCGCACTGCTTGTACTAAACCAAGGACAGCTGAGGGTGTCAGCGTGCTGTCTGCACTAGAACTGGGACAGCAGAGGGTGTCAGCACGCAGCCTGTACTAGACCAGGGACAGCCAAGGGTGACAGCGCGCTGCGTGTCCTAAACCAGGGACGGCCGAGTGTATCAGCGTGCTGCCTGTCCTAGACCAGCGACAGCCAAGGATGTCAGCGTGCTGCCTGTACTAGACCAGGGACAGCCGAGTGTGTCAGCGCGGTGCCTGTGCTAGTCCTGGGACAGCCGAGGGTGTCAGCGCGCTGCCTGTGCTAGAACAGGGACAGCCAAGGGTGTCAGCGCGCTGCCTGTACTAGAACAGGGACAGCCAAGGGTGTCAGCGCGCTGCCTGTACTAAACCAGAGACAGCCAAGGGTGTGAGCATGGTGCCTGTCCTAACCAGGGACAGCCGAGGGTGTCAGCATGCTGCCTGTACTAAACCAGTGACAGCTGAGGGTGTCAGTGCACTGCCTGTACTAAACCAGGGACAGACAAGGGTGTCACCACCCTGCCTGTACTAAACCAGGGACAGCCGAGGGTGTCAGCATGCTGCCTGTACTAAACCAGGGACAGCCGAATGTGTCAGCGTGCTGCCTGTCCTAGACCAGGGACAGCCAAGTGTGTCAGCATGCTGCCTGTACTAAACAAAGGACAGCCGAGGGTGTCAGCGTGCTGCCTGTACTGGACCAGCGACAGCCGAGGGTGTTAGCGCACTACCTGTACTAAACCAGGGACAGCCCAGTGTGTCAGCGTGCTGCCTGTACTAAACCAGGGACACCCAAGGGTGCCAGCGCGATGCTTGTACTAAACCAGGGACAGCCGAGGGTGTCAGCGCACTGCCTGGCCTAAAATAGGGACAGCCGAGTGTGTCAGTGCGGTGCTTGTGCTAGTCCTGGGACAGCCGAGGGTGTCAGCGCGCTGCCTGTGCTAGAACAGGGACAGCCGAGGGTGTCAGCGCGTTGCCTGTACTAAACCAGAGACAGCCGAGGGTGTGAGCATGGTGCCTGTGCTAGACTAGGGACAGCCAAGGGTGTCAGCGCGCTGCCTGTACTAGACCAGAGACAGCCGAGGGTGTGAGCATGGTGCCTATGCTAGACTAGGGACAGCCGAGGGTGTCAGCGCGCTGCCTGTACTAAACCAGGGACACCCAGGGTGTCAGCGCGATGTTTGTACTAAACCAGGGACACCAAAGGGTGTCAGCGCACTGCCTGTACTAAACCACGGACAGCCGAGGGTGTCAGCGCGCTGCCTGTAGTAGACCAAGGACAGCCAAGGGTGTCAGCGCGCTGCTTGTACTAAACCAAGGACAGCTGAGGGTGTCAGCGTGCTGCCTGTACTACAACTGGGACAGCCGAGTGTGTCAGCGCGCTGCCTGTACTAGACCACTGATAGCCAAGCGTGTCAGCGCGCTGCCTGTCCTAGACCAGGGACAGCCGAGCTTGTCAGCATGCTGCCTGTACTAGACCAGGGACAGGCGAGGGTGTCAGCTCAATTCTTGTACTAAACCAGGGAGGCGAAGGGTATCAGCGCGCTGCCTGTAATAAACCAGGGACATCCAGGGGTGTCAGCGCGATGCTTGTACTAAACCAGGGACAGCCGAGTGTGTCAGCGCACTGCCTGTACTAAACCAGGGATGGCAGAGGGTGTCAGCGCGATGCCTGTACTAAACCAGGTACAGCCGAGGGTGTCAGCACGATGCTTGTACTAAACCAGCTACACCCAAGGGTGTCAGCGAGATGCCTGTCCTAAACCAGCGACACCCGAGGGTGTCAGCGCACTGCCTGTCCTAAACCAGGGACAGCCGAGGGCGTCAGTGCACTGCCTGTCCTAAACCAGCGAGAGCCGAGGGTGTCAGTGCGGTGCCTGTGCTAGAACAGGGACAGCCAAGGGTGTCAGTGCGCTGCCTGTGCTAGTCCTGGGACAGCCGAGAGTGTCAGCGCGGTGCCTGTGCTAGAACAGGGACAGCCGAGCGTGTCAGCGCGCTGCCTGTACTAAACCAGGGACAGCCGAGGGTGTCAGCATGGTGCCTGTGCTAGAACAGGGACAGCCAAGGGTGTCAGTGTGCTGCCTGTCCTAAACCAGAGACAGACAAGGGTGTCAGCATGCTGCCTGTACTAAACCAGGGACAGACAAGGGTGTCGCCACCCTGCCTGTACTAAACCAGGGACAGCCAAGGGTGTCAGCATGCTGCCTGTACTAAACCAGGGACAGACAAGGGTGTCACCACCCTGTCTGTCCTAAACCAGGGACAGCCGAGGGTGTCAGCATGCTGCCTGTACTAAACCAGGGACAGACAAGGGTGTCACCACCCTGTCTGTCCTAAACCAGGGACAGCCGAGGGTGTTAGCATGCTGCCTGTACTAAACCAGGGACAGCCGAATGTGTCAGCGTGCTGCCTGTCCTAGACCAGGGACAGCCAAGTGTGTCAGCACGCTGCCTGTACTAAACCAAGGAAAGCCGAGGGTGTCAGCGTGCTGCCTGTACAGGACCAGCGACAGCCGAGGGTGTTAGCGCACTACCTGTACTAAACCAGGGACAGCCCAGTGTGTCAGCGTGCTGCCTGTACTAAAGCAGGGACACCCAAGGGTGCCAGCGCGATGCGTGTACTAAACCAGGGACAGCCGAGGGTGTCAGCGCACTGCCTGGCCTAAAACAGGGACAGCCGAGGGTGTCTGTGCGGTGCCTGTGCTAGTCCTGGGACAGCCGAGGGTGTCAGCGCGCTGCCTGTGCTAGAACAGGGACAGCCGAGGGTGTCAGCGAGCTGCCTGTACTAAACCAGAGACAGCCGAGGGTGTGAGCATGGTGCCTGTGCTAGACTAGGGACAGACAAGGGTGTCAGCGCGCTGCCTGTACTAAACCAGAGACAGCCGAGGGTGTGAGCACGGTGCCTGTGCTAGACTAGGGACAGCCAAGGGTGTCACCACCCTGTCTGTCCTAAACCAGGGACAGACAAGGGTGTCACCACCCTGTCTGTCCTAAACCAGGGACAGCCGAGGGTGTCAGTGCACTGCCAGTGCTTGACTAGGGACAGCCGAGGGTGACTGCACACTGCCCGTGCTAGACTAGGGACAGCCGAGTGTGTCAGCGCGATGCCTGTACTGGACCAGGGAAAGCCGAGTGTGTCAGCGCGCTGCCTGTGCTAAACCAGGGACACCCAAGGGTGTCAGCGCGATGCTTGTACTAAACCAGGGACACCAAAGGGTGTCAGCGCACTGCCTGTACTAAACCACGGACAGCCGAGGGTGTCAGCGCGCTGCCTGTAGTAGACCAAGGACAGCCAAGGGTGTCAGCGCGCTGCTTGTACTAAACCAAGGACAGCTGAGGGTGTCAGCGTGCTGCCTGTACTACAACTGGGACAGCCGAGTGTGTCAGCATGCTCCCTGTACTAGACCAGTGATAGCCAAGCGTGTCAGCGCGCTGCCTGTCCTAGACCAGGGACAGCCGAGCTTGTCAGCATGCTGCCTGTACTAGACCAGGGACAGGCGAGGGTGTCAGCTCAATTCTTGAACTAAACCAGGGAGGCGAAGGGTATCAGCGCGCTGCCTGTAATAAACCAGGGACATCCAGGGGTGTCAGCGCGATGCTTGTACTAAACCAGGGACAGCCGAGTGTGTCAGCGCACTGCCTGTACTAAACCAGGGACGGCCGAGGGTGTCAGCGCGATGCCTGTACTAAACCAGGTACAGCTGAGGGTGTCAGCACGATGCTTGTACTAAACCAGCTACACCCAAGGGTGTCAGCGAGATGCCTGTCCTAAACCAGCGACACCCGAGGGTGTCGGCGTGCTGCCTGTCCTATACCAGGGACAGCCGAGAGCGTCAGTGCACTGCCTGTCCTAAACCAGGGACAGCCGAGGGTGTCTGCACACTGCCTGTGCTAGTCCTGGGACAGCCGGGGGTGTCAGCGCGGTGCCTGTGCTAGTCCTGGGACAGCCGAGGGTGTCAGCGCGCTGCCTGTGCTAAACCAGGGACAGCCGAATGTGTCAGCGTGCTGCCTGTCCTAGACCAGTGACAGCCAAGTGTGTCAGCACGCTGCCTGTACTAAACCAAGGAGAGCCGAGGGTGTCAGCGTGCTGCCTGTACTGGACCAGCGACAGCCGAGGGTGTTAGCGCACTACCTGTACTAAACCAGGGACAGCCCAGTGTGTCAGTGTGCTGCCTGTACTAAAGTAGGGACACCCAAGGGTGCCAGCGCGATGCTTGTACTAAACCAGGGACAGCCGAGGGTGTCAGCGTACTGCCTGGCCTAAAAAAGGGACAGCCGAGGGTGTCAGTGTGGTGCCTGTGCTAGTCCTGGGATAGCCGAGGCTGTCAGCGCACTGCCTGTGCTAGAACAGGGACAGCCGAGGGTGTCAGCGCGCTGCCTGTACTAAACCAGAGACAGCCGAGGGTGTGAGCATGGTGCCTGTGCTAGACTAGGGACAGCCGAGGGTGTCAGCGCGCTGCCTGTACTAAACCAGAGACAGCCGAGGGTGTGAGCATGGTGCCTGTGCTAGACTAGGGACAGCCATGGGTGTCAGCGCGCTGCCTGTGCTAAACCAGGGACAGACAAGGGTGTCACCACCCTGTCTGTCCTAAACCAGGGACAGCCGAGGGTGTCAGTGCGCTGCCTCTGCTTGACTAGGGACAGCCGAGGGTGACTGCACACTGCCTGTGCTAGACTAGGGACAGCCGAGGGTGTCAGCGCGATGCCTGTACTGGACCAGGGAAAGCCGAGTGTGTCAGCGCGCTGCCTGTACTAAACCAGGGACACCCAAGGGTGTCAGCGCGATGCTTGTACTAAACCAGGGGCACCAAAGGGTGTCAGCGCACTGCCTGTACTAAACCACGGACAGCCGAGGGTGTCAGCGCGCTGCCTGTAGTAGACCAAGGACAGCCAAGGGTGTCAGCGCGCTGCTTGTACTAAACCAAGGACAGCTGAGGGTGTCAGAGTGCTGCCTGTACTAGAACAGGGACAGCCGAGTGTGTCAGCATGCTCCCTGTACTAGACCAGTGATAGCCAAGCGTGTCAGCGCGCTGCCTGTCCTAGACCAGGGACAGCCGAGCTTGTCAGCATGCTGCCTGTACTAGACCAGGGACAGGCGAGGGTGTCAGCTCAATTCTTGTACTAAACCAGGGAGGCGAAGGGTATCAGTGCGCTGCCTGTAATAAACCAGGGACATCCAGGGGTGTCAGAGCGATGCTTGTACTAAACCAGGGACAGCCGAGTGTGTCAGCGCACTGCCTGTACTAAACCAGGGACAGCCGAGGGTGTCAGCGCGATGCCTGTACTAAACCAGGTACAGCTGAGGGTGTCAGCACGATGCTTGTACTAAACAAGCTACACCCAAGGGTGTCAGCGAGATGCCTGTCCTAAACCAGCGACACCCGAGGGTGTCGGCGTGCTGCCTGTCGGAAACCAGGGACAGCCGAGCGTGTCAGTGCGGTGCCCGTACTAAACCAGGGACAGCCAAGGGTGTCAGCGCGCTGCCTGTACTAAACCAGAGACAGCCAAGGGTGTGAGCATGGTGCCTGTCCTAAACCAGGGACAGACAAGGGTGTCACCACCCTGTCTGTCCTAAACCAGGCACAGCCGAGGGTGTCAGTGCGCTGCCTGTGCTTGACTAGGGACAGCCGAGGGTGTCTGCACACTACCTGTGCTAGACTAGGGACAGCCGAGGGTGTCAGTGTGCTGCCTGTACTAAACCAGGGACACCCAAGGGTGTCAGCGCGATGCTTGTACTAAACCAGGGACACCAAAGGGTGTCAGCGCACTGCCTGTACTAAACCACGGACAGCCGAGGGTGTCAGCGCGCTGTCTGTAGTAGACCAGGGACAGCCAAGGGTGTCAGCGTGCTGCTTGTACTAAACCAAGGACTGCTGAGGGTGTCAGTGTGCTGCCTGTACTAGAACTGGGACAGCAGAGGGTGTCAGCACGCAGCCTGTACTATACCAGGGACAGCCAAGGGTGACAGCACGCTGCGTGTCCTAAACCAGGGACGGCCGAGTGTATCAGCGTGCTGCCTGTCCTAGACCACTGACAGCCAAGGATGTCAGCGTGCTACCTGTCATTGACCAGCGACAGCCAAGGGTGTCAGCGTGCTGCCTGTACTAGACCAGGGACAGCCGAGTGTGTCAGCATGCTCCCTGTACTAGACCAGTGATAGCCAAGCGTGTCAGCGCGCTGCCTGTCCTAGACCAGGGACAGCCGAGCTTGTCAGCATGCTGCCTGTACTAGACCAGGGACAGGCGAGGGTGTCAGCTCAATTCTTGTACTAAACCAGGGAGGCGAAGGGTATCAGCGCGCTGCCTGTAATAAACCAGGGACATCCAGGGGTGTAAGCACGATGCTTGTACTAAACCAGGGACAGCCGAGTGTGTCAGCGCACTGCCTGTACTAAACCAGGGACGGCCGAGGGTGTCAGCGCGATGCTTGTACTAAACCAGGGACAGCCGAGTGTGTCAGCGCACTGCCTGTACTAAACCAGGTACGGCCGAGGGTGTCAGCGCGATGCCTGTACTAAACCAGGTACAGCCGAGGGTGTCAGCGAGATGCCTGTACTAAACCAGCGACACCCGAGGGTGTCGGCGTGCTGCCTGTCCTAAAATAGGGACAGCCGAGGACGTCAGCGCACTGCCTGGCCTAAAACAGGGAGAGCCGAGGGTGTCAGTGCGGTGTCTGTGCTAGTCCTGGGACAGCCGCGGGTGTCAGCGCGCTGCCTGTGCTAGAACAGGGACACCCAAGGGTGTCAGCGCGCTGCCTGTACTAAACCAGAGACAGCCGAGGGTGTGAGCATGGTGCCTGTGCTAGACTAGGGACAGCCAAGGGTGTCAGCGTGCTGCCTGTACTAAACCAGGGACAGACAAGGGTGTCACCACCCTGTCTGTCCTAAACCAGGGACAGCCGAGGGTGTCAGCGCGCTGCCTGTACTAAACCAGGGACACCCAAGGGTGTCAGCGTGCTGCCTGTACTGAACCAGGGACACCCAAGGGTGTCAGCGCGATGCTTGTACTAAACCAGGGACAGCCGAGGGTGTCAGCGCACTGCCTGTACTAAACCAGGGACACCCAAAGATGTCAGCGCGATGCTTGTACTAAACCAGGGACAGCCGAGTGTGTCAGCGCACTGCCTGTACAAAACCAGGGACGGCCGAGGGTGTCAGCGCGATGCCTGTACTAAACCAGGTACAGCCGAGGGTGTCAGCACAATGCTTGTACTAAACCAGCTACACCCAAGGGTGTCAGCGAGATGCCTGTCCTAAACCAGCGACACCCGAGGGTGTCGGCGTGCTGCCTGTCGGAAACCAGGGACAGCCGAGGGTGTCAGCGTACTGCCTGTCCTAAACCAGGGACAGCCGAGGGTGTCAGTGCGGTGCCTGTGCTAGTCCTGGGACAGCCGAGGGTGTCAGCGCGGTGCCTGTGCTAGTCCTGGGACAGCCGAGGGTGTCGGCGCGCTGCCTGTGCTAAACCAGGGACAGCCGAATGTGTCAGCGTGCTGCCTGTCCTAGACCAGTGACAGCCAAGTGTGTCAGCACGCTGCCTGTACTAAACCAAGGAGAGCCGAGGGTGTCAGCGTGCTGCCTGTACTGGACCAGCGACAGCCGAGGGTGTTAGCGCACTACCTGTACTAAACCAGGGACAGCCCAGTGTGTCAGTGTGCTGCCTGTACTAAAGCAGGGACACCCAAGGGTGCCAGCGCGATGCTTGTACTAAACCAGGGACAGCCGAGGGTGTCAGCGTACTGCCTGGCCTAAAAAAGGGACAGCCGACGGTGTCAGTGCGGTGCCTGTGCTAGTCCTGGGACAGCCGAGGCTGTCAGCGCGCTGCCTGTGCTAGAACAGGGACAGACAAGGGTGTCACCACCCTGTCTGTCCTAAACCAGGGACAGCCGAGGGTGTCAGTGCGCTGCCTCTGCTTGACTAGGGACAGCCGAGGGTGACTGCACACTGCCTGTGCTAGACTAGGGACAGCCGAGGGTGTCAGCGCGATGCCTGTACTGGACCAGGGAAAGCCGAGTGTGTCAGCGCGCTGCCTGTACTAAACCAGGGACACCCAAGGGTGTCAGCGCGATGCTTGTACTAAACCAGGGGCACCAAAGGGTGTCAGCGCACTGCCTGTACTAAACCACGGACAGCCGAGGGTGTCAGCGCGCTGCCTGTAGTAGACCAAGGACAGCCAAGGGTGTCAGCGCGCTGCTTGTACTAAACCAAGGACAGCTGAGGGTGTCAGCGTGCTGCCTGTACTAGAACAGGGACAGCCGAGTGTGTCAGCATGCTCCCTGTACTAGACCAGTGATAGCCAAGCGTGTCAGCGCGCTGCCTGTCCTAGACCAGGGACAGCCGAGCTTGTCAGCATGCTGCCTGTACTAGACCAGGGACAGGCGAGGGTGTCAGCTCAATTCTTGTACTAAACCAGGGAGGCGAAGGGTATCAGTGCGCTGCCTGTAATAAACCAGGGACATCCAGGGGTGTCAGAGCGATGCTTGTACTAAACCAGGGACAGCCGAGTGTGTCAGCGCACTGCCTGTACTAAACCAGGGACGGCCGAGGGTGTCAGCGCGATGCCTGTACTAAACCAGGTACAGCTGAGGGTGTCAGCACAATGCTTGTACTAAACCAGCTACACCCAAGGGTGTCAGCGAGATGCCTGTCCTAAACCAGCGACACCCGAGGGTGTCGGCGTGCTGCCTGTCAGAAACCAGGGACAGCCGAGGGCGTCAGCGCACTGCCTGTCCTAAACCAGGGACAGCCACGGGTGTCAGCGCGGTGCCTGTACTAAACCAGGGACAGCCAAGGGTGTCAGCATGCTGCCTGTACTAAACCAGGGACAGCCAAGGGTGTCAGCGCGCTGCCTGTACTAAACCAGAGACAGCCAAGGGTGTGAGCATGGTGCCTGTCCTAATCCAGGAACAGATAAGGGTGTCACCACCCTGTCTGTCCTAAACCAGGGACAGCCGAGGGTGTCAGTGCGCTGCCTGTGCTTGACTAGGGACAGCCGAGGGTGTCAGTGTGCTGCCTGTACTAAACCAGGGACACCCAAGGGTGTCAGCGCGATGCTTGTACTAAACCAGGGACACCAAAGGGTGTCAGTGCACTGCCTGTCCTAAACCAGGGACAGCCGAGGGTGTCAGTGCGGTGCCTGTGCTAGTCCTGGGACAGCCGAGGGTGTCAGCGCGGTGCCTGTGCTAGTCCTGGGACAGCCGAGGGTGTCGGCGCGCTGCCTGTGCTAAACCAGGGACAGCCGAATGTGTCAGCGTGCTGCCTGTCCTAGACCAGTGACAGCCAAGTGTGTCAGCACGCTGCCTGTACTAAACCAAGGAGAGCCGAGGGTGTCAGCGTGCTGCCTGTACTGGACCAGCGACAGCCGAGGGTGTTAGTGCACTACCTGTACTAAACCAGGGACAGCCCAGTGTGTCAGTGTGCTGCCTGTACTAAAGCAGGGACACCCAAGGGTGCCAGCGCGATGCTTGTACTAAACCAGGGACAGCCGAGGGTGTCAGCGTACTGCCTGGCCTAAAAAAGGGACAGCCGAGGGTGTCAGTGCGGTGCCTGTGCTAGTCCTGGGACAGCCGAGGCTGTCAGCGCGCTGCCTGTGCTAGAACAGGGACAGCCGAGGGTGTCAGCGCGCTGCCTGTACTAAACCAGAGACAGCCGAGGGTGTGAGCATGTTGCCTGTGCTAGACTAGGGACAGCCGAGGGTGTCAGCGCGCTGCCTGTACTAAACCAGGGACACCCAAGGGTGTCAGCGTGCTGCCTGTACTGAACCAGGGACACCCAAGGGTGTCAGCGCGATGCTTGTACTAAACCAGGGACAGCCGAGGGTGTCAGCGCACTGCCTGTACTAAACCAGGGACACCCAAAGGTGTCAGCGCGATGCTTGTACTAAACCAGGGACAGCCGAGTGTGTCAGCGCACTGCCTGTACAAAACCAGGGACGGCCGAGGGTGTCAGCGCGATGCCTGTACTAAACCAGGTACAGCCGAGGGTGTCAGCACAATGCTTGTACTAAACCAGCTACACCCAAGGGTGTCAGCGAGATGCCTGTCCTAAACCAGCGACACCCGAGGGTGTCGGCGTGCTGCCTGTCGGAAACCAGGGACAGCCGAGGGTGTCAGCGTACTGCCTGTCCTAAACCAGGGACAGCCGAGGGTGTCAGTGCGGTGCCTGTGCTAGTCCTGGGACAGCCGAGGGTGTCAGCGCGGTGCCTGTGCTAGTCCTGGGACAGCCGAGGGTGTCGGCGCGCTGCCTGTGCTAAACCAGGGACAGCCGAATGTGTCAGCGTGCTGCCTGTCCTAGACCAGTGACAGCCAAGTGTGTCAGCACGCTGCCTGTACTAAACCAAGGAGAGCCGAGGGTGTCAGCGTGCTGGCTGTACTGGACCAGCGACAGCCGAGGGTGTTAGCGCACTACCTGTACTAAACCAGGGACAGCCCAGTGTGTCAGTGTGCTGCCTGTACTAAAGCAGGGACACCCAAGGGTGCCAGCGCGATGCTTGTACTAAACCAGGGACAGCCGAGGGTGTCAGCGTACTGCCTGGCCTAAAAAAGGGACAGCCGACGGTGTCAGTGCGGTGCCTGTGCTAGTCCTGGGACAGCCGAGGCTGTCAGCGCGCTGCCTGTGCTAGAACAGGGACAGACAAGGGTGTCACCACCCTGTCTGTCCTAAACCAGGGACAGCCGAGGGTGTCAGTGCGCTGCCTCTGCTTGACTAGGGACAGCCGAGGGTGACTGCACACTGCCTGTGCTAGACTAGGGACAGCCGAGGGTGTCAGCGCGATGCCTGTACTGGACCAGGGAAAGCCGAGTGTGTCAGCGCGCTGCCTGTACTAAACCAGGGACACCCAAGGGTGTCAGCGCGATGCTTGTACTAAACCAGGGGCACCAAAGGGTGTCAGCGCACTGCCTGTACTAAACCACGGACAGCCGAGGGTGTCAGCGCGCTGCCTGTAGTAGACCAAGGACAGCCAAGGGTGTCAGCGCGCTGCTTGTACTAAACCAAGGACAGCTGAGGGTGTCAGCGTGCTGCCTGTACTAGAACAGGGACAGCCGAGTGTGTCAGCATGCTCCCTGTACTAGACCAGTGATAGCCAAGCGTGTCAGCGCGCTGCCTGTCCTAGACCAGGGACAGCTGAGCTTGTCAGCATGCTGCCTGTACTAGACCAGGGACAGGCGAGGGTGTCAGCTCAATTCTTGTACTAAACCAGGGAGGCGAAGGGTATCAGTGCGCTGCCTGTAATAAACCAGGGACATCCAGGGGTGTCAGAGCGATGCTTGTACTAAACCAGGGACAGCCGAGTGTGTCAGCGCACTGCCTGTACTAAACCAGGGACGGCCGAGGGTGTCAGCGCGATGCCTGTACTAAACCAGGTACAGCTGAGGGTGTCAGCACAATGCTTGTACTAAACCAGCTACACCCAAGGGTGTCAGCGAGATGCCTGTCCTAAACCAGCGACACCCGAGGGTGTCGGCGTGCTGCCTGTCAGAAACCAGGGACAGCCGAGGGCGTCAGCGCACTGCCTGTCCTAAACCAGGGACAGCCACGGGTGTCAGCGCGGTGCCTGTACTAAACCAGGGACAGCCAAGGGTGTCAGCATGCTGCCTGTACTAAACCAGGGACAGCCAAGGGTGTCAGCGCGCTGCCTGTACTAAACCAGAGACAGCCAAGGGTGTGAGCATGGTGCCTGTCCTAATCCAGGGACAGATAAGGGTGTCACCACCCTGTCTGTCCTAAACCAGGGACAGCCGAGGGTGTCAGTGCGCTGCCTGTGCTTGACTAGGGACAGCCGAGGGTGTCAGTGTGCTGCCTGTACTAAACCAGGGACACCCAAGGGTGTCAGCGCGATGCTTGTACTAAACCAGGGACACCAAAGGGTGTCAGTGCACTGCCTGTCCTAAACCAGGGACAGCCGAGGGTGTCAGTGCGGTGCCTGTGCTAGTCCTGGGACAGCCGAGGGTGTCAGCGCGGTGCCTGTGCTAGTCCTGGGACAGCCGAGGGTGTCGGCGCGCTGCCTGTGCTAAACCAGGGACAGCCGAATGTGTCAGCGTGCTGCCTGTCCTAGACCAGTGACAGCCAAGTGTGTCAGCACGCTGCCTGTACTAAACCAAGGAGAGCCGAGGGTGTCAGCGTGCTGCCTGTACTGGACCAGCGACAGCCGAGGGTGTTAGTGCACTACCTGTACTAAACCAGGGACAGCCCAGTGTGTCAGTGTGCTGCCTGTACTAAAGCAGGGACACCCAAGGGTGCCAGCGCGATGCTTGTACTAAACCAGGGACAGCCGAGGGTGTCAGCGTACTGCCTGGCCTAAAAAAGGGACAGCCGAGGGTGTCAGTGCGGTGCCTGTGCTAGTCCTGGGACAGCCGAGGCTGTCAGCGCGCTGCCTGTGCTAGAACAGGGACAGCCGAGGGTGTCAGCGCGCTGCCTGTACTAAACCAGAGACAGCCGAGGGTGTGAGCATGTTGCCTGTGCTAGACTAGGGACAGCCGAGGGTGTCAGCGCGCTGCCTGTACTAAACCAGAGACAGCCGAGGGTGTGAGCATGGTGCCTGTGCTAGACCAGGGACAGCTAAGGGTGTCAGCGCGCTGCCTGTGCTAAACCAGGGACAGACAAGGGTGTCACCACCCTGTCTGTCCTAAACCAGGGACAGCCGAGGGTGTCAGTGCGCTGCCTCTGCTTGACTAGGGACAGCCTAGGGTGACTGCACACTGCCTGTGCTAGACTAGGGACAGCCGAGGGTGTCAGCGCGATGCCTGTACTGGACCAGGGAAAGCCGAGTGTGTCAGCGCGCTGCCTGTACTAAACCAGGGACACCCAAGGGTGTCAGTGCGATGCTTGTACTAAACCAGGGGCACCAAAGGGTGTCAGCGCACTGCCTGTACTAAACCACGGACAGCCGAGGGTGTCAGCGCGCTGCCTGTAGTAGACCAAGGACAGCCAAGGGTGTCAGCGCGCTGCTTGTACTAAACCAAGGACAGCTGAGGGTGTCAGCGTGCTGCCTGTACTAGAACAGGGACAGCCGAGTGTGTCAGCATGCTCCCTGTACTAGACCAGTGATAGCCAAGCGTGTCAGCGCGCTGCCTGTCCTAGACCAGGGACAGCCGAGCTTGTCAGCATGCTGCCTGTACTAGACCAGGGACAGGCGAGGGTGTCAGCTCAATTCTTGTACTAAACCAGGGAGGCGAAGGGTATCAGTGCGCTGCCTGTAATAAACCAGGGACATCCAGGGGTGTCAGAGCGATGCTTGTACTAAACCAGGGACAGCCGAGTGTGTCAGCGCACTGCCTGTACTAAACCAGGGACAGCCGAGGGTGTCAGCGCGATGCCTGTACTAAACCAGGTACAGCTGAGGGTGTCAGCACGATGCTTGTACTAAACCAGCTACACCCAAGGGTGTCAGCGAGATGCCTGTCCTAAACCAGCGACACCCGAGGGTGTCGGCGTGCTGCCTGTCAGAAACCAGGGACAGCCGAGGGCGTCAGCGCACTGCCTGTCCTAAACCAGGGACAGCCACGGGTGTCAGCGCGGTGCCTGTACTAAACCAGGGACAGCCAAGGGTGTCAGTGCGCTGCCTGTCCTAAACCAGGGACAGCCGAGGGTGTCAGCATGCTGCCTGTACTAAACCAGGGACAGCCAAGGGTGTCAGCGCGCTGCCTGTACTAAACCAGAGACAGCCAAGGGTGTCAGCGCGATGCTTGTACTAAACCAGGGACACCAAAGGGTGTCAGTGCACTGCCTGTCCTAAACCAGGGACAGCCGAGGGTGTCAGTGCGGTGCCTGTGCTAGTCCTGGGACAGCCGAGGGTGTCAGCGCGGTGCCTGTGCTAGTCCTGGGACAGCCGAGGGTGTCGGCGCGCTGCCTGTGCTAAACCAGGGACAGCCGAATGTGTCAGCGTGCTGCCTGTCCTAGACCAGTGACAGCCAAGTGTGTCAGCACGCTGCCTGTACTAAACCAAGGAGAGCCGAGGGTGTCAGCGTGCTGCCTGTACTGGACCAGCGACAGCCGAGGGTGTTAGCGCACTACCTGTACTAAACCAGGGACAGCCCAGTGTGTCAGTGTGCTGCCTGTACTAAAGCAGGGACACCCAAGGGTGCCAGCGCGATGCTTGTACTAAACCAGGGACAGCCGAGGGTGTCAGCGTACTGCCTGGCCTAAAAAAGGGACAGCCGACGGTGTCAGTGCGGTGCCTGTGCTAGTCCTGGGACAGCCGAGGCTGTCAGCGCGCTGCCTGTGCTAGAACAGGGACAGACAAGGGTGTCACCACCCTGTCTGTCCTAAACCAGGGACAGCCGAGGGTGTCAGTGCGCTGCCTCTGCTTGACTAGGGACAGCCGAGGGTGACTGCACACTGCCTGTGCTAGACTAGGGACAGCCGAGGGTGTCAGCGCGATGCCTGTACTGGACCAGGGAAAGCCGAGTGTGTCAGCGCGCTGCCTGTACTAAACCAGGGACACCCAAGGGTGTCAGCGCGATGCTTGTACTAAACCAGGGGCACCAAAGGGTGTCAGCGCACTGCCTGTACTAAACCACGGACAGCCGAGGGTGTCAGCGCGCTGCCTGTAGTAGACCAAGGACAGCCAAGGGTGTCAGCGCGCTGCTTGTACTAAACCAAGGACAGCTGAGGGTGTCAGCGTGCTGCCTGTACTAGAACAGGGACAGCCGAGTGTGTCAGCATGCTCCCTGTACTAGACCAGTGAGAGCCAAGCGTGTCAGCGCGCTGCCTGTCCTAGACCAGGGACAGCCGAGCTTGTCAGCATGCTGCCTGTACTAGACCAGGGACAGGCGAGGGTGTCAGCTCAATTCTTGTACTAAACCAGGGAGGCGAAGGGTATCAGTGCGCTGCCTGTAATAAACCAGGGAAATCCAGGGGTGTCAGAGCGATGCTTGTACTAAACCAGGGACAGCCGAGTGTGTCAGCGCACTGCCTGTACTAAACCAGGGACGGCCGAGGGTGTCAGCGCGATGCCTGTACTAAACCAGGTACAGCTGAGGGTGTCAGCACAATGCTTGTACTAAACCAGCTACACCCAAGGGTGTCAGCGAGATGCCTGTCCTAAACCAGCGACACCCGAGGGTGTCGGCGTGCTGCCTGTCAGAAACCAGGGACAGCCGAGGGCGTCAGCGCACTGCCTGTCCTAAACCAGGGACAGCCACGGGTGTCAGCGCGGTTTCTGTACTAAACCAGGGACAGCCAAGGGTGTCAGCATGCTGCCTGTACTAAACCAGGGACAGCCAAGGGTGTCAGCGCGCTGCCTGTACTAAACCAGAGACAGCCAAGGGTGTGAGCATGGTGCCTGTCCTAATCCAGGGACAGATAAGGGTGTCACCACCCTGTCTGTCCTAAACCAGGGACAGCCGAGGGTGTCAGTGCGCTGCCTGTGCTTGACTAGGGACAGCCGAGGGTGTCAGTGTGCTGCCTGTACTAAACCAGGGACACCCAAGGGTGTCAGCGCGATGCTTGTACTAAACCAGGGACACCAAAGGCTGTCAGTGCACTGCCTGTCCTAAACCAGGGACAGCCGAGGGTGTCAGTGCGGTGCCTGTGCTAGTCCTGGGACAGCCGAGGGTGTCAGCGCGGTGCCTGTGCTAGTCCTGGGACAGCCGAGGGTGTCGGCGCGCTGCCTGTGCTAAACCAGGGACAGCCGAATGTGTCAGCGTGCTGCCTGTCCTAGACCAGTGACAGCCAAGTGTGTCAGCACGCTGCCTGTACTAAACCAAGGAGAGCCGAGGGTGTCAGCGTGCTGCCTGTACTGGACCAGCGACAGCCGAGGGTGTTAGCGCACTACCTGTACTAAACCAGGGACAGCCCAGTGTGTCAGTGTGCTGCCTGTACTAAAGCAGGGACACCCAAGGGTGCCAGCGCGATGCTTGTACTAAACCAGGGACAGCCGAGGGTGTCAGCGTACTGCCTGGCCTAAAAAAGGGACAGCCGAGGGTGTCAGTGCGGTGCCTGTGCTAGTCCTGGGACAGCCGAGGCTGTCAGCGCGCTGCCTGTGCTAGAACAGGGACAGCCGAGGGTGTCAGCGCGCTGCCTGTACTAAACCAGAGACAGCCGAGGGTGTGAGCATGTTGCCTGTGCTAGACTAGGGACAGCCGAGGGTGTCAGCGCGCTGCCTGTACTAAACCAGAGACAGCCGAGGGTGTGAGCATGGTGCCTGTGCTAGACCAGGGACAGCTAAGGGTGTCAGCGCGCTGCCTGTGCTAAACCAGGGACAGACAAGGGTGTCACCACCCTGTCTGTCCTAAACCAGGGACAGCCGAGGGTGTCAGTGCGCTGCCTCTGCTTGACTAGGGACAGCCGAGGGTGACTGCACACTGCCTGTGCTAGACTAGGGACAGCCGAGGGTGTCAGCGCGATGCCTGTACTGGACCAGGGAAAGCCGAGTGTGTCAGCGCGCTGCCTGTACTAAACCAGGGACACCCAAGGGTGTCCGTGCGAAGCTTGTACTAAACCAGGGGCACCAAAGGGTGTCAGCGCACTGCCTGTACTAAACCACGGACAGCCGAGGGTGTCAGCGCGCTGCCTGTAGTAGACCAAGGACAGCCAAGGGTGTCAGCGCGCTGCTTGTACTAAACCAAGGACAGCTGAGGGTGTCAGCGTGCTGCCTGTACTAGAACAGGGACAGCCGAGTGTGTCAGCATGCTCCCTGTACTAGACCAGTGATAGCCAAGCGTGTCAGCGCGCTGCCTGTCCTAGACCAGGGACAGCCGAGCTTGTCAGCATGCTGCCTGTACTAGACCAGGGACAGGCGAGGGTGTCAGCTCAATTCTTGTACTAAACCAGGGAGGCGAAGGGTATCAGGGCGCTGCCTGTAATAAACCAGGGACATCCAGGGGTGTCAGAGCGATGCTTGTACTAAACCAGGGACAGCCGAGTGTGTCAGCGCACTGCCTGTACTAAACCAGGGACAGCCGAGGGTGTCAGCGCGATGCCTGTACTAAACCAGGTACAGCTGAGGGTGTCAGCACGATGCTTGTACTAAACCAGCTACACCCAAGGGTGTCAGCGAGATGCCTGTCCTAAACCAGCGACACCCGAGGGTGTCGGCGTGCTGCCTGTCAGAAACCAGGGACAGCCGAGGGCGTCAGCGCACTGCCTGTCCTAAACCAGGGACAGCCACGGGTGTCAGCGCGGTGCCTGTACTAAACCAGGGACAGCCAAGGGTGTCAGCATGCTGCCTGTCCTAAACCAGGGACAGCCGAGGGTGTCAGCATGCTGCCTGTACTAAACCAGGGACAGCCAAGGGTGTCAGCGCGCTGCCTGTACTAAACCAGAGACAGCCAAGGGTGTGAGCATGGTGCCTGTCCTAAACCAGGGACAGATAAGGGTGTCACCACCCTGTCTGTCCTAAACCAGGGACAGCCGAGGGTGTCAGTGCGCTGCCTGTGCTTGACTAGGGACAGCCGAGGGTGTCAGTGTGCTGCCTGTACTAAACCAGGGACACCCAAGGGTGTCAGCGCGATGCTTGTACTAAACCAGGGACACCAAAGGGTGTCAGTGCACTGCCTGTCCTAAACCAGGGACAGCCGAGGGTGTCAGTGCGGTGCCTGTGCTAGTCCTGGGACAGCCGAGGGTGTCAGCGCGGTGCCTGTGCTAGTCCTGGGACAGCCGAGGGTGTCGGCGCGCTGCCTGTGCTAAACCAGGGACAGCCGAATGTGTCAGCGTGCTGCCTGTCCTAGACCAGTGACAGCCAAGTGTGTCAGCACGCTGCCTGTACTAAACCAAGGAGAGCCGAGGGTGTCAGCGTGCTGCCTGTACTGGACCAGCGACAGCCGAGGGTGTTAGCGCACTACCTGTACTAAACCAGGGACAGCCCAGTGTGTTAGTGTGCTGCCTGTACTAAAGCAGGGACACCCAAGGGTGCCAGCGCGATGCTTGTACTAAACCAGGGACAGCCGAGGGTGTCAGCGTACTGCCTGGCCTAAAAAAGGGACAGCCGAGGGTGTCAGTGCGGTGCCTGTGCTAGTCCTGGGACAGCCGAGGCTGTCAGCGCGCTGCCTGTGCTAGAACAGGGACAGCCGAGGGTGTCAGCGCGCTGCCTGTACTAAACCAGAGACAGCCGAGGGTGTGAGCATGTTGCCTGTGCTAGACTAGGGACAGCCGAGGGTGTCAGCGCGCTGCCTGTACTAAACCAGAGACAGCCGAGGGTGTGAGCATGGTGCCTGTGCTAAACCAGGGACAGACAAGGGTGTCACCACCCTGTCTGTCCTAAACCAGGGACAGCCGAGGGTGTCAGTGCGCTGCCTCTGCTTGACTAGGGACAGCCGAGGGTGACTGCACACTGCCTGTGCTAGACTAGGGACAGCCGAGGGTGTCAGCGCGATGCCTGTACTGGACCAGGGAAAGCCGAGTGTGTCAGCGCACTGCCTGTACTAAACCAGGGACACCCAAGGGTGTCAGCGCGATGCTTGTACTAAACCAGGGGCACCAAAGGGTGTCAGCGCACTGCCTGTACTAAACCACGGACAGCCGAGGGTGTCAGCGCGCTGCCTGTAGTAGACCAAGGACAGCCAAGGGTGTCAGCGCGCTGCTTGTACTAAACCAAGGACAGCTGAGGGTGTCAGCGTGCTGCCTGTACTAGAACAGGGACAGCCGAGTGTGTCAGCATGCTCCCTGTACTAGACCAGTGATAGCCAAGCGTGTCAGCGCGCTGCCTGTCCTAGACCAGGGACAGCCGAGCTTGTCAGCATGCTGCCTGTACTAGACCAGGGACAGGCGAGGGTGTCAGCTCAATTCTTGTACTAAACCAGGGAGGCGAAGGGTATCAGTGCGCTGCCTGTAATAAACCAGGGACATCCAGGGGTGTCAGAGCGATGCTTGTACTAAACCAGGGACAGCCGAGTGTGTCAGCGCACTGCCTGTACTAAACCAGGGACGGCCGAGGGTGTCAGCGCGATGCCTGTACTAAACCAGGTACAGCTGAGGTTGTCAGCACGATGCTTGTACTAAACCAGCTACACCCAAGGGTGTCAGCGAGATGCCTGTCCTAAACCAGCGACACCCGAGGGTGTCGGCGTGCTGCCTGTCAGAAACCAGGGACAGCCGAGGGCGTCAGCGCACTGCCTGTCCTAAACCAGGGACAGCCACGGGTGTCAGCGCGGTGCCTGTACTAAACCAGGGACAGCCAAGGGTGTCAGTGCGCTGCCTGTCCTAAACCAGGGACAGCCGAGGGTGTCAGCATGCTGCCTGTACTAAACCAGGGACAGCCAAGGGTGTCAGCGCGCTGCCTGTACTAAACCAGAGACAGCCAAGGGTGTGAGCATGGTGCCTGTCCTAAACCAGGGACAGATAAGGGTGTCACCACCCTGTCTGTCCTAAACCAGGGACAGCCGAGGGTGTCAGTGCGCTGCCTGTGCTTGACTAGGGACAGCCGAGGGTGTCAGTGTGCTGCCTGTACTAAACCAGGGACACCCAAGGGTGTCAGCGCGATGCTTGTACTAAACCAGGGACACCAAAGGGTGTCAGTGCACTGCCTGTACTAAACCACGGACAGCTGAGGGTGTCAGCGCGCTGCCTGTAGTAGACCAGGGACAGCCAAGGGTGTCAGCGTGCTGCTTGTACTAAACCAAGGACTGCTGAGGGTGTCAGTGTGCTGCCTGTACTAGAACTGGGACAGCAGAGGGTGTCAGCACGCAGCCTGTACTATACCAGGGACAGCCAAGGGTGACAGCACGCTGCGTGTCCTAAACCAGGGACGGCCGAGTGTATCAGCATGCTGCCTGTCCTAGACCAGTGACAGCCAAGGATGTCAGCATGCTACCTGTCATTGACCAGCGACAGCCAAGGGTGTCAGCGTGCTGCCTGTACTAGACCAGGGACAGCCGAGTGTGTCAGCATGCTCCCTGTACTAGACCAGTGATAGCCAAGCGTGTCAGCACGCTGCCTGTCCTAGACCAGGGACAGCCGAGCTTGTCAGCATGCTGCCTGTACTAGACCAGGGACAGGCGAGGGTGTCAGCTCAATTCTTGTACTAAACCAGGGAGGCGAAGGGTATCAGCGCGCTGCCTGTAATAAACCAGGGACATCCAGGGGTGTAAGCGCGATGCTTGTACTAAACCAGGGACAGCCGAGTGTGTCAGCGCACTGCCTGTACTAAACCAGGGACGGCCGAGGGTGTCAGCGCGATGCTTGTACTAAACCAGGGACAGCCGAGTGTGTCAGCGCACTGCCTGTACTAAACCAGGTACGGCCGAGGGTGTCAGCGCGATGCCTGTACTAAACCAGGTACAGCCGAGGGTGTCAGCGAGATGCCTGTACTAAACCAGCGACACCCGAGTGTGTCGGCGTGCTGCCTGTCCTAAACCAGGGACAGCCGAGGGCGTCAGCGCACTGCCTGGCCTAAAACAGGGACAGCCGAGGGTGTCAGTGCGGTGCCTGTGCTAGTCCTGGGACAGCCGCGGGTGTCAGCACGCTGCCTGTGCTAGAACAGGGACACCCAAGGGTGTCAGCGCGCTGCCTGTACTAAACCAGGGACAGCCGAGGGTGTGAGCATGGTGCCTGTGCTAGACTAGGGACAGCCAAGGGTGTCAGCGCGCTGCCTGTACTAAACCAGGGACAGACAAGGGTGTCACCACCCTGTCTGTCCTAAACCAGGGACAGCCGAGGGTGTCAGCGCGCAGCCTGTACTAAACCAGGGACACCCAAGGGTGTCAGCGTGCTGCCTGTACTAAACCAGGGACAGCCGAGGGTGTGAGCATGGTGCCTGTGCTAGACTAGGGACAGCCAAGGGTGTCAGCGCGCTGCCTGTACTAAACCAGGGACAGACAAGGGTGTCACCACCCTGTCTGTCCTAAACCAGGGACAGCCGAGGGTGTCAGCGCGCAGCCTGTACTAAACCAGGGACACCCAAGGGTGTCAGCGTGCTGCCTGTACTAAACCAGGGACACCCAAGGGTGTCAGCGCGATGCTTGTACTAAACTAGGGACAGCCGAGGGTGTCAGCGCACTGCCTGTACTAAACCAGGGACAGCCGAGGGCGTCAGCGCACTGCCTGGCCTAAAACAGGGACAGCCGAGGGTGTCAGTGCGGTGCCTGTGCTAGTCCTGGGACAGCCGCGGGTGTCAGCACGCTGCCTGTGCTAGAACAGGGACACCCAAGGGTGTCAGCGCGCTGCCTGTACTAAACCAGGGACAGCCGAGGGTGTGAGCATTGTGCCTGTGCTAGACTAGGGACAGCCAAGGGTGTCAGCGCGCTGCCTGTACTAAACCAGAGACAGCCGAGGGTGTGAGCATGGTGCCTGTGCTAGACTAGGGACAGCCAAGGGTGTCAGCGCGCTGCCTGTACTAAACCAGGGACAGACAAGGGTGTCACCACCCTGTCTGTCCTAAACCAGGGACAGCCGAGGGTGTCAGCGCGCAGCCTGTACTAAACCAGGGACACCCAAGGGTGTCAGCGTGCTGCCTGTACTAAACCAGGGACACCCAAGGGTGTCAGCGCGATGCTTGTACTAAACCAGGGACAGCCGAGGGTGTCAGCGCACTGCCTGTACTAAACCAGGGACACCCAAAGGTGTCAGCGCGATGCTTGTACTAAACCAGGGACAGCCGAGTGTGTCAGCGCACTGCCTGTACTAAACCAGGGACGGCCGAGGGTGTCAGCGCGATGCCTGTACTAAACCAGCTACAGCCGAGGGTGTCAGCACGATGCTTGTACTAAACCAGCTACACCCAAGGGTGTCAGCGAGATGCCTGTCCTAAACCAGCGACACCCGAGAGTGTCGGCGTGCTGCCTGTCGGAAACCAGGGATAGCCGAGGGCGTCAGCGCACTGCCTGGCCTAAACCAGGGACAGCCGAGGGTGTCAGTGCGGTGCCTGTTCTAGTCCTGGGACAGCCGAGGGTGTCAGCGCGGTGCCTGTGCTAGTCCTGGGACAGCCGAGGGTGTCAGCGCGCTGCCTGTGCTAAACCAGGGACAGCCGAATGTGTCAGCGTGCTGCCTGTCCTAGACCAGTGACAGCCAAGTGTGTCAGCACGCTGCCTGTACTAAACCAAGGAGAGCCGAGGGTGTCAGCGTGCTGCCTGTACTGGACCAGCGACAGCCGAGGGTGTTAGCGCACTACCTGTACTAAACCAGGGACAGCCCAGTGTGTCAGTGTGCTGCCTGTACTAAAGCAGGGACACCCAAGGGTGCCAGCGCGATGCTTGTACTAAACCAGGGACAGCCGAGGGTGTCAGCGTACTGCCTGGACTAAAAAAGGGACAGCCGAGGGTGTCAGTGCGGTGCCTGTGCTAGTCCTGGGAAAGCCGAATCTGTCAGCGCGCTGCCTGTGCTAGAACAGGGACAGCCGAGGGTGTCAGCGCGCTGCCTGTACTAAACCAGAGACAGCCGAGGGTGTGAGCATGGTGCCTGTGCTAGACTCGGGACAGCCGAGGGTGTCAGTGCGCTGCCTGTACTAAACCAGAGACAGCCGAGGGTGTGAGCATGGTGCCTGTGCTAGACCAGGGACAGCCAAGGGTGTCAGCGCGCTGCCTGTGCTAAACCAGGGACAGACAAGGGTGTCACCACCCTGTCTGTCCTAAACCAGGGACAGCCGAGGGTGTCAGTGCGCTGCCTCTGCTTGACTAGGGACAGCCGAGGGTGACTGCACACTGCCTGTGCTAGACTAGGGACAGCCGAGGGTGTCAGCGCGATGCCTGTACTGGACCAGGGAAAGCCGAGTGTGTCAGCGCGCTGCCTGTACTAAACCAGGGACACCCAAGGGTGTCAGCGCGATGCTTGTACTAAACCAGGGACACCAAAGGGTGTCAGCGCACTGCCTGTACTAAACCACGGACAGCCGAGGGTGTCAGCGCGCTGCCTGTAGTAGACCAAGGACAGCCAAGGGTGTCAGCGCGCTGCTTGTACTAAACCAAGGACAGCTGAGGGTGTCAGCGTGCTGCCTGTACTAGAACTGGGACAGCCGAGTGTGTCAGCGCGCTCCCTGTACTAGACCAGTGATAGCCAAGCGTGTCAGCGCGCTGCCTGTCCTAGACCAGGGACAGCCGAGCTTGTCAGCATGCTGCCTGTACTAGACCAGGGACAGGCGAGGGTGTCAGCTCAATTCTTGAACTAAACCAGGGAGGCGAAGGGTATCAGTGCGCTGCCTGTAATAAACCAGGGACATCCAGGGGTGTCAGAGCGATGCTTGTACTAAACCAGGGACAGCCGAGTGTGTCAGCGCACTGCCTGTACTAAACCAGGGACGGCCGAGGGTGTCAGCGCGATGCCTGTACTAAACCAGGTACAGCTGAGGGTGTCAGCACGATGCTTGTACTAAACCAGCTACACCCAAGGGTGTCAGCGAGATGCCTGTCCTAAACCAGCGACACCCGAGTGTGTCGGCGTGCTGCCTGTCAGAAACCAGGGACAGCCGAGGGCCTCAGCACACTGCCTGTCCTAAACCAGGGATAGCCGCGGGTGTCAGCGCGGTGCCTGTGCTAGAACAGGGACAGCCAAGGGTGTCAGTGCGCTGCCTGTCCTAAACCAGGGACAGCTGCGGGTGTCAGCGCGGTGCCTGTGCTAGAACAGGGACAGCCAAGGGTGTCAGTGCGCTGCGTGTACTAAACCAGGGACAGCCAAGGGTGTCAGCGCGGTGCCTGTGCTAGAACAGGGACAGCCAAGGGTGTCAGTGCGCTGCCTGTACTAAACCAGGGACAGCCAAGGGTGTCAGCGCGCTGCCTGTACTAAACCAGAGACAGCCAAGGGTGTGAGCATGGTGCCTGTCCTGAACCAGGGACAGACAAGGGTGTCACCACCCTGTCTGTCCTAAACCAGGGACAGCCGAGGGTGTCAGTGCGCTGCCTGTGCTTGACTAGGGACAGCCGAGGGTGTCAGTGTGCTGCCTGTACTAAACCAGGGACACCCAAGGGTGTCAGCGCGATGCTTGTACTAAACCAGGGACACCAAAGGGTGTCAGCGCACTGCCTGTACTAAACCACGGACAGCCGAGGGTGTCAGCGCGCTGCCTGTAGTAGACCAGGGACAGCCAAGGGTGTCAGCGTGCTGCTTGTACTAAACCAAGGACTGCTGAGGGTGTCAGTGTGCTGCCTGTACTAGAACTGGGACAGCAGAGGGTGTCAGCACGCAGCCTGTACTATACCAGGGACAGCCAAGGGTGACAGCACGCTGCGTGTCCTAAACCAGGGACGGCCGAGTGTATCAGCATGCTGCCTGTCCTAGACCAGTGACAGCCAAGGATGTCAGCATGCTACCTGTCATTGACCAGCGACAGCCAAGGGTGTCAGCGTGCTGCCTGTACTAGACCAGGGACAGCCGAGTGTGTCAGCATGCTCCCTGTACTAGACCAGTGATAGCCAAGCGTGTCAGCGCGCTGCCTGTCCTAGACCAGGGACAGCCGAGCTTGTCAGCATGCTGCCTGTACTAGACCAGGGACAGGCGAGGGTGTCAGCTCAATTCTTGTACTAAACCAGGGAGGCGAAGGGTATCAGCGCGCTGCCTGTAATAAACCAGGGACATCCAGGGGTGTAAGCGCGATGCTTGTACTAAACCAGGGACAGCCGAGTGTGTCAGCGCACTGCCTGTACTAAACCAGGGACGGCCGAGGGTGTCAGCGCGATGCTTGTACTAAACCAGGGACAGCCGAGTGTGTCAGCGCACTGCCTGTACTAAACCAGGTACGGCCGAGGGTGTCAGCGCGATGCCTGTACTAAACCAGGTACAGCCGAGGGCGTCAGCGCACTGCCTGGCCTAAAACAGGGACAGCCGAGGGTGTCAGTGCGGTGCCTGTGCTAGTCCTGGGACAGCCGCGGGTGTCAGCGCGCTGCCTGTGCTAGAACAGGGACAGCCAAGTGTGTCAGCGCGCTGCCTGTACTAAACCAGAGACAGCCGAGGGTGTGAGCATGGTGCCTGTGCTAGACTAGGGACAGCCAAGGGTGTCAGCGCGCTGCCTGTACTAAACCAGAGACAGCCGAGGGTGTGAGCATGGTGCCTGTGCTAGACTAGGGACAGCCAAGGGTGTCAGCGCGCTGCCTGTACTAAACCAGGGACAGACAAGGGTGTCACCACCCTGTCTGTCCTAAACCAGGGACAGCCGAGGGTGTCAGCGCGCTGCCTGTACTAAACCAGGGACACCCAAGGGTGTCAGCGTGCTGCCTGTACTAAACCAGGGACACCCAAGGGTGTCAGCGCGATGCTTGTACTAAACCAAGGACAGCCGAGGGTGTCAGCGCACTGCCTGTACTAAACCAGGGACACCCAAAGGTGTCAGCGCGATGCTTGTACTAAACCAGGGACAGCCGAGGGTGTCAGCGCACTGCCTGTACTAAACCAGGGACACCCAAGTGTGTCAGCGAGATGCCTGTCCTAAACCAGCGACACCCGAGGGTGTCAGCTTGCTGCCTGTGCTAGAACAGGGACAGCCGAGGGTGTCAGTGCGCTGTCTGTGCTGGAACAGGGACAGCCAAGTGTGTCAGCGAGTTGCCTGTGCTTGAACAGGGACAGCCGAGGGTGTCAGCTCGCTGCCTGTACTAAACCAGAGACAGCCGAGGGTGTGAGCATGGTGCCTGTGCTAGACTAGGGACAGCCAAGGGTGTCAGCGCGCTGCCTGTACTAAACCAGAGACAGCCGAGGGTGTGAGCACGGTGCCTGTGCTAGACTAGGGACAGCCGAGGGTGTCAGCGCGCTGCCTGTCCTAAACCAGGGACAGACAAGGGTGTCAGCATGCTGCCTCTACTAAACCAGGGACAGCCGAGGGTGTCAGCGCGCTGCCTGTGCTTGACTAGGGACAGCCGCAGGTGTCAGCGCACTGCCTGTACTGGACCAGGAAAAGCCGAGTGTGTCAGCGCGCTGCCTGTACTAAACCAGGGACACCCAAGGGTGTCAGCGCGATGCTTGTACTAAACCAGGGACACCAAAGGGTGTCAGTGCACTGCCTGTACTAAACCACGGACAGCCGAGGGTGTCAGCGCGCTGCCTGTAGTAGACCAGGGACAGCCAAGGGTGTCAGCGCGCTGCTTGTACTAAACCAAGGACAGCTGAGGGTGTCAGCGTGCTGCCTGTACTAGAACTGGGACAGCAGAGGGTGTCAGCACGCAGCCTGTACTAGACCAGGGACAGCCAAGGGTGACAGCATGCTGCTTGTCCAAAACCAGGGACGGCCGAGTGTATCAGCGCGCTGCCTGTCCTAGACCAGTGACAGCCAAGGATGTCAGCGTGCTACCTGTCATTGACCAGCGACAGCCAAGGGTGTCAGCGTGCTGCCTGTACTAGACCAGGGACAGCCGAGTGTGTCAGCAAGCTCCCTGTACTAGACCAGCGACAGCCAAGGGTGTCAGCGCGCTGCCTGTCCTAGACCAGGGACAGCCGAGCTTGTCAGCACGCTGCCTGTACTAGACCAGGGACAGGCGAGGGTGTCAGCGCAATTCTTGTACTAAACCAGGGAGGCGAAGGGTATCAGCGCGCTGCCTGTAATAAACCAAGGACATCCAGGGGTGTAAGCGCGATGCTTGTACTAAACCAGGGACAGCCGAGTGTGTCAGCGCACTGCCTTTACTAAACCAGGGACAGCCGAGGGTGTCAGCGCGATGCCTGTACTAAACCAGGTACAGCCGAGGGTGTCAGCGTACTGCCTGTCCTAGACCAAGGACAACTGAGGAGGGAGCGTGCTGCCTGTCCTAGACCAGGGACAGCTGAGGGAATCAGCGTGCTGCCTGTACTAGACCAGGGACAGGTGAGAGTGTCAGCGCCCTTCTTGTACTAAACCAGTAATGGCCAATGGTGTCAGCGCGCTGCCTGTACCAAACCAGTGACACCCAAGGGTGTCAGTGCGAAGCTTGTACTAAACCAGGAACAGCCAAGTGTGTCAGTGCGCTGCCTGTCCTAAACCAGAGATGGCAGAGGGTATCAGCGCGCTGCCTGTACTAAACCAGGGACAGACAAGTGTGTCAGTGTGCTGCCTGTACTAGACCAGGGACAGCCGAGGGTATCAGCGTGCTGCCTGTACTAGACCAGGGGCAGCCGAATGTGTCAGCATGCTGCCTGTACTAGACCAGGGACAGTCAAGGTTGTCAGCGCGCTGCCTGTAATGGAACTGGGACAGCTGAGGGTGTCAGCACCCTGCCTGTACTAGACCAGGGACAGCCGATGTGTGTCAGTGCACTGCCTGTACTAGACCAGGAACAGCCGAGGGTGTCAGCGTGCTGCCTGTCGGAAACCAGGGACTGCCGAGGGTGTCAGCGCGCTGCCTGTCGGAAACCGGGGACAGCCAAGGGTGTCAACGTGCACCGTATACTAGAGCAGGGACAGCCGAGGGTGTCAGCGCACTGCCTGTACTAGACCAGTGACAGCCGAGGGTGTCAGTGCACTGATTGTACTAAACCAGGGACAGCCGAGGGTACCACCGCACTGCCTGTACTAAACCAGGGACAGCCGAGGGTGTCAGCATGCTGCCTGTACTAAACCAGGGACAGCCAAATGTGTTAGCCTGCTGCCTGTACTAGACCAGGGACAGCCAAGTGTGTCAGCACGCCTCCTGTACTAAACCAAGGACAGCCGAGGGTGTCAGCGTGCTGCCTGTACTGGACCAGCGACAGCCGAGGGTGTTAGCGCACTAGCTGTACTAAACCAGGGACGGCCCAGTGTGTCAGCGTGCTGCCTGTACTAAACCAGGGACACCCAAGGGTGTCAGCGCGATGCTTGTACTAAACCAGGGACAGCCGAGGGTGTCAGCGCGCTGCCTGTAGTAGACAAGGGACAGCCGAGGGTGTCAGCGCGCTGCCTGTAGTAGACCAGGGACAGCCGAGGCTGTCAGTGTGCTGCTTGTACTAAACCAAGGATGTCTGTGGGTGTCAGCGCGTTGCCTGTATTAGACAAGGGACTGCTGAGGCTGTCAGCGCGCTGCTTGTACTAAAACAAGGAAGGCTGAGGGTGTCAGCACGCTGCCTGTCCTAGACCAGGGACAGCTGAGGGTGTCAGCGCGATTCTTGTACTAAACCAGGGACAACCAAGGGTGTCAGTGCGCTGCCTGTGCTAGAACAGGGACAGCCGAGGGTGTCAGCATGCTGCCTGTGCTAGAACAGGGACAGCCGAGGGTGTCAGCGCACTGCCTGTACTAGATCAGGGGAGCCGTGGGTGTCAGCGAGCTGCCTGTCCTAAACCAGCGAAACCCGAGGGTGTCAGTGTGATGCTTGTAATAAACTAGTGACAGCTGAGGGTGTCCGCGCGTGGCCTGTACTAAACCACGGACAGTCGAATGTGTCAGCACGCTGCCTGTCCTAAACCATGGACAGCTGAGGGCATCAGCGCACTGCCTGTCCTGAAACAGGGACAGCCGAGGGTGTCAGCGTGCTGCCTGTACTAAACCAGGGACAGCCGAGGATGTCAGCATGCTGCCTGTACTAAACCAGGGATGGCCGATGGTGTCAGCGCGTTGCCTGTAGTAGACCAGGGACAGCCGAGGGTGTCAGCGTGCTGCTTGTACTAAAGCAAGGATGGCCGAGGGGGTGAGCGTGCTGCTTTTACTAAACCAGGGATGGCCGAGGGTGTCAGCACGCTGCCTGTACTAGACCAGCGACAGGCAAAGTTGTCAGCGCGCTGCCTGTCCTAAACCAGGGACAGCCGAGGATGTCAGCGTGCTGCCTGTACTAAACCAGGGATGGCCGATGGTGTCAGCGCGTTGCCTGTAGTAGACCAGGGACAGCCGAGGGTGTCAGCGTGCTGCTTGTACTAAAGCAAGGATGGCCGAGGGTGTCAGCGTGCTGCTTTTACTAAACCAGGGATGGCCGAGGGTGTCAGCACACTGCCTGTACTAGACCAGCGACAGGCAAAGTTGTCAGCGTGCTGCCTGTCCTAAAACAGGGACAGCCGAGGGTGTCAGGGAGCTGCCTGTACTAGACCAGAGGCAGCCGAGTGTGTCAGCGTGCTGCCTGTACTAGACCTGGGACAGTCAAGGTTGTCAGTGCGCTGCCTGTAATGGAACTGCGACAGCCGAGGGTGTCAGCACGCTGCCTGTACTAGACCAGGGACAGCCGAGTGTGTCAGTGCACTGCCTGTACTAGACCAGGAACAGCCGAGGGTGTCAGCGTGCTGCCTGTCGGAAACCAGGGACTGCCGAGGGTGTCAATGTGCACCGTATACTAGAGCAGGGACAGCCGAGGGTGTCAGCGCACTGCCTGTCGGAAACCGGGGACAGCCAAGGGTGTCAACGTGCACCGTATACTAGAGCAGGGACAGCCAAGGGTGTCAGCGCACTGCCTGTACTAGACCAGTGACAGCCGAGGGTGTCAGTGCACTGCTTGTACTAACCCAGGGACAGCCGAGTGTACCACCTCACTGCCTGTACTAAACCATGGACAGCCGAGGGTGTCAGCATGCTGCTTGTACTAAACCAGGGGCAGCCGAATGTGTCAGCGTGCTGCCTGTACTAGACCAGGGACAGCCAAGTGTGTCAGCACGCTGCCTGTACTAAACCAAGGACAGCCGAGGGTGTCAGCGCGCTGCCTGTACTGGACCAGCGACAGCCGAGGGTGTTAGCGCACTACCTGTACTAAACCATGGATGGCCCAGTGTGTCAGCGTGCTGCCTGTACTAAACCAGGGACACCCAAGGGTGTCAGCGCGATGCTTGTACTAAACCAGGGACAGCCGAGGGTGTCAGCGCGCTGCCTGTAGTAGAAAAGGGACAGCCGAGGGTGTCAGCGCGCTGCCTGTAGTAGACCAGGGACAGCCGAGGCTGTCAGTGCGCTGCTTGTACTAAACCAAGGACGTCTGTGGGTGTCAGTGCGTTGCCTGTATTAGACAAGGGACTGCTGAGGCTGTCAGCGCGCTGCTTGTACTAAAACAAGGAAGGCTGAGGGTGTCAGCACGCTGCCTGTCCTAGACCAGGTAGAGCCGAGGGTGTCAGCGCATTGCCTGTCCTAGACCAGGGACAGCTGAGGGTGTCAGCATGATTCTTGTACTAAACCAGGGACAGCCGAGGGTGTCAGTGCGCTGCCTGTGCTTGACCTGGGACAGCCGAGGGTGTCAGCGTGCTGCCTGTCCTAAACCAGAGATGGCAGAGGGTGTCAGCGTGCTGCCTCTACTAAACCAGGGACAGACAAGTGTGTCAGTGTGCTGCCTGTACTAGACCTGGGACACACGAGGGTGTCAGCGTGCTGCCTGTACTAGACCAGGGACAGCCGAGTGTGTCAGCGTGCTGCCTGTACTAGACCAGGGACAGTCAAGGTTGTCAGCGCGCTGCCTGTAATGGAACTGGGACAGCCGAGGGTGTCAGCACCCTGCCTGTACTAGACCAGGGACAGCCGAGTGTGTCAGTGCACTGCCTGTACTAGACCAGGAACAGCCGAGGGTGTCAGTGTGCTGCCTGTCAGAAACCGGGGACAGCCAAGGGTGTCAATGTGCACCGTATACTAGAGCAGGGACAGCCAAGGGTGTCAGCGCACTGCCTGTACTAGACCAGTGACAGCCGAGGGTGTCAGTGCACTGCTTGTACTAAACCAGGGACAGCCGAGGGTACCACCGCACTGCCTGTACTAAACCAGGGACAGCCGAGGGTGTCAGCATGCTGCCTGTACTAAACCAGCGACAGCCGAATATGTCAGCGTGCTGCCTGTACTAGACCAGAGACAGCCAAGTGTGTCAGCACGCTGCCTGTACTAAACCAAGGACAGCCGAGGGTGTCAGCGTGCTGCCTGTACTGGACCAGCAACAGCCAAGGGTGTTAGCACACTAGCTGTACTAAACCAGGGATGGCCCAGTGTGTCAGCGTGCTGCCTGTACTAAACCAGGGACACCCAAGGGTGTCAGCGCGATGCTTGTACTAAACCAGGGACAGCAGAGGATGTCAGCGCGCTGCCTGTAGTAGACAAGGGACAGCCGAGGGTGTCAGCGTGCTGCCTGTAGTAGACCAGGGACAGCCGAGGCTGTCAGTGTGCTGCTTGTACTAAACCAAGGACATCTGTGGGTGTCAGCGCATTGCCTGTAGTAGACCAGGGACAGCTGAGGCTGTCAGCGCGCTGCTTGTACTAAAACAAGGACGGCTGAGGGTGTCAGCATGCTGCCTGTCCTAGACCAGGTAGAGCTGAGGGTGTCAGCGCATTGCCTGTCCTAGACCAGGGACAGCCGAGGGTGTCAGTGCGGTGCCTGTGCTAGTCCTGGGACAGCCAAGGGTGTCAGCGCGCTGCCTGTGCTAGAACAGGGACAGCCGAGGGTGTCAGCCCGCTGCCTGTACTAAACCAGAGACAGCCAAGGGTGTGAGCATGGTGCCTGTCCTAAACCAGGGACAGCCAAGGGTGTCACCACCCTGTCTGTCCTAAACCAGGGACAGCCGAGGGTGTCAGAGTGCTGCCTGTGCTAGACTAGGGACAGCTGAGGGAGTCTGCACGTTGCCTGTGCTAGACTAGGGACAGCTGAGGGTGTCAGCGCGCTGCCTGTACTGGACCAGGGAAAGCCGAGTGTGTCAGCGCGCTGCCTGTACTAAACCAGGGACACCCAAGGGTGTCAGCGCGATGCTTGTACTAAACCAGGGACACCCAAGGGTGTCAGCGCGCTGCCTGTACTAAACCACGGACAGCCGAGGGTGTCAGCGTGCTGCCTGTAGTAGACCAGGGACAGCCAAGGGTGTCAGCGCGCTGCTTGTACTAAACCAAGGACAGCTGAGGGTGTCAGCGTGCTGCCTGTACTCGAACTGGGACAGCAGAGGGTGTCAGCACGCAGCCTGTACTAGACCAGGGACAGCCAAGGGTGTCAGCGCGCTGCGTGTCCTAAACCAGGGACAGCCGAGTGTGTCAGCGCGTTGCCTGTCCTAAACCAGGGACGGCCGAGTGTATCAGCACGCTGCCTGTCCTGGACCAGCGACAGCTAAGGGTGGCAGCGTGCTGCCTGTACTAGACCAGGGACAGCCGAGTGTGTCAGCATGCTGCCTGTACTAGAGCAGTGATAGCCAAGCGTGTCAGTGCGCTGCCTGTCCTAGACCAGGGACGGCCGAGGTTGTCAGCACGCTGCGTGTACTAGACCAAGGACAGGCAAGGGTGTCAGCGCCCTTCTTGTACTTAACCAGGGAGGCCCCAGGTATCAGCGCGCTGCCTGTAATAAACCAGGCACACCCAGGGGTGTCAGCACGATGCTTGTAGTAAACCAGGGACAGCCGAGGGTGTCAGCGCGCTGCCTGTACTAAACCAGGGTCAGCCGAGGCTGTCAGCACGCTGCCTGTACTAGACCAGGGACAGCGAAGGTGTCAGCGTACTGCCTGTCCTAGACCAAGGACAACTGAGGAGGGAGCGTGCTGCCTGTCCTAGACCAGGGACAGCTGGGGGAATTAGCGAGCTGCCTGTACTAGACCAGGGACAGGTGAGAGTGTCAGCGCCCTTCTTGTACTAAACCAGGGATGGCCAATGGTGTCAGCGCGCTGCCTGTACCAAACCAGGGACACCCAAGGGTGTCAGCGCGATGCTTGTACTAAACCAGGGACAGACAAGTGTGTCAGTGTGCTGCCTGTACTAGACCAGGGACAGCAGAGGGTGTCAGCGTGCTGCCTGTACTAGACCAGGGGCAGCCGAGTGTGTCAGCGTGCTGCCTGTACGAGACCATGGACGGCCGAGTGTATCAGCATGCTGCCTGTCCTAGACCAGCGACTGCCAAGGATGTCAGCGTGCTTCCTGTCCTTGACCAGCGACAGCCAAGGGTGTCAGTGTGCTGCCTGTACTAGACCAGGGACAGCCGAGTGTGTCAGCATGCTGCCTGTACTAGACCAGCGATAGCCAAGCGTGTCAGCACGCTGCCTGTGCTAGACCAGGGATGGCCGAGGTTGTCAGCACACTGCGTGTACTAGACCAGGGACAGGCGAGGTTGTCAGCGCCCTTCTTGTACTTAACCAGGGAGGCCGCGGGTATCAGCGCGCTGCCTGTAATAAACCAGGCACACCCAGGGGTGTCAGCGCGATGCTTGTACTAAACCAGGGACAGCCGAGGGTGTCAGCGCGCTGCCTGTACTAAACCAGGGACAGCCGAGGGTGTCAGCGCGATGCCTGTACTAAACCAGGTACAGCCGTGGGTGTCAGCGTGCTGCCTGTACTAGACCAGGGACAGACGAGTGTGTCAACGCGCTGCCTGTACTAGACCAGGGTCAGCTGAGGCTGTCAGCACGCTGCCTGTACTAGACCATGGACAGCCGAAGGTGTCAGTGTACTGCCTGTCCTAGACCAAGGACAACTGAGGAGGTCAGCGTGCTGCCTGTCCTAGACCAGGGACAGCTGGGGGAATTAGCGTGCTGCCTGTACTAGACCAGGGACAGGTGAGAGTGTCAGCGCCCTTCTTGTACTAAACCAGGGATGGCCAATGGTGTCAGCGCGCTGCCTGTAACAAACCAGGGACACCCAAGGGTGTCAGCGCGATGCTTGTACTAAACCAGGAACAGCTGAGGGTGTCAGCGCACTGCCTGTACTAAACCAGGGACAGACAAGTGTGTCAGTGCGCTGCCTGTATTAGACCAGAGACGGCAGAGGGTGTCAGCGCACTGCCTGTACTAAACCAGGGACAGACAAGTGTGTCAGTGCGCTGCCTGTACTAGACCGGGGACAGCCGAGGGTGTCAGTGTGCTGCCTGTCCTAAACCAGAGACGGCAGAGGGTGTCAGCGCACTGCCTGTACTAAACCAGGGACAGACAAGTGTGTCAGTGCGCTGCCTGTACTAGACCAGGGACAGCGGATGGTGTCAGCGTGCTGCCTGTACTAGACCAGGGGCAGCCGAGTGTGTCAGTGTGCTGCCTGTACTAGAC
Organism: Carcharodon carcharias; assembly: GCF_017639515.1. Classification (NCBI taxonomy): domain Eukaryota; kingdom Metazoa; phylum Chordata; class Chondrichthyes; order Lamniformes; family Lamnidae; genus Carcharodon; species Carcharodon carcharias. The sequence continues at coordinate 3,034,766 of NW_024470737.1, read as the reverse complement.
CAGGGACAGTCAAGGATGTCAGCGCACTGCCTGCAATGGAACTGGGACAGCCGAGGGTGTCAGCACGCTGCCTGTACTAGACCAGGGTCAGCCGAGGGTGTCAGCACGCTGCCTGTCCTAAACCACAGACATCCGAGGGTGTCAGCACGCTGCCTGTAGGAAACCACGGACAGCCGAGGGTGTCAGCGCGCTGCCTGTCCTAAACCAGGGACGGCCGAGTGTATCAGCGCGCTGCCTGTCCTAGACCAGCGACAGCCAAGGATGTCAGCGTGCTGCCTGTCCTTGACCAGCGACAGCCAAGGGTGGCAGCGTGCTGCCTGTACTAGACCAGGGACAGCCGAGTGTGTCAGCGTGCTGCCTGTACTAGACCAGTGATAGCCAAGCGTGTCAGCGCGCTGCCTGTCCTAGACCAGGGATGGCCGAGGTTGTCAGCACGCTGCGTGTACTAGACCAGGGACAGGCGAGGGTGTCAGCGCCCTTCTTGTACTTAACCAGGGAGGCCACGGGTATCAGCACGCTGCCTGTAATAAACCAGGCACACCCAGGGGTGTCAGCGCGATGCTTGTACTAAACCAGGGACAGCCGAGGGTGTCAGCACGCTGCCTGTACTAAACCAGGGACAGCCGAGGGTGTCAGCGCGATGCCTGTACTAAACCAGGTACAGCTGTGGGTGTCAGCGTGCTGCCTGTACTAGACCAGGGACAGATGAGTGTGTCAACGCGCTGCCTGTACTAGACCAGTGTCAGCCGAGGCTGTCAGCACGCTGCCTGTACTAGACCAGGGACAGCCGAAGGTGTCAGCGTACTGCCTGTCCTAGACCAAGGACAACTGAGGAGGTCAGCGTGCTGCCTGTCCTAGACCAGGGACAGCTGGGGGATTTAGCGCGCTGCCTGTACTAGACCAGGGACAGGTGAGAGTGTCAGCGCCCTTCTTGTACTAAATCCAGGATGGCCAATGGTGTCAGCGCGCTGCCTGTAACAAACCAGGGACACCCAAGGGTGTCAGCGCGATGCTTGTACTAAACCAGGAACAGCCGAGTGTTTCAGCGCACTGCCTGCCCTAAACCAGAGATGGCAGAGGGTGTCAGTGCGCTGCCTATCCTAAACCAGAGACGGCAGAGGGTGTCAGCGCGCTGCCTGTACTAAACCAGGGACAGACAAGTTTGTCTGTGCGCTGCCTGTACTAGACCAGGGACAGCCGATGGTGTCAGCGTGCTGCCTGTACTAGACCAGGGGCAGCCGAGTGTGTCAGTGTGCTGCCTGTACTAGACCAGGGACAGTCAAGGGTGTCAGCACGCTGCCTGTCCTAAACCACAGACATCCGAGGGTGTCAGCGCGCTGCCTGTAGGAAACCAGGGACGGCCGAGGGTGTCAACGCGCTGTCTATCCTAGACCAGCGAAAGCCAAGGGTGTCAGTGCGCTGCCTGTCCTAGACCAGCGACAGCCAAAGGCGTCAGCATGCTGCCTGTACTAGGCCAGGGACAGCCGAGGGTGTCAAGCGTGCTGCCTCTCCTAGACCAGCGACAGCCATGGGTGTCAGCGTGCTACCTGTCCTAGACCAGCGACAGCCAAGGATGTCCGCGTGCTGCCTGTCCTTGACCAGCGACAGCCATGGGTGTCAGCGTGCTACCTGTCCTAGACCAGCGACAGCCAAGCATGACAGCGCGCTGCCTGTACTAGACTAGGGACAGGCGAGGGTGTCAGTGCCCTTCTTGTACTATACCAGGGACACCCAGTGGTGTCAGTGCGATGCTTGTACTAAACCAGGGACAGCCGAGGGTGTCAGTGCGCTGCCTGTACTGAACCAGGGACAGCCGAGGGTGTCAGCACACTGCCTGTCCTAGACCAGGGACAGCCGAGGGTGTCAGCACACTGCCTGTACTAGACCAGCGACAGCCGAAGGGGTCAGCACACTGCCTGTCCTAAAACAGGAAGAGCCGAGGGTGTCAGCGCGCTGCCTGTGCTGGAACAGGGAGAGCCGAGAGTGTCAGCGTGCTGCTTGTACTAGACCAGGGACTGCCGAGGGTGTCAGCACACTGCCTGTACTAGACCAGCGACAGCCGAAGGGGTCCGCACGCTGCCTGTACTAGACCAGCGACAGCCGAAGGGGTCCGCACGCTGCCTGTCCTAAAACAGGGACAGCCAAGGGTGTCAGCGCACTGCCTGTGCTAGAACAGGGACAGCTGAGGGTGTCAGCGCGCTGCCGTACTAAACCAGGGACAGCCAAGGGTGTCAGCGCGCCGCCTGTGCTAGACTAGGGACAGCCGAGGGTGTCTGCGCGCTGCCTGTGCTAGAACAGGGACAGATGAGGGTGTCAGCGCGCTGCCGTACTAAACCAGGGACAGCCAAGGGTGTCAGCGCGCCGCCTGTGCTAGACTAGGGACAGCCGAGGGTGTCAGCGTGCTGGCTGTCCTAAACCAGGGACGGCCGAGTGTATCAGCACTCTGCCTGTCCTAGACCAGCGACAGCCAAGGATGTCAGCGTGCTGCCTGTACTAGACCAGGGACAGCCGACTGTGTCAGCGTGCTGCCTGTCCTAGACCAGCGACAGCCGAGGGTGTCAGCACGCTGCCTGTACTAGACTAGGGACAGGCGAGGGTGTCAGCGCCCTTCTTGTACTAAACCAGGGAGGCCGAGGGTGTCAGCGCGCTGCCTGTACTAAACCAAGGACACCCAGGGGTGTCAGCGCGATGCTTGTACTAAACCAGGGACAGCCGAGGGTGTCAGCGCGCTGCCTGGACAAGACCAGGGACAGCCGAGGGTGTCAGCGTGCTGCCTGTACTAGACCAGTGTCAGCCGAGGGTGTCAGCGCGCTGCCTGTCCTAGACCATGGACAGCCGAGGGTGCCAGCATGCTGCCTGTCCTAAACCACGGACATCCGAGGGTGTCAGCGCCCTGCCTGTAGGAAACCAGGGACGGCCGAGGGTATCAGCGCGTTGCCTGTCCTGGACGAGTGACAGCCAAGGGTGTCAGTGCGCTGCCTGTTCTAGACCAGCGACAGCCAAAGGTGTCAGCATGCTTCCTGTACTAGGCCAGGGACAGCCGAGGGTGTCAAGCGTGCTGCCTGTCCTAGACCAGCGACAGCCTAGCGTGTCAGCGCGTTGCCTGTCCTAAACCTGGGACAGCCGAGGGTAACAGCGCGCTGCCTGTCCTAAACCCGAGACAGTGGAGGGTGTCAGCGCGCTGCCTGTACTAAACCACGGACAGCCGAGGGTGTCAGCGCGCTGCCTGTCCTAGACCAGGGACAGCCTAGCGTGTCAGCGCTTTGCCTGTCCTAAACCCGGGACAGCCGAGGGTGTCAGCGCGCTGCCTGTACTAGACCAGTGACGGCCAAGGGTGTCAGTGTGCATCCTGTACTAAACCAAGGACAGCCGAGTGTGTCAGCGTGCTGCCTGTACTAGACCAGGGACAGCCGAGTGTGTCAGCGTGCTGCCTGTACTAGACCAGGGACAGCCGAGGGTGTCAGTGTGCATCCTGTACTAAACCAAGGACAGCCGAGTGTGTCAGCGTGCTGCCTGTACTAGGCCAGGGACAGCCGAGTGTGTCAGCGCGCTGCCTGTACTAGACCAGGGACTGTGGGCTCTCAGATCTCAGCCTGCCTGCTTCACTCAGCCGGGAATCCTGCTTCAGCCCCTCGTGACCCTCCGAGGATTGGGCCGTGAATGTGTCTCCTCATCACAGAGTGTGGAGTGCCACTGCTGATTCTGATAGAGGCGGGGTGGGTAGAAGACCCCTCCCCCCCCATCCCCCTTCAAACCAGGGCCACCCAGGACCAGTGTTTGTGCATGTCAGCCCTGTTTGCCTTGTGCTGTTGGATGTTATTGACTCCAACCTTGGAGTAAATCCAATCGCAATCTGAGCAATGTTTAATGGCTGTCAGAAGCTGCAGTCACCCCCCACCCCTCTCTCTCTGTCTGTGTCTGTCTCTCTCTCTCCCCTCTCCCCCTCCCTCCCTCTCTTCCCCCTCTCTCTCTCTTCCCCCTCTCTCTTCCCCCCTCTCTCTCTTTCCCCCTCTCTCTCTCTCTCTGCCCCCTCTCTCTCTCTCTTCCCCCTCTCTCTCTTCCCCCCTCTCTTTCTCTCTTCCCCCTCTCTCTCTCTTCCCCCCCTATCTCTCTTCCCCCACTCTCTCTCTCTTCCCACCTCTCTCTCTTTCCCCCTCTCTCTCTCTCTCTTCCCCCCCTCTCTCTCTCTTCCCCCCTCTCTCTTCCCCCCTCTCTCTCTCTCTTCCCCCTCTCTCTCTTCCCCCTCTCTCTCTCTCTCTGCCCCCCCTCTCTCTCTCTTCCCCCTCTCTCTCTTCCCCCCTCTCTCTCTCTTCCCCCCTCTCTCTCTTCCCCCGCTCTCTCTCTCTTCCCCCGCTCTCTCTCTCTTCTCACCTCTCTCTCTCTCACTTCCCCCCTCTCTCTCTCTCTCTCTTCCCCCCTCTCTCTCTCTCTTCCACCCCTCTCTCTCTCTCTCTCTCTTCCACCCCTCTCTCGATCTCTCTCTCTTCCACCCCCTCTCTCTCTCTCTCTCTTCCTCACTATGTCTCCTCTCTCCTTCTCTCATCCTCACACACACACACTCCTGCTGTCCTGTTTTTAGTCTTTAGTCTCTTTGTAAATGACTCTGAGGGAAACATGTACAGCCTTTATTGTTCAATGTCGCTTACTTGCAGAGTTCCCAAAGCATTAGGAATTGTTGTTTTTTAAAAAAAATAAATGCATTGAAACAAATATCATCCCATTCCTTTAATTCTGTCAAGAGAAACCCTTTCACCTGCCCTTCTGGCCTCCATTGCTCTCAGTCTCAGCTCTTAGACATCTTCACCTCAAGCCTGAAGACAGATCAAAAGCAAGTTGTCCACCAGCCTTTATTAGCAAAAAGATTGCAGTATATCTAAGTACATTTGGAAAAACCTCCTGGGTAGAGCATGCCTGGCACACGATGCACACCCCTGCCCTCCTTATCCAAGGCCTTGGCTTCAGCAGACTGGTCCCTGGGGGTGAGAGGCGTTGTCTCGTGAGGAGAGATCAATTATTCCCTGGAGTGTCGCAGATTTTGAGGTGATCTCGTTGAAACTTATAAAACTCTTAGAGGATGTGACAGGGTCAATGCTAACCAGCTGTTTAACAACCTCCCCAACCGATTGGAGAGTCTCAAACACGGGGGCACAATCTCAGGGTAAGGGGTGGGCCATTTTGGACACAAAGTTGAGAAATCTCTTCACTCGTGAAGTTGTGAATCTTTGGAATTCTCTTCGCAGAGGGTTGTGAATGACCCATTGTTGAGTAGATTCAAGATGGAGAGGGATAGATATTTGGACTCTCAGGGAATCTGGGGATAGTGCGGGAAAGTTTCGTTCTATCTTATTGAATAGCAGAGCAGGATTGAGGGGCTGAATGGCCAGCTACTGCTCCTATTTCCTGTTCGGATCAGGCGATACGTCTCACCACAGAGACTGCCTGGCCCAAGATCAGTTAACCTTTGGGATAAAAGGGAAGCCTATCACTCACAGCACAAGACCATATAACAGACCTTGAGATAATCTCTCTCAAACACTGCCTATCTTCAGATAATCTCTCTCACACAAGCTCCTATCGTCAGCTGATCTGTCTCTCTCTCACACACTCTCCCTATCTTCAGATAATCTCTCTCTCACACACACTCTCCCTATCTTCATATAATCTTATCTCTCGGACAAACACTCTAGCAATCTACAGATAATTTCTCTCTCTCGGACACACTTTCCCTAAATTAAGATAATCTCTCTCTCTCTCACACACTCTCCCTATCTTCAGATAATCTCTCTCACTCTCTCACACACTCTCCCTATCTTCAGATAATCTCTCTCTCACAGACACACTCTACCAATCATCAGATAATCTCTCTCTCACACCCTCTACCTATCTTCAGATAATCTCTCTCGCACACACTCTCCCTATCTTCAGATATTCTCTACCTCTCTCTCACACACTCCCTATCTTCAGAAAATCTCTCTCGCTCTCGCAAACTCTCCCGAATTTCAGATAATCTCTCTCTCACAGACACACTCTACCTATCTTCAGATAATCTCTCTCTCATTCACTCTCCCTATCTTCAGATAATCTCTCCCTCACACACTCTCCCTATCTTCAGATAATCTCTCTCTCTCTCTCACACACTCTCGCTTTCTTCAGATAATCTCTCTCTATCTCACACGCTCTCCCCACTTTCAGATAATCTCTCTCTCATACACTCTCCCGATCTTCAGATAATTTTTCTCTCTCACACAAACTCTCCCTATCTTCAGATAATCTCTCTCTCTCTCTCAAAAACTCTACCTATCTTCAGATAATCTATCTCTCTGGGACACACTCTCCCGATCTTCAGATAATCTCTCTCTCTCACACACTCTCCCTAACTTCAGATAATCTCTCTCTCACACACACTCTCCCTATCTTCAGATAATCTCTCACTCTCGGACACACATTCTAGCTATCTTCAGATAATTTCTCTCTCTCGGACATAATCTCCCTATCTTCAGATAATCTCTCTCACACTCTCCCTATCTTCAGATAATCTCTCTCACACTCTACATATCTTCAGAAAATCTCTCTCTGTCACACACTCTCCCTATCTTCAGTTGATCTCACTCTCTCACATACACTCTCCCTATCTTCAGATAATCTCTCTCTCTCTCATACACTCTCCCTATCTTCAGATAATCTCTCACTTGCACACACCCTCCCTATCTTCAGATAATCAGTCTCTCGCACAAACTCTCCCTATCTTCACATAATCTGTCTCTCTCACACACTCTCCCTATCTTCAGATAATCTCTCTCCCGGACACACTCTCCCTATCTTCAGATAATCTCTCTCACACTCTCCTTATCTTCAAATAATCTCTCTCACACTCTCCCTATCTTCAGATAATCTCTCTCTGTCACACACTCTCCCTATCTTCAGTTGATCTCTCTCTCTCTCACACACTCTCCCTATCTTCAGATAATCTCTCACTCTCACACATTCTCCCTATCTTCAGATAAACAATCTCTTGCACAAACTCTGCCTATCTTCAGATAATCTGTCCCTCTCACACACTCTCCCTATCTTCAGATAATCAGTCTCTCGCACAAACTCTCCCTATCTTCACATAATCTGTCTCTCTCACACACTCTCCCTATCTTCAGATAATCTCTCTCTCGGACACACTCTCCCTATCTTCAGATAATCACTCTCTCTCTCACAAACACTCTAACTATCTTCAGATAATCTCTCTCTCTCGGACACACTCTCCCGATTTTCAGATAATCTCTCTCTCTCACACACTCTCCCTATGTTCAGATAATCTCACTCTCTCACACACTCTCCCTATCTTCAGATAATCTCACTCGCTCACACACTCTACCTATCTTCAGATAATCTCTCACTGTCGGAAACACATTCTAGCTATCTTCAGATAATTTCTCTCTCTCGGACACATTCTCCCTATCTTCAGATAATCTCTCTCTCTCAAACACACTACCTATCTTCAGATAATCTCTCTCACACTCTCCTTATCTTCAGATAATCTCTCTCACACTCACCCTATCTTCAGATAATCTCTCTCTCTCACAATCTCTCCCTATCTTCAGTTGATCTCTCTCTCTCTCGCTCACACTCTCCCTATCATCAGATAATCTCTCTCTCTCTCTCATACTCTCTCCCTATCTTCAGAGAATCTCTCACTCTCACACATTCTCCCTATCTTCAGATAATCACTCTCTCGCACAAACTCTCCCTATCTTCAGATAATCTTTCTCTCTCTCAGACTCTCGCTATCTTAAGATAATCTCTCTCTCTCGGACACACTCTCCCTATCTTCAGATAATCTCTCTCACACTCTCCCTATCTTCAGATAATATCTCTTGCATACACACACTCTCCCTATCTACAGGTAATCTCCCTCGCACACACTCAGTCACCCTTTCTTCAGATAATCTCTCTCTCACACACTCTCGTTACCTTCAGATAATCTCTCTCTCACTCACACACTCTCCCTATCTTCAGATAATCTCTCTCTCTCTCACACTCTCCATTTCTTCAGATAATCTCTCTCTCTCACATACTCTCCCTACCTTCAGATAATCTCTCTCTCTCACACACACTCTCCCTATCTTCAGATAATCTCTCTCTCTAGGACACACTCTCCCGATCATCAGATAATCTCTCCCTCTCGGACACAATCTCCCTATCTTCAGATAATCTCTCTCTCTCACACACACTCTCCCTATCTTCAGATAATCTATCTCTCTGGGACACACTCTCCCAATCTTCAGATAATCTCTCTCTCTCACACACTCTCCCTAACTTCAGATAATGTCTCTCTCACACACACTCTCCCTATCTTCAGATAATCTCAGTCCCTCACACACTGTCCCTACCTTCAGATAATCTCTCACTCTCGGACACACATTCTAGCTATCTTCAGATAATTTCTCTCTCTCGGACATACTCTCCCTATCTTCAGATAAGCTCTCTCTCTCACACACAAACTCTCCCTATCTTCAGATAATCTCTCTCTCTCACACACAAACTCTCCCTATCTTCAGATAATCTCTCTCTCTCTCTCAAACACTCTACCTATCTTCAGATAATCTCTCTCACACTCTCCTTATCTTCAAATAATCTCTCTCACACTCTCCCTATCTTCAGATAATCTCTCTCTGTCACACACTCTCCCTATCTTCAGTTGATCTCTCTCTCTCTCACACACTCTCCCTATCATCAGATAATCTCTCACTCTCACACATTCTCCCTATCTTCAGATAATCAATCTCTTGCACAAACTCTGCCTATCTTCAGATAATCTGTCCCTCACACACACTCTCCCTATCTTCAGATAATCAGTCTCTCGCACAAACTCTCCCTATCTTCACATAATCTGTCTCTCTCACACACTCTCCCTATCTTCAGATAATCTCTCTCTCGGACACACTCTCCCTATCTTCAGATAATCACTCTCTCTCTCACAAACACTCTAACTATCTTCAGATAATCTCTCTCTCTCGGACACACTCTCCCGATTTTCAGATAATCTCTCTCTCTCACACACTCTCCCTATGTTCAGATAATCTCACTCTCTCACACACACTCCCTATCTTCAGATAATCTCACTCCTTCACACACTCTACCTATTTTCAGATAATCTCTCACTGTCGGAAACACATTCTAGCTATCTTCAGATAATTTCTCTCTCTCGGACACATTCTCCCTATCTTCAGATAATCTCTCTCGCTCTCACACAAACTCTCCCTATCTTCAGATAATCTCTCTCTCTCAAACACACTACCTATCTTCAGATAATCTCTCTCACACTCTCCTTATCTTCAGATAATCTCTCTCACACTCACCCTATCTTCAGATAATCTCTCTCTCTCACAATCTCTCCCTATCTTCAGTTGATCTCTCTCGCTCTCTCTCACACTCTCCCTATCATCAGATAATCTCTCTCTCTTTCTCATACTCTCTCCCTATCTTCAGATAATCTCTCACTCTCACACATTCTCCCTATCTTCAGATAATCACTCTCTCGCACAAACTCTCCCTATCTTCAGATAATCTTTCTCTCTCTCAGACTCTCGCTATCTTCAGATAATCTCTCTCTCTCGGACACACTCTCCGTATCTTCAGATAATCTCTCTCACACTCTCCCTATCTTCAGATAATCTCTCTTGCATACACACACTCTCCCTATCTACAGGTAATCTCCCTCGCACACACTCAGTCTCCCTTTCTTCAGATAATCTCTCTCTCACACACTCTCGTTACCTTCAGATAATCTGTCTCTCACTCACACACTCTCCCTATCTTCAGATAATCTCTCTCTCTCACACTCTCCCTATCTTCAGATAATCTCTCTCTCTCTCACACATTCTCCATATCTTCAGATAATCTCTCTCTTTCATACACTCTCCCTACATTCAGATAATATCTCTCTCTCTCACACACTCTCCCTAACTTCAGATAATCTCTCTCTCTAGGACACACTCTCCCGATCATCAGATAATCTCTCCCTCTCGGACACACTCTCCCTATCTTCAGATAATCTCTCTCTCTCACACACACTCTCCCTATCTTCAGATAATCTATCTCTCTGGGACACACTCTCCCAATCTTCAGATAATCTCTCTCTCTAGGACACACTCTCCCGATCATCAGATAATCTCTCCCTCTCGGACACACTCTCCCTATCTTCAGATAATCTCTCTCTCTCACACACACTCTCCCTATTTTCAGCTAATCTATCTCTCTGGGACACACTCTCCCAATCTTCAGATAATCTCTCTCTCTCACACACTCTCCCTAACTTCAGATAATGTCTCTCTCACACACACTCTCCCTATCTCCAGATAATCTCAGTCCCTCACACACTGTCCCTACCTTCAGATAATCTCTCACTCTCGGACACACATTCTAGCTATCTTCAGATAATTTCTCTCTCTCGGACATACTCTCCCTATCTTCAGATAAGCTCTCTCTCTCACACACAAACTCTCCCTATCTTCAGATAATCTCTCTCTCTCTCTCTCAAACACTCTACCTATCTTCAGGTAATCTCTCTCACACTCTCCTTATCTTCAAATAATCTCTCTCACACTCTCCCTATCTTCAGGTAATCTCTCTCTGTCACACACTCTCCCTATCTTCAGTTGATCTCTCTCTCTCTCACACACTCTCCCTATCTTCAGATAATCTCTCACTCTCACACATTCTCCATATCTTCAGATAATCAATCTCTTGCACAAACTCTGCCTATCTTCAGATAATCTGTCCCTCTCACACACTCTCCCTATCTTCACATAATCTGTCTCTCTCAAACACTGTCCCTATCTTCAGATAATCTCTCTCTCGGACACACTCTCCCTATCTTCAGATAATCACTCTCTCTCTCACAAACACTCTAACTATCTTCAGATAATCTCTCTTTCTCGGACACACTCTCCCGATTTTCAGATAATCTCTCTCTCTCACACACTCTCCCTATGTTCAGATAATCTCACTCTCTCACACACTCTCCCTATCTTCAGATAATCTCACTCCCTCACACACTCTACCTATCTTCAGATAATCTCTCACTGTCGGAAACACATTCTAGCTATCTTCAGATAATTTCTCTCTCTCGGACACATTCTCCCTATCTTCAGATAATCTCTCTCGCTCTCACACAAACTCTCCCTATCTTCAGATAATCTCTCTCTCTCAAACACACTACCTATCTTCAGATAATCTCTCTCACACTCTCCTTATCTTCAGATAATCTCTCTCACACTCACCCTATCTTCAGATAATCTCTCTCTCTCACAATCTCTCCCTATCTTCAGTTGATCTCTCTCTCTCTCTCTCACACTCTCCCTATCATCAGATAATCTCTCTCTCTCTCTCATACTCTCTCCCTATCTTCAGATAATCTCTCACTCTCACACATTCTCCCTATCTTCAGATAATCACTCTCTCGCACAAACTCTCCCTATCTTCAGATAATCTTTCTCTCTCTCAGACTCTCGCTATCTTCAGATAATCTCTCTCTCTCGGACACACTCTCCCTATCTTCAGATAATCTCGCTCACACTCTCCCTATCTTCAGATAATCTCTCTTGCATACACACACTCTCCCTATCTACAGGTAATCTCCCTCGCACACACTCAGTCTCCCTTTCTTCAGATAATCTCTCTCTCACACATTCTCGTTACCTTCAGATAATCTCTCTCTCACTCACACTCTCCATTTCTTCAGATAATCTCTCTCTCTCACACACTCTCCCTACCTTCAGATAATCTCTCTCTCTCACACACACTCTCCCTATCTTCAGATAATCTCTCTCTCTCTCACACACTCTCCCTATCTTCAGATAATCTCTCTCTCTCTCACACTCTCCATTTCTTCAGATAATCTCTCTCTCTCACACACTCTCCCTACCTTCAGATAATCTCTCTCTCTCACACACAATCTCCCTATCTTCAGATAATCTCTCTCTCTCTCACACACTCTCCATATCTTCAGATAATCTATCTCTTTCATACACTCTCCCTGCATTCAGATAATATCTCTCTCTCTCACACACTCTCCCTAACTTCAGATAATCTCTCTCTCTAGGACACACTCTCCCGATCATCAGATAATCTCACCCTCTCGGACACACTCTCCCTATCTTCTGATAATCTCTCTCTCTCACACACACTCTCCCTATCTTCAGATAATCTATCTCTCTGGGACACACTCTCCCAATCTTCAGATAATCTCTCTCTCACACACTCTCCCTACCTTCAGATAATCTCTCTCTCACACACACTCTCCCTATCTTCAGATAATCTCAGTCCCTCACACACTGTCCCTACCTTCAGATAATCTCTCACTCTCGGACACACATTCTAGCTATCTTCAGATAATTTCTCTCTCTCTGACATACTCTCCCTATCTTCAGATAAGCTCTCTCTCTCACACACAAACTCTCCCTATCTTCAGATAATCTCTCTCTCTCTCTCAAACACTCTACCTATCTTCAGATAATCTCTCTCACACTCTCCTTATCTTCAAATAATCTCTCTCACACTCTCCCTATCTTCAGATAATCTCTCTCTGTCACACACTCTCCCTATCTTCAGTTGATCTCTCTCTCTCTCACACACTCTCCCTATCTTCAGATAATCTCTCACTCTCACACATTCTCCCTATCTTCAGATAATCAATCTCTTGCACAAACTCTGCCTATCTTCAGATAATCTGTCCCTCTCACACACTCTCCCTATCTTCAGATAATCTCTCTCTCTCTCAGACTCTCGCTATCTTCAGACAATCTCTCTCTCTCGGACACACTCTCCTTATCTTCAGATAATCTCTCTCACACTCTCCCTATCTTCAGGTAATCTCTCTCTCTCACACACTCTCCCTATCTTCAACTCATCTCTCTCTCTCAGACACTCTCCCTATCTTCAGGTAATCTCCCTCGCACACAAAAGTCTCCCTATCTTCAGATATACTCTCTCTTCCTAACACACGCTCCCTTTCTTCAGATAATCTCTCTCTCACACACTCTCGTTACCTTCACATAATCTATCTCTCTCACACACACTCTCCCTATCTTCAGATAATCTCTCTCTCACTCACACACTCTCCCTATCTTCAGATAATCTCTCTCTCTCACACTCTCCCTTTCTTCAGATAATCTCTCTCTCTCACACACTCTCCCTATCTTCAGATAATCTCTCTCTCTCACACACACTCTCCCTATCTTCAGATAATCTCTCTCTCTCACACACTCTCCATATCTTCAGATAATCACTCTCTCAAACACTCTCCCTATCTTCAGATAATCACTCTCTCTCAAACACTCTAGCTATCTTCAGATAATCACTCTCTCTCAAACACTCTACCTATCTTCAGATAATCTATCTCTCTGGGACACACTCTCCCAATCTTCAGATAATCTCTCTCTCTAGGACACACTCTCCCGATCATCAGATAATCTCTCCCTCTCGGACACACTCTCCCTATCTTCAGATAATCTCTCTCTCTCACACACACTCTCCCTATTTTCAGCTAATCTATCTCTCTGGGACACACTCTCCCAATCTTCAGATAATCTCTCTCTCTCACACACTCTCCCTAACTTCAGATAATGTCTCTCTCACACACACTCTCCCTATCTCCAGATAATCTCAGTCCCTCACACACTGTCCCTACCTTCAGATAATCTCTCACTCTCGGACACACATTCTAGCTATCTTCAGATAATTTCTCTCTCTCGGACATACTCTCCCTATCTTCAGATAAGCTCTCTCTCTCACACACAAACTCTCCCTATCTTCAGATAATCTCTCTCTCTCTCTCAAACACTCTACCTATCTTCAGGTAATCTCTCTCACACTCTCCTTATCTTCAAATAATCTCTCTCACACTCTCCCTATCTTCAGGTAATCTCTCTCTGTCACACACTCTCCCTATCTTCAGTTGATCTCTCTCTCTCTCACACACTCTCCCTATCTTCAGATAATCTCTCACTCTCACACATTCTCCATATCTTCAGATAATCAATCTCTTGCACAAACTCTGCCTATCTTCAGATAATCTGTCCCTCTCACACACTCTCCCTATCTTCAGATAATCAGTCTCTCGCACAAACTCTCCCTATCTTCACATAATCTGTCTCTCTCAAACACTGTCCCTATCTTCAGATAATCTCTCTCTCGGACACACTCTCCCTATCTTCAGATAATCACTCTCTCTCTCACAAACACTCTAACTATCTTCAGATAATCTCTCTTTCTCGGACACACTCTCCCGATTTTCAGATAATCTCTCTCTCTCACACACTCTCCCTATGTTCAGATAATCTCACTCTCTCACACACTCTCCCTATCTTCAGATAATCTCACTCCCTCACACACTCTACCTATCTTCAGATAATCTCTCACTGTCGGAAACACATTCTAGCTATCTTCAGATAATTTCTCTCTCTCGGACACATTCTCCCTATCTTCAGATAATCTCTCTCGCTCTCACACAAACTCTCCCTATCTTCAGATAATCTCTCTCTCTCAAACACACTACCTATCTTCAGATAATCTCTCTCACACTCTCCTTATCTTCAGATAATCTCTCTCACACTCACCCTATCTTCAGATAATCTCTCTCTCTCACAATCTCTCCCTATCTTCAGTTGATCTCTCTCTCTCTCTCTCACACTCTCCCTATCATCAGATAATCTCTCTCTCTCTCTCATACTCTCTCCCTATCTTCAGATAATCTCTCACTCTCACACATTCTCCCTATCTTCAGATAATCACTCTCTCGCACAAACTCTCCCTATCTTCAGATAATCTTTCTCTCTCTCAGACTCTCGCTATCTTCAGATAATCTCTCTCTCTCGGACACACTCTCCCTATCTTCAGATAATCTCGCTCACACTCTCCCTATCTTCAGATAATCTCTCTTGCATACACACACTCTCCCTATCTACAGGTAATCTCCCTCGCACACACTCAGTCTCCCTTTCTTCAGATAATCTCTCTCTCACACATTCTCGTTACCTTCAGATAATCTCTCTCTCACTCACACTCTCCATTTCTTCAGATAATCTCTCTCTCTCACACACTCTCCCTACCTTCAGATAATCTCTCTCTCTCACACACACTCTCCCTATCTTCAGATAATCTCTCTCTCTCTCACACACTCTCCCTATCTTCAGATAATCTCTCTCTCTCACACTCTCCCTATCTTCAGATAATCTCTCTCTCTCACACACTCTCCCTACCTTCAGATAATCTCTCTCTCTCACACACAATCTCCCTATCTTCAGATAATCTCTCTCTCTCTCACACACTCTCCATATCTTCAGATAATCTATCTCTTTCATACACTCTCCCTGCATTCAGATAATATCTCTCTCTCTCACACACTCTCCCTAACTTCAGATAATCTCTCTCTCTAGGACACACTCTCCCGATCATCAGATAATCTCACCCTCTCGGACACACTCTCCCTATCTTCTGATAATCTCTCTCTCTCACACACACTCTCCCTATCTTCAGATAATCTATCTCTCTGGGACACACTCTCCCAATCTTCAGATAATCTCTCTCTCTCACACACTCTCCCTACCTTCAGATAATCTCTCTCTCACACACACTCTCCCTATCTTCAGATAATCTCAGTCCCTCACACACTGTCCCTACCTTCAGATAATCTCTCACTCTCGGACACACATTCTAGCTATCTTCAGATAATTTCTCTCTCTCGGACATACTCTCCCTATCTTCAGATAAGCTCTCTCTCTCACACACAAACTCTCCCTATCTTCAGATAATCTCTCTCTCTCTCTCAAACACTCTACCTATCTTCAGATAATCTCTCTCACACTCTCCTTATCTTCAAATAATCTCTCTCACACTCTCCCTATCTTCAGATAATCTCTCTCTGTCACACACTCTCCCTATCTTCAGTTGATCTCTCTCTCTCTCACACACTCTCCCTATCTTCAGATAATCTCTCACTCTCACACATTCTCCCTATCTTCAGATAATCAATCTCTTGCACAAACTCTGCCTATCTTCAGATAATCTGTCCCTCTCACACACTCTCCCTATCTTCAGATAATCTCTCTCTCTCTCAGACTCTCGCTATCTTCAGACAATCTCTCTCTCTCGGACACACTCTCCTTATCTTCAGATAATCTCTCTCACACTCTCCCTATCTTCAGGTAATCTCTCTCTCTCACACACTCTCCCTATCTTCAACTCATCTCTCTCTCTCAGACACTCTCCCTATCTTCAGGTAATCTCCCTCGCACACAAAAGTCTCCCTATCTTCAGATATACTCTCTCCTCCTAACACACGCTCCCTTTCTTCAGATAATCTCTCTCTCACACACTCTCGTTACCTTCACATAATCTATCTCTCTCACACACACTCTCCCTATCTTCAGATAATCTCTCTCTCACTCACACACTCTCCCTATCTTCAGATAATCTCTCTCTCTCACACTCTCCCTTTCTTCAGATAATCTCTCTCTCTCACACACTCTCCCTACATTCAGATAATCTCTCTCTCTCACACACACTCTCCCTATCTTCAGATAATCTCTCTCTCTCACACACTCTCCATATCTTCAGATAATCACTCTCTCAAACACTCTCCCTATCTTCAGATAATCACTCTCTCTCAAACACTCTACCTATCTTCAGATAATCACTCTCTCTCAAACACTCTCCCTATCTTCAGATAATCTATCTCTCTGGGACACACTCTCCCAATCTTCAGATAATCTCTCTCTCTCACACACTCTCCCTACCTTCAGATAATCTCTCTCTCACACACACTCTCCCTATCTTCAGATAATCTCAGTCCCTCACACACTGTCCCTACCTTCAGATAATCTCTCACTCTCGGACACACATTCTAGCTATCTTCAGATAATTTCTCTCTCTCGGACATACTCTCCCTATCTTCAGATAAGCTCTCTCTCTCACACACAAACTCTCCCTATCTTCAGATAATCTCTCTCACACTCTCCTTATCTTCAAATAATCTCTCTCACACTCTCCCTATCTTCAGATAATCTCTCTCTGTCACACACTCTCCCTATCTTCAGTTGATCTCTCTCTCTCTCACACACACTCTCCCTATCTTCAGATAATCTCTCACTCTCACACATTCTCCCTATCTTCAGATAATCAATCTCTTGCACAAACTCTGCCTATCTTCAGATAATCTGTCCCTCTCACACACTCTCCCTATCTTCAGATAATCTCTCTCTCTCTCAGACTCTCGCTATCTTCAGACAATCTCTCTCTCTCGGACACACTCTCCTTATCTTCAGATAATCTCTCTCACACTCTCCCTATCTTCAGGTAATCTCTCTCTCTCACACACTCTCCCTATCTTCAACTCATCTCTCTCTCTCAGACACTCTCCCTATCTTCAGGTAATCTCCCTCGCACACAAAAGTCTCCCTATCTTCAGATATACTCTCTCTTCCTAACACACGCTCCCTTTCTTCAGATAATCTCTCTCTCACACACTCTCGTTACCTTCACATAATCTATCTCTCTCACACACACTCTCCCTATCTTCAGATAATCTCTCTCTCACTCACACACTCTCCCTATCTTCAGATAATCTCTCTCTCGCAAACTCTCCCTTTCTTCAGATAATCTCTCTCTCTCACACACTCTCCCTATCTTCAGATAATCTCTCTCTCTCACACACACTCTCCCTATCTTCAGATAATCTCTCTCTCTCACACACTCTCCATATCTTCAGATAATCACTCTCTCAAACACTCTCCCTATCTTCAGATAATCACTCTCTCTCAAACACTCTACCTATCTTCAGATAATCTCTCTCTCTCGGACACATTCTCCCAATCTTCAGATAACCTGTCCCTCTTACACACACTCTCCCTATCTTCAGATAATCTCTCTCACACACACACTCTCCCTATCTTCAGATAATCTCTCTCTCTCACACACTCTCCCTATTGTCAGATCATCTCTCTCTCTGTCACACAAACTCTGCCTATCTTCATATAATCTCTCTCTCTCTCTCTCACACACTCTCCTTATCTTCAGATAAAATCTCTCACACTCTCCCTATCTTCAGACAATCTCTCTCTCTCGCGAACACTCTCCCTATCTTCAGATAATCTCTCTCTCTCACACAATCTCCCTGTCTTCAGATATTCTATCTCTCTCACACACTCTCCCTATCTTCAGATAATCTCTCTCTCTCTCTCTCACACACTCTCCCTATCTTCAGATAATCTCTCTCTCACAGACACACTCTACCAATCATCAGATAATCTCTCTCTCACACCCTCTCCCTATCTTCAGATAATCTCTCTCGCACACACTCTCCCTATCTTCAGATATTCTCTCCCTCTCTCTCACACACTCCCTATATTCAGAAAATCTCTCTCGCTCTCGCACACTTCCCGAATTTCAGATAATCTCTCTCTCACAGACACACTCTACCTATCTTCAGATAATCTCTCTCTCATTCACTCTCCCTATCTTCAGATAATCTCTCCCTCACACACTCTCCCTATCTTCAGACAATCACTCATTCTCTCTCACACACTCTCGCTTTCTTCAGATAATCTCTCTCGATCTCACACACTCTCCCCATCTTCAGATAATCTCTCTCTCATACACTCTCCCTAGCTTCAGATAATTTTTCTCTCTCACACACACTCTCCCTATCTTCAAATAATCTCTCTCTCTCAAACACTCTACCTATCTTCAGATAATCTATCTCTCTGGGACACACTCTCCCAATCTTCAGATAATCTCTCTCTCTCACACACTCTCCCTAACTTCAGATAATGTCTCTCTCACACACACTCTCCCTATCTTCAGATAATCTCAGTCCCTCACACACTGTCCCTACTTTCAGATAATCTCTCACTCTCGGACACACATTCTAGCTATCTTCAGCTAATTTCTCTCTCTCGGACATACTCTCCCTATCTTCAGATAAGCTCTCTCTCTCACACACAAACTCTCCCTATCTTCAGATAATCTCTCTCTCTCTCTCAAACACTCTACCTATCTTCAGATAATCTCTCTCACACTCTCCTTATCTTCAGATAATCTCTCTCACACTCTCCCTATCTTCAGATAATCTCTCTCTGTCACACACTCTCCCTATCTTCAGTTGATCTCTCTCTCTCTCACACACTCTCCCTATCTTCAGATAATCTCTCACTCTCACACATTCTCCCTATCTTCAGATAATCAATCTCTTGCACAAACTCTCCCTATCTTCAGATAATCTCTCTCTCTCTCAGACTCTCGCTATCTTCAGACAATCTCTCTCTCTCGGACACACTCTCCCTATCTTCAGATAATCTCTCTCACACTCTCCCTATCTTCAGGTAATCTCTCTCGCTCACACACTCCCCCTATCTTCAACTGATCTCTCTCTCTCAGACACTCTCACTATCTTCAGATAATCTCTCTCGCATACACACACTCTCCCTATCTTCAGGTAATCTCCCTCGCACACAAAAGTCTCCCTATCTTCAGATATTCTCTCTCTCTCTCTCTAACACACGCTCCCTTTCTTCAGATAATCTCTCTCTCACACACTCTCGTTACCTTCACATAATCTATCTCACTCACTCACACTCTCCCTATCTTCAGATAATCTCACTCTCACTCACACACTCTCCCTATCTTCAGATAATCTCTCTCTCTCTCTCTCTCACACTCTCCCTTTCTTCAGATAATCTCTCTCTCTCACACACTCTCCCTACCTTCAGATAATCTCTCTCTCTCACACACACTCTCCCTATCTACAGATAATCACTCTCTCTCACACACTCTCCCTATCTTCAACTGATCTCTCTCTCTCACACACTCTCACTATCTTCAGATAATCTCTCTCGCATACACACACTCTCCCTATCTTCAGGTAATCTCCCTCGCACACAAAAGTCTCCCTATCTTCAGATATTCTCTCTCTCTCTCTCTAACACACTCTCCCTTTCTTCAGATAATCTCTCTCTCACACACTCTCGTTAACTTCACATAATCTATCTCTCTCACACACACTCTCCCTATCTTCAGATAATCTCTCTCTCTCCCGCACACTCTTCATATCTTCAGATAATCTCTCTCTTTCTTACACTCTCCCTAACTTCAGATAATCTCTCTCTCTCTAGGACACACTCTCCCGATCTTCAGATAATCTCTCTCTCTCGGACACACTCTCCCTATCTTCAGATAATCTCTCTCTCTCACACACACTCTCCCTATCTTCAGATAATCACTCTCTCTCAAACACTCTACCTATCTTCAGATAATCTCTCTCTCTTGGACACATTCTCCCAATCTTCAGATAATCTGTCCCTCTCACACACACTCTCCCTATCTTCAGATAATCTCTCTCTCACACACACTCTCCCTATCTTCAGATAATCTCTCTCTCACACACACTCTCCCTATTGTCAGATAATCTCTCTCTCTGTCACACAAACTCTGCCTATCTTCAGATAATCTCTCTCTCTCTCTCTCACAAACTCTCCTTACCTTCAGATAAAATCTCTCACACTCTCCCTATCTTCAGACAATCTCTCTCTCGCGATCACTCTCCCTATCTTCAGATAATCTCTCTCACACACACAATCTCCCTGTCTTCAGATAATCTATCTCTCTCACACACTCTCCCTATCTTCAGATAATCTCTCTCTCTCTCACACACTCTCCCTATCTTCAGATAATCTCTCTCTCTCACACACACTCTCCCTATCTTCAGATAATCACTCTCTCTCAAACACTCTACCTATCTTCAGATAATCTCTCTCTCTTGGACACATTCTCCCAATCTTCAGATAATCTGTCCCTCTCACACACACTCTCCCTATCTTCAGATAATCTCTCTCTCACACACACTCTCCCTATCTTCAGATAATCTCTCTCTCACACACACTCTCCCTATTGTCAGATAATCTCTCTCTGTCACACAAACTCTGCCTATCTTCAGATAATCTCTCTCTCTCTCTCTCACAAACTCTCCTTACCTTCAGATAAAATCTCTCACACTCTCCCTATCTTCAGACAATCTCTCTCTCGCGATCACTCTCCCTATCTTCAGATAATCTCTCTCTCACACACAATCTCCCTGTCTTCAGATAATCTATCTCTCTCACACACTCTCCCTTTCTTCAGATAATCTCTCTCTCTCTCTCTCACACACTCTCCCTATCTTCAGATAATCTCTCTCTCACAGACACACTCTACCAATCATCAGATAATCTCTCTCTCACACCCTCTCCCTATCTTCAGATCATCTCTCTCGCACACACTCTCCCTATCTTCAGATATTCTCTCCCTCTCTCTCACATACTCCTTATCTTCTGAAAATCTGTCTCGCTCTCGCACACTCTCCCGAATTTCAGATAATCTCTCTCTCACAGACACACTCTACCTATCTTCAGATAATCTCGCTCTCATTCACTCACCCTATCTTCAGATAATCTCTCCCTCACACACTCTCCCTATCTTCAGACAATCACTCATTCTCTCTCACACACTCTCGCTTTCTTCAGATAATCTCTCTCTATCTCACACACTCTCCCCATCTTCAGATAATCTCTCTCTCATACACTCTCCCTATCTTCAGATAATTTTTCTCTCTCACACACACTCTCCCTATCTTCAAATAATCTATCTCTCTCAAACAATCTACCTATCTTCAGATAATCTATCTCTCTGGGACACACTCACCCAATCTTCAGATAATCTCTCTCTCTCACACACTCTCCCTAACTTCAGATAATGTCTCTCTCACACACACTCTCTCTATCTTCAGATAATCTCAGTCCCTCACACACTGTCCCTACCTTCAGATAATCTCTCACTCTCGGACACGCATTCTAGCTATCTTCAGATAATTTCTCTCTCTCGGACATAGTCTTCCTATCTTCAGATAAGCTCTCTCTCTCACACACAAACTCTCCCTATCTTCAGATAATCTCTCACACACTCTCCTTATCTTCAGATAATCTCTCTCACACTCTCCCTATCTTCAGATAATCTCTCTCTGTCACACACTCTCCCTATCTTCAGTTGATCTCTCTCTCTCTCACACACTCTCCCTATCTTCAGATAATCTCTCATTCTCACACATTCTCCCTATCTTCAGATAATCAATCTCTTGCACAAACTCTGCCTATCTTCAGATAATCTGTCCCTCTCACACACTCTCCCTATCTTCAGATAATCTCTCTCTCTCTCAGACTCTCGCTATCTTCAGACAATCTCTCTCTCTCGGACACACTCTCCTTATCTTCAGATAATCTCTCTCACACTCTCCCTATCTTCAGGCAATCTCTCTCTCTCACACACTCTCCCTATCTTCAACTGATCTCTCTCCCTCAGACACTCTCCCTATCTTCAGGTAATCTCCCTCGCACACAAAAGTCTCCCTATCTTCAGATATACTCTCTCTTCCTAACACACGGTCCCTTTCTTCAGATAATCTCTCTCTCACACACTCTCGTTACCTTCACATAATCTATCTCTCTCACACACACTCTCCCTATCTTCAGATAATCTCTCTCTCACTCACACACTCTCCCTATCTTCAGATAATCTCTCTCTCTCTCTCTCACACTCTCCCTTTCTTCAGATAATCTCTCTCTCTCACGCACTCTCCCTACCTACAGATAATCTCTCTCTCTCACACACACTCTCCCTATCTTCAGATAATCTCTCTCTCTCACACACTCTCCCTATCTTCAACTGATCTCTCTCTCTCAGACACTCTCACTATCTTCAGATAATCTCTCTCGCATACACACACTCTCCCTATTTTCAGGTAATCTCCCTCGCACTCAAAAGTCTCCCTATCTTCAGATATTCTCTCTCTCTCTCTCTAACACACTCTCCCTTTCTTCAGATAATCTCTCTCTCACACACTCTCGTTACCTTCACATAATCTATCTCTCTCACACACACTCTCCCTATCTTCAGATAATCTCTCTCTCTCACACACACTCTCCCTATCTTCAGATAATCTCTCTCTCACTCACACACTCTCCCTATCTTCAGATAATCTCTCTCTCTCTCTCTCACACTCTCCCTTTCTTCAGATAATCTCTCTCTCTCACACACTCTCCCTACCTTCAGATAATCTCTCTCTCTCACACACACTCTCCCTATCTTCAGATAATCTCTCTCTCTCACACACTCTCCATATCTTCAGATAATCACTCTCTCAAACACTCTCCCTATCTTCAGATAATCACTCTCTCTCAAACACTCTACCTATCTTCAGATAATCTCTCTCTCTCGGACACATTCTCCCAATCTTCAGATAACCTGTCCCTCTTACACACACTCTCCCTATCTTCAGATAATCTCTCTCACACACACACACTCTCCCTATCTTCAGATAATCTCTCTCTCTCACACACTCTCCCTATTGTCAGATCATTCTCTCTCTCTGTCACACAAACTCTGCCTATCTTCAGATAATCTCTCTCTCTCTCTCACACACTCTCCTTATCTTCAGATAAAATCTCTCACACTCTCCCTATCTTCAGACAATCTCTTTCTCTCGCGAACACTCTCCCTATCTTCAGATAATCTCTCTCTCTCACACAATCTCCCTGTCTTCAGATATTCTATCTCTCTCACACACTCTCTCTATCTTCAGATAATCTCTCTCTATCTCTCTCACACACTCTCCCTATCTTCAGATAATCTCTCTCTCACAGACACACTCTACCAATCATCAGATAATCTCTCTCTCACACCCTCTCCCTATCTTCAGATAATCTCTCTCGCACACACTCTCCCTATCTTCAGATATTCTCTCCCTCTCTCTCACACACTCCCTATATTCAGAAAATCTCTCTCGCTCTCGCACACTTCCCGAATTTCAGATAATCTCTCTCTCACAGACACACTCTACCTATCTTCAGATAATCTCTCTCTCATTCACTCTCCCTATCTTCAGATAATCTCTCCCTCACACACTCTCCCTATCTTCAGACAATCACTCATTCTCTCTCACACAATCTCACTTTCTTCAGATAATCTCTCTCTATCTCACA
Organism: Carcharodon carcharias; assembly: GCF_017639515.1. Classification (NCBI taxonomy): domain Eukaryota; kingdom Metazoa; phylum Chordata; class Chondrichthyes; order Lamniformes; family Lamnidae; genus Carcharodon; species Carcharodon carcharias. The sequence continues at coordinate 3,010,710 of NW_024470737.1, read as the reverse complement.
CACTCTCCCCATCTTCAGATAATCTCTCTCTCATACACTCTCCCTAGCTTCAGATAATTTTTCTCTCTCACACACACTCTCCCTATCTTCAAATAATCTCTCTCTCTCAAACACTCTAACTATCTTCAGATAATCTATCTCTCTGGGACACACTCTCCCAATCTTCAGATAATCTCTCTCTCTCTCACACTCTCCCTAACTTCAGATAATGTCTCTCTCACACACACTCTCCCTATCTTCAGATAATCTCAGTCCCTCACACACTGTCCCTACTTTCAGATAATCTCTCACTCTCGGACACACATTCTAGCTATCTTCAGCTAATTTCTCTCTCTCGGACATACTCTCCCTATCTTCAGATAATCTCTCTCTCTCTCTCAAACACTCTACCTATCTTCAGATAATCTCTCTCACACTCTCCTTATCTTCAGATAATCTCTCTCACACTCTCCCTATCTTCAGATAATCTCTCTCTGTCACACACTCTCCCTATCTTCAGTTGATCTCTCTCTCTCTCACACACTCTCCCTATCTTCAGATAATCTCTCACTCTCACACATTCTCCCTATCTTCAGATAATCAATCTCTTGCACAAACTCTCCCTATCTTCAGATAATCTCTCTCTCTCTCAGACTCTCGCTATCTTCAGACAATCTCTCTCTCTCGGACACACTCTCCCTATCTTCAGATAATCTCTCTCACACTCTCCCTATTTTCAGGTAATCTCTCTCGCTCACACACTCTCCCTATCTTCAACTGATCTCTCTCTCTCAGACACTCTCACTATCTTCAGATAATCTCTCTCGCATACACACACTCTCCCTATCTTCAGGTAATCTCCCTCGCACACAAAAGTCTCCCTATCTTCAGATATTCTCTCTCTCTCCCTCTCTAACACACACTCCCTTTCTTCAGATAATCTCTCTCTCACACACTCTCGTTACCTTCACATAATCTATCTCTCTCACACACACTCTCCCTATCTTCAGATAATCTCACTCTCACTCACACACTCTCCCTATCTTCAGATAATCTCTCTCTCTCTCTCTCACACTCTCCCTTTCTTCAGATAATCTCTCTCTCTCACACACTCTCCCTACCTTCAGATAATCTCTCTCTCTCGCACACACTCTCCCTATCATCAGATAATCTCTCTCTCTCTCACACACTCTCCATATCTTCAGATAATCTCTCTCTCACTCACACACTCTCCCTATCTTCAGATAATCTCTCTCTCTCTCTCTCACACTCTCCCTTTCTTCAGATAATCTCTCTCTCTCACACACTCTCCCTACCTTCAGATAATCTCTCTCTCTCACACACACTTTCCCTATCTTCAGATAATCACTCTCTCTCACAAACTCTCCCTATCTTCAACTGATCTCTCTCTCTCAGACACTCTCACTATCTTCAGATAATCTCTCTCGCATACACACACTCTCCCTATCTTCAGGTACTCTCCCTCGCACACAAAAGTCTCCCTATCTTCAGATATTCTCCCTCTCTCTCTCTAACACACTCTCCCTTTCTTCAGATAATCTCTCTCTCACACACTCTCGTTAATTTCACATAATCTATCTCTCTCACACACACTCTCCCTATCTTCAGATAATCTCTCTCTCTCACACACTCTTCATATCTTCAGATAATCTCTCTCTTTCTTACACTCTCCCTAACTTCAGATAACCTCTCTCTCTCTAGGACACACTCTCCCGATCTTCAGATAATCACTCTCTCTCAAACACTCTACCTATCTTCAGATAATCTCTCTCTCTTGGACACATTCTCCCAATCTTCAGATAATCTGTCCCTCTCACACACACTCTCCCTATCTTCAGATAATCTCTCTCTCACACACACTCTCACTATCTTCAGATAATCTCTCTCTCACACACACTCTCCCTATTGTCAGATAATCTCTCTCTCTGTCACACAAACTCTGCCTATCTTCAGATAATCTTTCTCTCTCTCTCTCACAAACTCTCCTTACCTTCAGATAAAATCTCTCACACTCTCCCTATCTTCAGATAATCTCTCTCTCACACACAATCTCCCTGTCTTCAGATAATCTATCTCTCTCAGACACTCTCCCTATCTTCAGATAATCTCTCTCTCTCTCTCTCACACACTCTCCCTATCTTCAGATAATCTCTCTCTCACAGACACACTCTACCAACCATCAGATAATCTCTCTCTCACACCCTCTCCCTATCTTCAGATATTCTCTCCCTCTCTCTCACACACTCCCTATCTTCTGAAAATCTCTCTCGCTCTCGCACACTCTCCCAAATTTCAGATAATCTCTCTCTCACAGACACACTCTACCTATCTTCAGATAATCTCGCTCTCATTAACTCACCCTATCTTCAGATAATCTCTCCCTCACACACTCTCCCTATCTTCAGATAATCTCTCTCTCATACACTCTCCCTATCTTCAGATAATTTTTCTCTCTCACACACTCTCACTTTCTTCAGATAATCTCTCTCTATCTCACACACTCTCCCCATCTTCAGATAATCTCTCTCTCATACACTCTCCCTATCTTCAGATAATTTTTCTCTCTCACACACACTCTCCCTATCTTCAAATAATCTATCTCTCTCAAACACTCTACCGATCTTCAGATAATCTATCTCTCTGGGACACACTCTCCCAATCTTCAGATAATCTCTCTCTCTCACACACTCTCCCTAACTTCAGATAATGTCTCTCTCACACATACTCTCCCTATCTTCAGATAATCTCAGTCCCTCACACACTGTCCCTACCTTCAGATAATCTCTCACTCTCGGACACGCATTCTAGCTATCTTCAGATAATTTCTCTCTCTCGGACATACTCTTCCTATCTTCAGATAAGCTCTCTCTCTCACACACAAACTCTCCCTATCTTCAGATAATCTCTCTCTCAAACACTCTAGCTATCTTCAGATAATCTCTCTCACACTCTCCTTATCTTCAGATAATCTCTCTCACACTCTCCCTATCTTCAGATAATATCTCTCTGTCACACACTCTCCCTATCTTCAGTTGATCTCTCTCTCTCTCTCAAACACTCTAGCTATCTTCAGATAATCTCTCTCACACTCTCCTTATCTTCAGATAATCTCTCTCACACTCTCCCTATCTTTAGATAATCTCTCTCTGTCACACACTCTCCCTATCTTCAGTTGATCTCTCTCTCTCTCACACACTCTCCCTATCTTCAGATAATCTCTCACTCTCACACATTCTCCCTATCTTCAGATAATCAATCTCTTGCATAAACTCTGCCTATCTTCAGATAATCTGTCCCTCTCACACACTCTCCCTATCTTCAGATAATCTCTCTCTCTCTCAGACTCTCGCTATCTTCAGACAATCTCTCTCTCTCGGTCACACTCTCCCTATCTTCAGATAATCACTCTCTCTCACACACTCTTCCTATCTTCAACTGATCTCTCTCTCTCAGACACTCTCACTATCTTCAGATAATCTCTCTCGCATACACACACTCTCCCTATCTTCAGTTAATCTCCCTCGCACACAAAAGTCTCCCTATCATCAGATATACTCTCTCTCTCTAACACACGCTCCCTTTCTTCAGATAATGTCTCTCTCACACACTCTCGTTACCTTCAGATAATCTCTCTCTCTCACACACACTCTCCCTATCTTCAGATAATCTCACTCTCACTCACACAAACTCCCTATCTTCAGATAATCTCTCTCTCTCTCTCTCTCTCACACTCCCCCTTTCTTCAGATAATCTCTCTCTCTCACACACTCTCCCTATCTTCAGATAATCTCTCTCTCTCACACACACTCTCCCTATCTTCACATAATCTCTCTCTCTCACACTCTCCCTTTCTTCAGATAATCTCTCTCTCTCACACACTCTCCCTACCTTCAGATAATCTCTCTCTCTCACACACACTCTCCCTATCTTCAGATAATCACTCTCTCTCACACACTCTCCCTATCTTCAACTGATCTCTCTCTCTCAGACACTCTCACTATCTTCAGATAATCTCTCTCTCTCACACACACTCTCCCTATCTTCAGGTAATCTCCCTCGCACACAAAAGTCTCCCTATCTTCAGATATTCTCTCTCTCTCTCTCTAACACACGCTTCCTTTCTTCAGATAATCTCTCTCTCTCACACACTCTCGTTAACTTCACATAATCTCTCTCTCTCTCTCTCACACTCTCCCTTTCTTCAGATAATCTCTCTCTCTCACACACTCTCCCTACATTCAGATAATCTCTCTCTCTCACACACACTCTCCCTAACTTCAGATAATCTCTCTCTCTCTAGGACACACTCTCTCGATCTTCAGATAATCTCTCCCTCTCGGACACACTCTCACTATCTTCAGATAATCTCTCTCTCTCACACACACTCTCCCTATCTTCAGATAATCACTCTCTCTCAAACACTCTACCTATCTTCAGATAATCTCTCTCTCTTGGACACATTCTCCCAATCTTCAGATAATCTGTCCCTCTCACGCGCACTCTCCCTATCTTCAGATACTCTCTCTCTCACACACACTCTCCGTATCTTCAGATAATCTCTCTCTCACACACACTCTCCCTATTGTCAGATAATCTCTCTCTCTGTCACACAAACTCTGCCTATCTTCAGATAATCTCTCTCTCTCTCTCAAAAACTCTCCTTATCTTCAGATAAAATCTCTCACACTCTCCCTATCTTCAGACAATCTCTCTCTCTCGCGAACACTCTCCCTATCTTCAGATAATCTCTCTCTCTCACACAATCTCCCTGTCTTCAGATAATCTATCTCTCTCACACACTCTCCCTATCTTCAGATAATCTCTCTCTCTCTCTCTCACACACTCTCCCTATCTTCAGATAATCTCTCTCTCACAGACACACTCTACCAATCATCAGATAATCTCTCTCTCACACCCTCTCCCTATCTTCAGATAATCTCTCTCGCACACACTCTCCCTATCTTCAGATATTCTCTCCCTCTCTCTCACACACTCCCTATATTCAGAAAATCTCTCTCGCTCTCGCACACTCTCCCGAATTTCAGATAATCTCTCTCTCACAGACACACTCTACTTATCTTCAGATAATCTCTCTCTCATTCACTCTCCCTATCTTCAGATAATCTCTCCCTCACACACTCTCCCTATCTTCAGACAATCACTCATTCTCTCTCACACTCGCTTTCTTCAGATAATCTCTCTCTATCTCACACACTCTCCCCATCTTCAGATAATCTCTCTCTCATACACTCTCCCTAGCTTCAGATAATTTTTCTCTCTCACACACACTCTCCCTATCTTCAAATAATCTCTCTCTCTCAAACACTCTACCTATCTTCAGATAATCTATCTCTCTGGGACACACTCTCCCAATCTTCAGATAATCTCTCTCTCTCTCACACTCTCCATAACTTCAGATAATGTCTCTCTCACACACACTCTCCCTATCTTCAGATAATCTCAGTCCCTCACACACTGTCCCTACTTTCAGATAATCTCTCACTCTCGGACACACATTCTAGCTATCTTCAGATAATTTCTCTCTCTCGGACATACTCTCCCTATCTTCAGATAATCTCTCTCTCTCTCTCAAACACTCTACCTATCTTCAGATAATCTCTCTCACACTCTCCTTATCTTCAGATAATCTCTCTCACACTCTCCCTATCTTCAGATAATCTCTCTCTGTCACACACTCTCCCTATCTTCAGTTGATCTCTCTCTCTCTCACACACTCTCCCTATCTTCAGATAATCTCTCACTCTCACACATTCTCCCTATCTTCAGATAATCAATCTCTTGCACAAACTCTCCCTATCTTCAGATAATCTCTCTCTCTCTCAGACTCTCGCTATCTTCAGACATTCTCTCTCTCTCGGACACACTCTCCCTATCTTCAGATAATCTCTCTCACACTCTCCCTATCTTCAGGTAATCTCTCTCGCTCACACACTCTCCCTATCTTCAACTGATCTCTCTCTCTCAGACACTCTCACTATCTTCAGATAATCTCTCTCGCATACACACACTCTCCCTATCTTCAGGTAATCTCCCTCGCACACAAAAGTCTCCCTATCTTCAGATATTCTCTCTCTCTCTCTAACACACGCTCCCTTTCTTCAGATAATCTCTCTCTCACACACTCTCGTTACCTTCACATAATCTATCTCTCTCCCACACACTCTCCCTATCTTCAGATAATCTCTCTCACACTCTCCCTATCTTCAGGTAATCTCACTCTCACTCACACACTCTCCCTATCTTCAGATAATCTCTCTCTCTCTCTCTCTCACACTCTCCCTTTCTTCAGATAATCTCTCTCTCTCACACACTCTCCCTACCTTCAGATAATCTCTCTCTCTCACACACACTCTCCCTATCTTCACATAATCTCTCTCTCTCACACTCTCCCTTTCTTCAGATAATTTCTCTCTCTCACACACTCTCCCTACCTTCAGATAATCTCTCTCTCTCACACACACTCTCCCTATCTTCAGATAATCACTCTCTCTCGCACACTCTCCCTATCTTCAACTGATCTCTCTCTCTCAGACACTCTCACTATCTTCAGATAATCTCTCTCGCATACACACACTCTCCCTATCTTCAGGTAATCTCCCTCGCACACAAAAGTCTCCCTATCTTCAGATATTCTCTCTCTCTCTCTCTAACACACGCTTCCTTTCTTCAGATAATCTCTCTCGCTCACACACTCTCGTTAACTTCACATAATCTCTCTCTCTCTCTCTCACACTCTCCCTATCTTCAGATAATCTCTCTCTCTCACACACTCTCCCTACATTCAGATAATCTCTCTCTCTCACACACACTCTCCCTAACTTCAGATAATCTCTCTCTCTCTAGGACACACTCTCTCGATCTTCAGATAATCTCTCCCTCTCGGACACACTCTCACTATCTTCAGATAATCTCTCTCTCTCACACACACTCTCCCTATCTTCAGATAATCACTCTCTCTCAAACACTCTACCTATCTTCAGATAATCTCTCTCTCTTGGACACATTCTCCCAATCTTCAGATAATCTGTCCCTCTCACGCACACTCTCCCTATCTTCAGATAATCTCTCTCTCACACACACTCTCCCTATCTTCAGATAATCTCTCTCTCACACACACTCTCCCTATTGTCAGATAATCTCTCTCTCTGTCACACAAACTCTGCCTATCTTCAGATAATCTCTCTCTCTCTCTCTCACAAACTCTCCTTATCTTCAGATAAAATCTCTCACACTCTCCCTATCTTCAGACAATCTCTCTCTCTCGCGAACACTCTCCCTATCTTCAGATAATCTCTCTCTCTCGCACAATCTCCCTGTCTTCAGATAATCTATCTCTCTCACACACTCTCCCTATCTTCAGATAATCTCTCTCTCACAGACACACTCTACCAATCATCAGATAATCTCTCTCTCACACCCTCTCCCTATCTTCAGATAATCTCTCTCGCACACACTCTCCCTATCTTCAGATATTCTCTCCCTCTCTCTCACACACTCCCTATATTCAGAAAATCTCTCGCTCTCGCACACTTCCCGAATTTCAGATAATCTCTCTCTCACAGACACACTCTACCTATCTTCAGATAATCTCTCTCTCATTCACTCTCCCTATCTTCAGATAATCTCTCCCTCACACACTCTCCCTATCTTCAGACAATCACTCATTCTCTCTCACACACTCTCGCTTTCTTCAGATAATCTCTCTCTATCTCACACACTCTCCCCATCTTCAGATAATCTCTCTCTCATACACTCTCCCTATCTTCAGATAATTTTTCTCTCTCACACACACTCTGCCTATCTTCAAATAATCTCTCTCTCTCAAACACTCTAAATAGCTTCAGATAATCTATCTCTCTGGGACAGACTCTCCCAATCTTCAGATAATCTCTCTCTCTCACACACTCTCCCTAACTTCAGATAATGTCTCTCTCACACACACTCTCCCTATCTTCAGATAATCTCAGTCCCTCACACACTGTCCCTACCTTCAGATAATCTCTCACTCTCGGACACACATTCTAGCTATCTTCAGATAATTTCTCTCTCTCGGACATACTCTCCCTATCTTCAGATAAGCTCTCTCTCTCACACACAAACTCTCCCTATCTTCAGATAATCTCTCTCTCTCTCTCAAACACTCTACCTATCTTCAGATAATCTCTCTCATACTCTCCTTATCTTCAGATAATCTCTCTCACACTCTCCCTATCTTCAGATAATCTCTCTCTGTCACACACTCTCCCTATCTTCAGTTGATCTCTCTCTCTCTCACACACTCTCCCTATCTTCAGATAATCTCTCACTCTCACACATTCTCCCTATCTTCAGATAATCAATCTCTTGCACAAACTCTGCCTATCTTCAGATAATCTGTCCCTCTCACACACTCTCCCTATCTTCAGATAATTTCTCTCTCTCTCAGACTCTCGCTATCTTCAGACAATCTCTCTCTCTCGGACACACTTTCCATATCTTCAGATAATCTCTCTCACACTCTCCCTATCTTCAGGTAATCTCTCTCTCTCACACACTCTCCCTATCTTCAGATAATCTCTCTCTCTCACACACACTCCCTATCTTCAACTGATCTCTCTCTCTCAGACACTCTCACTATCTTCAGATAATCTCTCTCGCATACACACACTCTCCCTATTTTCAGGTAATCTCCCTCGCACACAAAAGTCTCCCTATCTTCAGATATTCTCTCTCTCTCTCTCTCTCTAACACACTCTCCCTTTCTTCAGATAATCTCTCTCTCACACACTCTCGTTACCTTCACATAATCTATCTCTCTCACACACACTCTCCCTATCTTCAGATAATCTCTCTCAAACTCACACACTCTCCCTATCTTCAGATAATCTCTCTCTCTCTCTCTCACACTCTCCCTTTCTTCAGATAATCTCTCTCTCTCACACACTCTCCCTACCTTCAGATAATCTCTCTCTCTCACACACACTCTCCCTATCTTCGGATAATCTGTCTCTTTCATACACTCTCCCTAACTTCAGATAATCTCTCTCTCTCTAGGACACACTCTCCCGATCTTCAGATAATCTCTCCCTCTCGGACACACTCTCCCTATCTTCAGATAATCTCTCTCTCTCACACACACTCTCCCTATCTTCAGATAATCACTCTCTCTCAATCACTCTCCCTATCTTCAGATGATCTCTCTCTCTCACACACACTCTCCCTATCTTCAGATAATCTCTCTCTCACACACACTCTCCCTATCTTCAGAGAATCTCTCCCTCTCACACACACTCTCCCAATCTTCAGATAATCACTCCCTCTCACACACACTCACCCTATCTTCAGATAATGTCTCTCTCTCACAAACTCTCCCTATTGTCAGATAATCTCTCTCTCAGTCGCACAAGCTCTGCCTATCTTCAGATAATCTCTCTCTCTCTCTCACACACACTCTCCTTATCTTCAGATAAAATCTCTCACACTCTCACTATCTTCAGATAATCTCTCTCACTCTCATACACTCTCCCTATCTTCAGATAATCTCTCTCTCGCGAAGACTCTCCCTATCTTCAGATAATCTCTCTCTCTCACACAATCTCCCTATCTTCAGATAATCTATCTCTCTCACACACTCTCCCTATCTTCAGATAATCTCTCTCTCTCACACACTCTCCCTATCTTCAGATAATGTCTCTCTCACACACACTCTCCCTGTCTTCAGATCATCTCTCTCTCTCGGACACACACTCTAGCAATCTTCAGATAATTTCTCTCTCTCGGACACACTCTCCCTAAATTCAGATAATCTCTCTCTCTCTCACACACACTCTCCCTATCTTCAGATAATCTCTCTCTCACAGACACACTCTACCAATCATCAGATAATCTCTCTCTCACACCCTCTCCCTATCTTCAGTTAATCTCTCTCGCACACACTCTCCCTTTCTTCAGATATTCTCTCCCTCTCTCTCACACACTCCCTATCTTCAGAAAATCTCTCTCGCTCTCGCACACTCTCCCGAATTTCAGATAATCTCTCTCTCACAGACACACTCTACCAATCTTCAGATAATCTCTCTCTCATTCACTCTCCCTATCTTCAGATAATCTCTCCCTCACACACTCTCCCTATCTTCAGACAATCACTCATTCTCTCTCACAAACTCTCGCTTTCTTCAGATAATCTCTCTCTATCTCACACCCTCTCCCTATCTTCAGATAATCTCTCTCGCACACACTCTCCCTATCTTCATAAAATCTCTCTCTCTCTCTCGCACACTCTCCCGAATTTCAGATAATCTCTCTCTCACAGCCACACTCTACCTATCTTCAGATAATCTCTCTCTCATTCACTCTCCCTATCTTCAGATAATCTCTCTCTCTCTCACACACTCTCGCTTTCTTCAGATAATCTCTCTCTATCACACACGCTCTCCCCATCTTCAGATAATCTCTCTCTCATACACTCTTCCTAACTTCAGTTAATTTTTCTCTCTCACACACACTCTCCCTATCTTCAGATAATCTCTCTCTCTCTATCAAACACTATACCTCTCTTCAGCTAATCTCTCTCTCTCAGACACACTCTCCCGATCTTCAGATAATCTCTCTCTCTCACACACTCTCCCTAACTTCAGATAATCTCAGTCCCTCACACACTCTCCCCATCTTCAGATAATCTCTCTCTCTCGGACACACTCTCCCTATCTTCAGATAATCTCTCTCACACTCTCCCTATTTTCAGATAATCTCTCTCTCTCACACACTCACCCTATCATCAACTGATCTCGCTCTCTCTCTCAGACACTCTCACTATCTTCAGATAATCTCTCTCTCTCTCACTCATACTCTCCCTATTTTCAGATAATCTCACTCTCACTCACACACTCTCCCTATCTTCAGATAATCTCTCTCTCTCTCTCACACTCTCCCTTTCTTCAGATAATCTCTCTCTCTAACACACTCTCCCTACCTTCAGATAATCTCTCTCTCCCACACATACTCTCCCTATCTTCAGATAATCTCTCTCTCTCTCACACACACTCCATATCTTCAGATAATCTCTCTCTTTCATACACTCTCCCTACATTCAGATAATATCTCTCACTCAAACACTCTAGCTATCTTCAAAAAATCTCTCTCTCTCGGACACATTGTCCCATTCTTCAGATAATCTCAATCTCACACACACTCTCCCTATCTTCAGATAATCTGTCCCTCTCACACACACTCTCCCTATCTTCAGATAATCTCTCCCTCTCACACACACTCACCCTATCTTCAGATAATCTCTCTCTCTCACACACTTTCCCTATCTTCAGATAATCTCTCTCTCCCGGACACACACTCTAGCTATCTTCAGATAATTTCTATCTCTCGGACACACTCTCCCTATTGTCAGATAATCTCTCTCTCTCTCACACAAACAGTGCCTATCTTCAGATAATCTCTCTCTCTTTCTCACACACTCTCCTTATCTTCAGATAAAATCTCTCACACACCCCCTATCTTCAGATAATCTCTCTCACTCTCATACACTCTCCCTATCTTCAGATAATCTCTCTCTCGTGAACACTCTCCCTATCTTCAGATAATCTCTCTCTCTCACACAATCTCCCTATCTTCAAATAATCTATCTCTCTCACACAATCTCCCTAGCTTCAGATAATCTCTCTCTCTCACACACTCACCCTATCTTCAGATAATCTCTCTCTCACACACACTCTCCCTATCTTCAGATAATCTCTCTCTCTCGGACACACACTCTAGCAATCTTCAGATAATTTCTCTCTGTCGGACACACCCTCCCTAAATTCAGATAATCTCTTTCTCCCTCACACACTCTCCCTATCTTCAGATAATCTCTCTCTCTCTCACACACTCTCCCTATCTTCAGATAATCTCTATCTCACAGACACGATCTACCAATCTTCAGATAATCTCTCTCTCACACACTCTCCCTATCTTCAGATAATCTCTCCCTCTCTCTCACACACTCCCTATCTTCAGAAAATCTCTCTCTCTCTTGCACACTCTCCCGAATTTCAGATAATCTCTCTCTCACAGACACACTCTACCTATCTTCAGATAATCTCTCTCTCATTCACTCTCCCTATCTTCAGATAATCTCTCTCTCTCTCTCACACACTCTCGCTTTCTTCAGATAATCTCTCTCTATCTCACACACTCTCCCCATCTTCAGATAATCTCTCTCTCATACACTCTTCCTATCTTCAGATAATTTTTACCTCTCACACACACTCTCCCTATCTTCAGATAATCTCTCTCTCTCTATCAAACACTATACCTATCTTCAGATAATCTCTCTCTCACGGTCACACTCTCCCGATCTTCAGATAATCTCTCTCTCTCTCACACACTCTCCCTAACTTCAGATAATCTCACTCTCTCACACACTATCCCAATCTTCAGATAATCTCAGTCCCTCACACACTCTCCCTATCTTCAGATAATCTCTCACTCTCGGACACACTCTCCCTATCTTCAGATAATCTCTCTCTCTCTCACACAAACTCTCCATAACTTCAAATAATCTCACTCTCTTTCACACACACTATCCCTATCTTCAGATAATCTCTCTCACACTCTCCCTATCTTCAGATAATCTCTCTCACACTCTTCCTATCTTCAGATAATCTCTCTCTCTCTCACACTCTCCCTATTTTCAGTTGATCTCTCTCTCTCTCACACACTCTCCCTATCTTCAGATAATCTCTCTCTCTCTCATACACTCTCGCTATCTTCAGATAATCTCTCACTCCACACACTCTCCCTAACTACAGATAATCACTCTCTCGCAAAAACTCTCCCTATCTTCAGATAATCTGTCTCTCTCACACACTCTCCCTACCTTCAGATAATCTCTCTCTCTCAGACTCTCCCTATCTTCAGATAATCTTTCCCTCGAGGACACACTCTCCCCATCTTCAGATAATCTCTCTCTCTAAGACACACTCTCCCTATCTTCAGATAATCTCTCTCACTCTCATACACTCTCCCTATCTTCAGATAATCTCTCTCTCGTGAACACTCTCCCTATCTTCAGATAATCTCTCTCTCTCACACAATCTCCCTATCTTCAGATAATCTATCTCTCTCACACACTCTCCCTATCTTCAGATAATCTCTCTCTCTCACACACTCTCCTTATCTTCAGATAATGTCTCTCTCACACATACTCTCCCTGTCTTCAGATTATCTCTCTCTCTCGGACACACACTCTAGCAATCTTCAGATAATTTCTCCCTCTCGGACACACTCTCCCTAAATTCAGATAATCTCTCTCTCTCTCACACACTCTCCCTATCTTCAGATAATCTCTCTCTCTCTCACACACACTCTCCCTATCTTCAGATAATCTCTCTCTCACAGACACACTCTACCAATCATCAGATAATCTCTCTCTCACACCCTCTCCCTATCTTCAGATAATCTCTCTCGCACGCACTCTCCCTATCTTCAGATATTCTCTCCCTCTCTCTCACACACTCCCTATCTTCAGAAAATCTCTCTCGCTCTCGCACACTCTCCCGAATTTCAGATAATCTCTCTCTCACAGACACACTCTACCTATCTTCAGATAATCTCTCTCTCATTCACTCTCCCTATCTTCAGATAATCTCTGCCTCACACACTCTCCCTATCTTCAGACAATCACTCATTCTCTCTCACACACTCTCGCTTTCTTCAGATAATCTCTCTCTATCTCACACACTCTCCCCATCTTCAGATAATCTCTCTCTCACACCCTCTCCCTATCTTCAGATAATCTCTCTCGCACACACTCTCCCTATCTTCAGAAAATCTCTCTCTCTCTCGCACACTCTCCCGAATTTCAGATAATCTCTCTCTCACAGACACACTCTACCTATCTTCAGATAATCTCTCTCTCATTCACTCTCCCTATCTTCAGATAATCTCTCTCTCTCTCACACACTCTCGCTTTCTTCAGATAATCTCTCTCTATCTCACACACTCTCCCCATCTTCAGATAATCTCTCTCTCATACACTCTTCCTAACTTCAGTTAATTTTTCTCTCTCACACACACTCTCCCTATCTTCAGATAATCTCTCTCTCTCTATCAAACACTATACCTCTCTTCAGATAATCTCTCTCTCTCAGACACACTCTCCCGATCTTCAGATAATCTCTCTCTCTCACACACTCTCCCTAAATTCAGATAATCTCAGTCCCTCACACACTCTCCCTATCTTCAGATAATCTCTCTCCCTCGGACACACTCTCCCTATCTTCAGATAATCTCTCTCACACTCTCCCTAATTTCAGATAATCACTCTCTCTCACACACTCACCCTATCTTCAACTGATCTCGCTCTCTCTCTCAGACACTCTCACTATCTTCAGATAATCTCTCTCTCTCTCACACACTCTCCATATCTTCAGATAATCTCTCTCTCTCTCATACACTCTCCCTATCTTCAGATAATCTCTCTCTCGTGAACACTCTCCCTACCTTCAGATAATCTCTCTCTCTCTCACACACTCTCCTTTACTTCAGATAATGTCTCTCTCTCTCAGACTCTCCCTATCTTCAGATAATCTCTCCCTCGAGGACACACTCACCCCATCTTCAGATAATCTCTCTCTCTAAGACACACTCTCCCTATCTTCAGATAATCTCTCTCACTCTCATACACTCACCCTATCTTCAGATAATCTCTCTCTCGCGAACACTCTCCCTATCTTCAGATAATCTCTCTCTCTCACACAATCTCCCTATCTTCAGATAATCTATCTCTCTCACACACTCTCCCTATCTTCAGATAATCTCTCTCTCTCACACACTCTCCCTAGCTTCAGATAATGTCTCTCTCACACACACTCTCCCTGTCTTCAGATCATCTCTCTCTTTCGGACACACACTCTAGCAATCTTCAGATAATTTCTCTCTCTCAGGCACACTCTCCCTAAATTCAGATAATCTCTCTCTCTCTCACACACTCTCCCTATCTTCAGATAATCTCTCTCTCTCTCTCACACACTCTCCCTATCTTCAGATAATCTCTCTCTCACAGACACACTCTACCAATCATCAGATAATCTCTCTCTCACACCCTCTCCCTATCTTCAGATAATCTCTCCCTCTCTCTCACACACTCCCTATCTTCAGAAAATCTCTCTCTCTCTTGCACACTCTCCCGAATTTCAGATAATCTCTCTCTCACAGACACACTCTACCTATCTTCAGATAATCTCTCTCTCATTCACTCTCCCTATCTTCAGATAATCTCTCTCTCTCTCTCACACACTCTCGCTTTCTTCAGATAATCTCTCTCTATCTCACACACTCTCCCCATCTTCAGATAATCTCTCTCTCATACACTCTTCCTATCTTCAGATAATTTTTACCTCTCACACACACTCTCCCTATCTTCAGATAATCTCTCTCTCTCTATCAAACACTATACCTATCTTCAGATAATCTCTCTCTCACGGTCACACTCTCCCGATCTTCAGATAATCTCTCTCTCTCTCACACACTCTCCCTAACTTCAGATAATCTCACTCTCTCACACACTATCCCAATCTTCAGATAATCTCAGTCCCTCACACACTCTCCCTATCTTCAGATAATCTCTCACTCTCGGACACACTCTCCCTATCTTCAGATAATCTCTCTCTCTCTCACACAAACTCTCCATAACTTCAAATAATCTCACTCTCTTTCACACACACTATCCCTATCTTCAGATAATCTCTCTCACACTCTCCCTATCTTCAGATAATCTCTCTCACACTCTTCCTATCTTCAGATAATCTCTCTCTCTCTCACACTCTCCCTATTTTCAGTTGATCTCTCTCTCTCTCACACACTCTCCCTATCTTCAGATAATCTCTCTCTCTCTCATACACTCTCGCTATCTTCAGATAATCTCTCACTCCACACACTCTCCCTAACTTCAGATAATCACTCTCTCGCAAAAACTCTCCCTATCTTCAGATAATCTGTCTCTCTCACACACTCTCCCTACCTTCAGATAATCTCTCTCTCTCAGACTCTCCCTATCTTCAGATAATCTTTCCCTCGAGGACACACTCTCCCCATCTTCAGATAATCTCTCTCTCTAAGACACACTCTCCCTATCTTCAGATAATCTCTCTCACTCTCATACACTCTCCCTATCTTCAGATAATCTCTCTCTCGTGAACACTCTCCCTATCTTCAGATAATCTCTCTCTCTCACACAATCTCCCTATCTTCAGATAATCTATCTCTCTCACACACTCTCCCTATCTTCAGATAATCTCTCTCTCTCACACACTCTCCTTATCTTCAGATAATGTCTCTCTCACACATACTCTCCCTGTCTTCAGATTATCTCTCTCTCTCGGACACACACTCTAGCAATCTTCAGATAATTTCTCTCTCTCGGACACACTCTCCCTAAATTCAGATAATCTCTCTCTCTCTCACACACTCTCCCTATCTTCAGATAATCTCTCTCTCTCTCACACACACTCTCCCTATCTTCAGATAATCTCTCTCTCACAGACACACTCTACCAATCATCAGATAATCTCTCTCTCACACCCTCTCCCTATCTTCAGATAATCTCTCTCGCACACACTCTCCCTGTCTTCAGATATTCTCTCCCTCTCTCTCACACACTCCCTATCTTCAGAAAATCTCTCTCGCTCTCGCACACTCTCCCGAATTTCAGATAATCTCTCTCTCACAGACACACTCTACCTATCTTCAGATAATCTCTCTCTCATTCACTCTCCCTATCTTCAGATAATCTCTGCCTCACACACTCTCCCTATCTTCAGACAATCACTCATTCTCTCTCACACACTCTCGCTTTCTTCAGATAATCTCTCTCTATCTCACACACTCTCCCCATCTTCAGATAATCTCTCTCTCACACCCTCTCCCTATCTTCAGATAATCTCTCTCGCACACACTCTCCCTATCTTCAGAAAATCTCTCTCTCTCTCGCACACTCTCCCGAATTTCAGATAATCTCTCTCTCACAGACACACTCTACCTATCTTCAGATAATCTCTCTCTCATTCACTCTCCCTATCTTCAGATAATCTCTCTCTCTCTCACACACTCTCGCTTTCTTCAGATAATCTCTCTCTATCTCACACACTCTCCCCATCTTCAGATAATCTCTCTCTCATACACTCTTCCTAAATTCAGTTAATTTTTCTCTCTCACACACACTCTCCCTATCTTCAGATAATCTCTCTCTCTATCAAACACTATACCTCTCTTCAGATAATCTCTCTCTCTCAGACACACTCTCCCGATCTTCAGATAATCTCTCTCTCTCACACACTCTCCCTAAATTCAGATAATCTCAGTCCCTCACACACTCTCCCTATTTTCAGATAATCTCTCTCACACTCTCCCTAATTTCAGATAATCACTCTCTCTCACACACTCACCCTATCTTCAACTGATCTCGCTCTCTCTCTCAGACACTCTCACTATCTTCAGATAATCTCTGTCTCTCTCACACACTCTCCATATCTTCAGATAATCTCTCTCTCTCTCATACACTCTCCCTATCTTCAGATAATCTCTCTCTCTCTCACACACTCTCCTTTACTTCAGATAATGTCTCTCTCTCTCAGACTCTCCCTATCTTCAGATAATCTCTCCCTCGAGGACACACTCTCCCCATCTTCAGATAATCTCTCTCTCTAAGACACACTCTCCCTATCTTCAGATAATCTCTCTCACTCTCATACACTCACCCTATCTTCAGATATTCTCTCTCTCGCGAACACGCTCCCTATCTTCAGATAATCTCTCTCTCTCACACAATCTCCCTATCTTCAGATAATCTATCTCTCTCACACACTCTCCCTATCTTCAGATAATCTCTCTCTCTCACACACACTCCTTATCTTCATATAATATCTCTCTCACACACACTCTCCCTGTCTTCAGATCATCTCTCTCTCTCGGACACACACTCTAACAATCTTCAGATAATTTCTCTCTCTCGGACACACTCTCCCTAAATTCAGATAATCTCTCTCTCTCTCACACACTCTCCCTATCTTCAGATAATCTCTCTCTCTCTCTCACACACTCTCCCTATCTTCAGATAATCTCTCTCTCACAGACACACTCTACCAATCATCAGATAATCTCTCTCTCACACCCTCTCCCTATCTTCAGATAATCTCTCTCGCACACACTCTCCCTATCTTCAGATATTCTCTCCCTCTCTCTCACACACTCCCTATCTTCAGAAAATCTCTCTCGCTCTCGCACACTCTCCCGCATTTCAGATAATCTCTCTCTCACAGTCACACTCTACCAATCTTCAGATAATCTCTCTCTCACACCCTCTCCCTATCTTCAGATAATCTCTCCCTCTCTCTCACACACTCCCTATCTTCAGAAAATCTCTCTCTCTCTTGCACACTCTCCCGAATTTCAGATAATCTCTCTCTCACAGACACACTCTACCTATCTTCAGATAATCTCTCTCTCATTCACTCTCCCTATCTTCAGATAATCTCTCTCTCTCTCTCACACACTCTCGCTTTCTTCAGATAATCTCTCTCTATCTCACACACACTCCCCATCTTCAGATAATCTCTCTCTCATACACTCTTCCTATCTTCAGATAATTTTTACCTCTCACACACACTCTCCCTATCTTCAGACAATCTCTCTCTCTCTATCAAACACTATACCTATCTTCAGATAATCTCTCTCTCACGGTCACACTCTCTCGATCTTCAGATAATCTCTCTCTCTCTCACACACTCTCCCTAACTTCAGATAATCTCACTCTCTCACACACTATCCCAATCTTCAGATAATCTCAGTCCCTCACACACTCTCCCTATCTTCAGATAATCTCTCACTCTCGGACACACTCTCCCTATCTTCAGATAATCTCTCTCTCTCTCACACAAACTCTCCATAACTTCAAATAATCTCACTCTCTTTCACACACACTATCCCTATCTTCAGATAATCTCTCTCACACTCTCCCTATCTTCAGATAATCTCTCTCACACTCTTCCTATCTTCAGATAATCTCTCTCTCTCTCACACTCTCCCTATTTTCAGTTGATCTCTCTCTCTCTCACACACTCTCCCTATCTTCAGATAATCTCTCTCTCTCTCATACACTCTCGCTATCTTCAGATAATCTCTCACTCCACACACTCTCCCTAACTTCAGATAATCACTCTCTCGCAAAAACTCTCCCTATCTTCAGATAATCTGTCTCTCTCACACACTCTCCCTACCTTCAGATAATCTCTCTCTCTCAGACTCTCCCTATCTTCAGATAATCTTTCCCTCGAGGACACACTCTCCCCATCTTCAGATAATCTCTCTCTCTAAGACACACTCTCCCTATCTTCAGATAATCTCTCTCACTCTCATACACTCTCCCTATCTTCAGATAATCTCTCTCTCGTGAACACTCTCCCTATCTTCAGATAATCTCTCTCTCTCACACAATCTCCCTATCTTCAGATAATCTATCTCTCTCACACACTCTCCCTATCTTCAGATAATCTCTCTCTCTCACACACTCTCCTTATCTTCAGATAATGTCTCTCTCACACATACTCTCCCTGTCTTCAGATTATCTCTCTCTCTCGGACACACACTCTAGCAATCTTCAGATAATTTCTCTCTCTCGGACACACTCTCCCTAAATTCAGATAATCTCTCTCTCTCTCACACACTCTCCCTATCTTCAGATAATCTCTCTCTCTCTCACACACACTCTCCCTATCTTCAGATAATCTCTCTCTCACAGACACACTCTACCAATCATCAGATAATCTCTCTCTCACACCCTCTCCCTATCTTCAGATAATCTCTCTCGCACACACTCTCCCTATCTTCAGATATTCTCTCCCTCTCTCTCACACACTCCCTATCTTCAGAAAATCTCTCTCGCTCTCGCACACTCTCCCGAATTTCAGATAATCTCTCTCTCACAGACACACTCTACCTATCTTCAGATAATCTCTCTCTCATTCACTCTCCCTATCTTCAGATAATCTCTGCCTCACACACTCTCCCTATCTTCAGACAATCACTCATTCTCTCTCACACACTTTCGCTTTCTTCAGATAATCTCTCTCTATCTCACACACTCTCCCCATCTTCAGATAATCTCTCTCTCACACCCTCTCCCTATCTTCAGATAATCTCTCTCGCACACACTCTCCCTATCTTCAGAAAATCTCTCTCTCTCTCGCACACTCTCCCGAATTTCAGATAATCTCTCTCTCACAGACACACTCTACCTATCTTCAGATAATCTCTCTCTCATTCACTCTCCCTATCTTCAGATAATCTCTCTCTCTCTCACACACTCTCGCTTTCTTCAGATAATCTCTCTCTATCTCACACACTCTCCCCATCTTCAGATAATCTCTCTCTCATACACTCTTCCTAACTTCAGTTAATTTTTCTCTCTCACACACACTCTCCCTATCTTCAGATAATCTCTCTCTCTCTATCAAACACTATACCTCTCTTCAGATAATCTCTCTCTCTCAGACACACTCTCCCGATCTTCAGATAATGTCTCTCTCACACACACTCTCCCTGTCTTCAGATCATCTCTCTCTCTCGGACACACACTCTAACAATCTTCAGATAATTTCTCTCTCTCGGACACACTCTCCCTAAATTCAGATAATCTCTGTCTCTCTCACACACTCTCCCTATCTTCAGATAATCTCTCTCTCTCTCTCACACACTCTCCCTATCTTCAGATAATCTCTCTCTCACAGACACACTCTACCAATCATCAGATTATCTCTCTCTCACACCCTCTCCCTATCTTCAGATAATCTCTCTCGCACACACTCTCCCTATCTTCAGATATTCTCTCCCTCTCTCTCACACACTCCCTATCTTCAGAAAATCTCGCTCGCTCTCGCACACTCTCCCGCATTTCAGATAATCTCTCTCTCACAGTCACACTCTACCAATCTTCAGATAATCTCTCTCTCATTCACTCTCCCTAACTTCAGATAATCTCTCCCTCACACACTCTCCCTATCTTCAGACAATCACACATTCTCTCTCACACATTCTCGCTTTCTTCAGTTAATCTCTCTCTATCTCACACACTCTCCCCATCTTCAGATAATCTCTCTCTCACACCCTCTCCCTATCTTCAGATAATCTCTCTCGCACACACGCTCCCTATCTTCAGAAAATCTCTCTCTCTCTCGCACACTCTCCCGAATTTCAGATAATCTCTCTCTCACAGACACACTCTACCTATCTTCAGATAATCTCTCTCTCATTCACTCTCCCTATTTTCAGATAATCTCTCTCTCTCTCACACACTCTCCCTATCTTCAGATAATCTCTCTCTCACAGACACACTCTACCAATCATCAGATAATGTCTCTCTCACACCCTCTCCCTATCTTCAGATAATCTCTCCCTCTCTCTCACACACTCCCTATCTTCAGAAAATCTCTCTCTCTCTTGCACACTCTCCCGAATTTCAGATAATCTCTCTCTCACAGACACACTCTACCTATCTTCAGATAATCTCTCTCTCATTCACTCTCCCTATCTTCAGATAATCTCTCTCTCTCTCTCACACACTCTCGCTTTCTTCAGATAATCTCTCTCTATCTCACACACTCTCCCCATCTTCAGATAATCTCTCTCTCATACACTCTTCCTATCTTCAGATAATTTTTACCTCTCACACACACTCTCCCTATCTTCAGATAATCTCTCTCGCACACACGCTCCCTATCTTCAGAAAATCTCTCTCTCTCTCGCACACTCTCCCGAATTTCAGATAATCTCTCTCTCACAGACACACTCTACCTATCTTCAGATAATCTCTCTCTCATTCACTCTCCCTATCTTCAGATAATCTCTCTCTCTCTCACACACTCTCCCTATCTTCAGATAATCTCTCTCTCACAGACACACTCTACCAATCATCAGATAATCTCTCTCTCACACCCTCTCCCTATCTTCAGAAAATCTCTCCCTCTCTCTCACACACTCCCTATCTTCAGAAAATCTCTCTCTCTCTTGCACACTCTCCCGAATTTCAGATAATCTCTCTCTCACAGACACACTCTACCTATCTTCAGATAATCTCTCTCTCATTCACTCTCCCTATCTTCAGATAATCTCTCTCTCTCTCTCACACACTCTCGCTTTCTTCAGATAATCTCTCTCTATCTCACACACTCTCCCCATCTTCAGATAATCTCTCTCTCATACACTCTTCCTATCTTCAGATAATTTTTACCTCTCACACACACTCTCCCTATCTTCAGATAATCTCTCTCGCACACACGCTCCCTATCTTCAGAAAATCTCTCTCTCTCTCGCACACTCTCCCGAATTTCAGATAATCTCTCTCTCACAAACACACTCTACCTATCTTCAGATAATCTCTCTCTCATTCACTCTCCCTATCTTCAGATAATCTCTCTCTCTCTCACACACTCTCCCTATCTTCAGATAATCTCTCTCTCACAGACACACTCTACCAATCATCAGATAATCTCTCTCTCACACCCTCTCCCTATCTTCAGATAATCTCTCCCTCTCTCTCACACACTCCCTATCTTCAGAAAATCTCTCTCTCTCTTGCACACTCTCCCGAATTTCAGATAATCTCTCTCTCACAGACACACTCTACCTATCTTCAGATAATCTCTCTCTCATTCACTCTCCCTATCTTCAGATAATCTCTCTCTCTCTCTCACACACTCTCGCTTTCTTCAGATAATCTCTCTCTATCTCACACACTCTCCCCATCTTCAGATAATCTCTCTCTCATACACTCTTCCTATCTTCAGATAATTTTTACCTCTCACACACACTCTCCCTATCTTCAGATAATCTCTCTCTCACGGTCACACTCTCCCTAACTTCAGATAATCTCACTCTCTCACACACTATCCCAATCTTCAGATAATCTCAGTCCCTCACACACTCTCCCTATCTTCAGATAATCTCTCACTCTCGGACACACTCTCCCTATCTTCAGATAATCTCTCTCTCTCTCACACAAACTCTCCATAACTTCAAATAATCTCACTCTCTTTCACACACACTATCCCTATCTTCAGATAATCTCTCTCACACTCTCCCTATCTTCAGATAATCTCTCTCACACTCTTCCTATCTTCAGATAATCTCTCTCTCTCTCACACTCTCCCTATTTTCAGTTGATCTCTCTCTCTCTCACACACTCTCCCTATCTTCAGATAATCTCTCTCTCTCTCATACACTCTCGCTATCTTCAGATAATCTCTCACTCCACACACTCTCCCTAACTTCAGATAATCACTCTCTCGCAAAAACTCTCCCTATCTTCAGATAATCTGTCTCTCTCACACAATCTCCCTATCTTCAGATAATCTATCTCTCTCACACACTCTCCCTATCTTCAGATAATCTCTCTCTCTCACACACTCTCCTTATCTTCAGATAATGTCTCTCTCACACATACTCTCCCTGTCTTCAGATTATCTCTCTCTCTCGGACACACACTCTAGCAATCTTCAGATAATTTCTCCCTCTCGGACACACTCTCCCTAAATTCAGATAATCTCTCTCTCTCTCACACACTCTCCCTATCTTCAGATAATCTCTCTCTCTCTCACACACACTCTCCCTATCTTCAGATAATCTCTCTCTCACAGACACACTCTACCAATCATCAGATAATCTCTCTCTCACACCCTCTCCCTATCTTCAGATAATCTCTCTCGCACACACTCTCCCTATCTTCAGATATTCTCTCCCTCTCTCTCACACACTCCCTATCTTCAGAAAATCTCTCTCGCTCTCGCACACTCTCCCGAATTTCAGATAATCTCTCTCTCACAGACACACTCTACCTATCTTCAGATAATCTCTCTCTCATTCACTCTCCCTATCTTCAGATAATCTCTGCCTCACACACTCTCCCTATCTTCAGACAATCACTCATTCTCTCTCACACACTCTCGCTTTCTTCAGATAATCTCTCTCTATCTCACACACTCTCCCCATCTTCAGATAATCTCTCTCTCACACCCTCTCCCTATCTTCAGATAATCTCTCTCGCACACACTCTCCCTATCTTCAGAAAATCTCTCTCTCTCTCGCACACTCTCCCGAATTTCAGATAATCTCTCTCTCACAGACACACTCTACCTATCTTCAGATAATCTCTCTCTCATTCACTCTCCCTATCTTCAGATAATCTCTCTCTCTCTCACACACTCTCGCTTTCTTCAGATAATCTCTCTCTATCTCACACACTCTCCCCATCTTCAGATAATCTCTCTCTCATACACTCTTCCTAACTTCAGTTAATTTTTCTCTCTCACACACACTCTCCCTATCTTCAGATAATCTCTCTCTCTATCAAACACTATACCTCTCTTCAGATAATCTCTCTCTCTCAGACACACTCTCCCGATCTTCAGATAATCTCTCTCTCTCACACACTCTCCCTAAATTCAGATAATCTCAGTCCCTCACACACTCTCCCTATTTTCAGATAATCTCTCTCACACTCTCCCTAATTTCAGATAATCACTCTCTCTCACACACTCACCCTATCTTCAACTGATCCCGCTCTCTCTCTCAGACACTCTCACTATCTTCAGATAATCTCTGTCTCTCTCACACACTCTCCATATCTTCAGATAATCTCTCTCTCTCTCATACACTCTCCCTATCTTCAGATAATCTCTCTCTCTCTCACACACTCTCCTTTACTTCAGATAATGTCTCTCTCTCTCAGACTCTCCCTATCTTCAGATAATCTCTCCCTCGAGGACACACTCTCCCCATCTTCAGATAATCTCTCTCTCTAGGACACACTCTCCCTATCTTCAGATAATCTCTCTCACTCTCATACACTCACCCTATCTTCAGATAATCTCTCTCTCGCGAACACTCTCCCTATCTTCAGATAATCTCTCTCTCTCACACAATCTCCCTATCTTCAGATAATCTCTCTCTCTCACACACTCTCCCTATCTTCAGATAATCTCTCTCTCTCACACACTCTCCCTATCTTCAGATAATGTCTCTCTCACACAGACTCTCCCTGTCTTCAGATCATCTCTCTCTCTCGGACACACACTCTAACAATCTTCAGATAATTTCTCTCTCTCGGACACACTCTCCCTAAATTCAGATAATCTCTCTCTCTCTCACACACTCTCCCTATCTTCAGATAATCTCTCTCTCTCTCTCACACACTCTCCCTATCTTCAGATAATCTCTCTCTCACAGACACACTCTACCAATCATCAGATAATCTCTCTCTCACACCCTCTCCCTATCTTCAGATAATCTCTCTCGCACACACTCTCCCTATCTTCAGATATTCTCTCCCTCTCTCTCACACACTCCCTATCTTCAGAAAATCTCGCTCGCTCTCGCACACTCTCCCGCATTTCAGATAATCTCTCTCTCACAGTCACACTCTACCAATCTTCAGATAATCTCTCTCTCATTCACTCTCCCTATCTTCAGATAATCTCTCCCTCACACACTCTCCCTATCTTCAGACAATCACTCATTCTCTCTCACACATTCTCGCTTTCTTCAGTTAATCTCTCTCTATCTCACACACTCTCCCCATCTTCAGATAATCTCTCTCGCACACACGCTCCCTATCTTCAGAAAATCTCTCTCTCTCTCGCACACTCTCCCGAATTTCAGATAATCTCTCTCTCACAGACACACTCTACCTATCTTCAGATAATCTCTCTCTCATTCACTCTCCCCATCTTCAGATAATCTCTCTCTCATACACTCTTCCTATCTTCAGATAATTTTTACCTCTCACACACACTCTCCATATCTTCAGATAATCTCTCTCGCACACACGCTCCCTATCTTCAGAAAATCTCTCTCTCTCTCGCACACTCTCCCGAATTTCAGATAATCTCTCTCTCACAGACACACTCTACCTATCTTCAGATAATCTCTCTCTCATTCACTCTCCCTATCTTCAGATAATCTCTCTCTCTCTCACACACTCTCCCTATCTTCAGATAATCTCTCTCTCACAGACACACTCTACCAATCATCAGATAATCTCTCTCTCACACCCTCTCCCTATCTTCAGATAATCTCTCCCTCTCTCTCACACACTCCCTATCTTCAGAAAATCTCTCTCTCTCTTGCACACTCTCCCGAATTTCAGATAATCTCTCTCTCACAGACACACTCTACCTATCTTCAGATAATCTCTCTCTCATTCACTCTCCCTATCTTCAGATAATCTCTCTCTCTCTCTCACACACTCTCGCTTTCTTCAGATAATCTCTCTCTATCTCACACACTCTCCCCATCTTCAGATAATCTCTCTCTCATACACTCTTCCTATCTTCAGATAATTTTTACCTCTCACACACACTCTCCCTATCTTCAGATAATCTCTCTCTCTCTATCAAACACTATACCTATCTTCAGATAATCTCTCTCTCACGGTCACACTCTCCCGATCTTCAGATAATCTCTCTCTCTCTCACACACTCTCCCTAACTTCAGATAATCTCACTCTCTCACACACTATCCCAATCTTCAGATAATCTCAGTCCCTCACACACTCTCCCTATCTTCAGATAATCTCTCACTCTCGGACACACTCTCCCTATCTTCAGATAATCTCTCTCTCTCTCACACAAACTCTCCATAACTTCAAATAATCTCACTCTCTTTCACACACACTATCCCTATCTTCAGATAATCTCTCTCACACTCTCCCTATCTTCAGATAATCTCTCTCACACTCTTCCTATCTTCAGATAATCTCTCTCTCTCTCACACTCTCCCTATTTTCAGTTGATCTCTCTCTCTCTCACACACTCTCCCTATCTTCAGATAATCTCTCTCTCTCTCATACACTCTCGCTATCTTCAGATAATCTCTCACTCCACACACTCTCCCTAACTTCAGATAATCACTCTCTCGCAAAAACTCTCCCTATCTTCAGATAATCTGTCTCTCTCACACACTCTCCCTACCTTCAGATAATCTCTCTCTCTCAGACCCTCCCTATCTTCAGATAATCTTTCCCTCGAGGACACACTCTCCCCATCTTCAGATAATCTCTCTCTCTAAGACACACTCTCCCTATCTTCAGATAATCTCTCTCACTCTCATACACTCTCCCTATCTTCAGATAATCTCTCTCTCGTGAACACTCTCCCTATCTTCAGATAATCTCTCTCTCTCACACAATCTCCCTATCTTCAGATAATCTATCTCTCTCACACACTCTCCCTATCTTCAGATAATCTCTCTCTCTCACACACTCTCCTTATCTTCAGATAATGTCTCTCTCACACATACTCTCCCTGTCTTCAGATTATCTCTCTCTCTCGGACACACACTCTAGCAATCTTCAGATAATTTCTCTCTCTCGGACACACTCTCCCTAAATTCAGATAATCTCTCTCTCTCTCACACACTCTCCCTATCTTCAGATAATCTCTCTCTCTCTCACACACACTCTCCCTATCTTCAGATAATCTCTCTCTCACAGACACGCTCTACCAATCATCAGATAATCTCTCTCTCACACCCTCTCCCTATCTTCAGATAATCTCTCTCGCACACACTCTCCCTATCTTCAGATATTCTCTCCCTCTCTCTCACACACTCCCTATCTTCAGAAAATCTCTCTCGCTCTCGCACACTCTCCCGAATTTCAGATAATCTCTCTCTCACAGACACACTCTACCTATCTTCAGATAATCTCTCTCTCATTCACTCTCCCTATCTTCAGATAATCTCTGCCTCACACACTCTCCCTATCTTCAGACAATCACTCATTCTCTCTCACACACTCTCGCTTTCTTCAGATAATCTCTCTCTATTTCACACACTCTCCCCATCTTCAGATAATCTCTCTCTCACACCCTCTCCCTATCTTCAGATAATCTCTCTCGCACACACTCTCCCTATCTTCAGAAAATCTCTCTCTCTCGCACACTCTCCCGAATTTCAGATAATCTCTCTCTCACAGACACACTCTACCTATCTTCAGATAATCTCTCTCTCATTCACTCTCCCTATCTTCAGATAATCTCTCTCTCTCTCACACACTCTCGCTTTCTTCAGATAATCTCTCTCTATCTCACACACTCTCCCCATCTTCAGATAATCTCTCTCTCATACACTCTTCCTAACTTCAGTTAATTTTTCTCTCTCACACACACTCTCCCTATCTTCAGATAATCTCTCTCTCTATCAAACACTATACCTCTCTTCAGATAATCTCTCTCTCTCAGACACACTCTCCCGATCTTCAGATAATCTCTCTCTCTCACACACTCTCCCTAAATTCAGATAATCTCAGTCCCTCACACACTCTCCCTATTTTCAGATAATCTCTCTCACACTCTCCCTAATTTCAGATAATCACTCTCTCTCACACACTCACCCTATCTTCAACTGATCTCGCTCTCTCTCTCAGACACTCTCACTATCTTCAGATAATCTCTGTCTCTCTCACACACTCTCCATATCTTCAGATAATCTCTCTCTCTCTCATACACTCTCTCCCTATCTTCAGATAATCTCTCTCTCACAGACACACTCTACCAATCATCAGATAATCTCTCTCTCACACCCTCTCCCTATCTTCAGATAATCTCTCTCGCACACACTCTCCCTATCTTCAGATATTCTCTCCCTCTCTCTCACACACTCCCTATCTTCAGAAAATCTCTCTCGCTCTCGCACACTCTCCCGAATTTCAGATAATCTCTCTCTCACAGACACACTCTACCTACCTTCAGATAATCTCTCTCTCATTCACTCTGCCTATCTTCAGATAATCTCTCTCTCTCTCACACACTCTCGCTTTCTTCAGATAATCTCTCTCTATCTCACACACTCTCCCCATCTTCATATAATCTATCTCTCATACACTCTTCCTAATTTCAGTTAATTTTTCTCTCTCACACACACTCTCCCTATCTTCAGATAATCTCTCTCTCTCTATCAAACACTATACCTCTCTTCAGATAATCTCTCTCTCTCAGACACACTCTCCCGATCTTCAGATAATCTCTCTCTCTCACACACTCTCCCTAACGTCAGATAATCTCAGTCCCTCACACTCTCTCCCTATCTGCAGATAATCTCTCTCTCTCGGACACACTCTCCCTATCTTCTGATAATCTCTCTCCCACTCTCCCTATTTTCAGATAATCTCTCTCTCTCACACACTCACCCTATCTTCAACTGATCTCGCTCTCTCTCTCAGACACTCTCACTATCTTCAGATAATCTCTCTCTCATAGACACACTCTCCCTATCTTCAGGTAATCTCCCTCGCACACACACAGTCTCCCTATCTTCAGATAATCTCTCTCTCTCTCTCTCACACACTCTTCCTTTCTTCAGATAATCTCTCTCTCACAAATTCTCGTTACCTTCAGATAATCTCTCTCTCTCACACACACTCTCCCTATCTTCAGATAATCTCACTCTCACTCACACACTCTCCCTATCTTCAGATAATCTCTCTCTCTCTCTCACACTCTCCCTTTCTTCAGATAATCTCTCTCTCTCACACACTCTCCCTACCTTCAGATAATCTCTCTCTCTCGCACACTCTCCCTATCTTCAGATAATCTCTCTCTCTCTCACACACTCTCCTTATATTCAGATAATCTCTCTCTTTCATACACTCTCCCTACATTCAGATAATATCTCTCTCTCACACACTCTCCCTAACTTCAGATAATCTCTCTCTCTAGGACTCAATCTCCCGATCATCAGATAATCTCTCCCTCTCGGACACACTCTCCCTATCTTCAGATAATCTCTCTCTCTCACACACACTCTCCCTATCTTCAGATAATCACTCTCTCTCAAACACTCTACATATCTTCAGATAATCTCTCTCTTTCATACACTCTCCCTACATTCAGATAATATCTCTCTCTCACACACTCTCCTTAACTTCAGATAATCTCTCTCTCTAGGACTCAATCTCCCGATCTTCAGATAATCTCTCCCTCTCGGACACACTCTCCCTATCTTCAGATAATCTCTCTCTCTCACACACACTCTCCCTATCTTCAGATAATCACTCTCTCTCAAACACTCTACCTATCTTCAGAAAATCTCTCTCTCTCGGACACATTCTCCCAATCTTCAGATAATCTGTCCCTCTCACACACACTCTCCCTATCTTCAGATAATCTCACTCTCACACACACTCTCCCTATCTTCAGATAATCTCTCCCTCTAACACACACTCTCCCTATCTTCAGATAATCTCTCCCTCTCACACACACTCACCCTATCTTCAGATAATCTCTCTCTCTCACACACTTTCCCTATCTTCAGATAATCTCTCTCTCCCGGACACACACTCTAGCTATCTTCAGATAATTTCTATCTCTCGGACACACTCTCCCTATTGTCAGATAATCTCTCTCTCTCTCACACAAACTCTGCATATCTTCAGATAATCTCTCTCTCTCTCTCACACACTCTCCTTATCTTCAGATAAAATCTCTCACACACTCCCTATCTTCAGATAATCTCTCTCACTCTCATACACTCTCCTATCTTCAGATAATCTCTCTCTCGTGAACACTCTCCCTATCTTCAGATAATCTCTCTCTCTCTCACACACTCTCCTTACCTTCAGATAATGTCTCTCTCTCTCAGACTCTCCCTATCTTCAGATAATCTCTCCCTCGAGGACACACTCTCCCCATCTTCAGATAATCTCTCTCTCTAAGACACACTCTCCCTATCTTCAGATAATCTCTCTCACTCTCATACACTCACCCTATCTTCAGATAATCTCTCTCTCGCGAACACTCTCTCTATCTTCAGATAATCTCTCTCTCTCACACAATCTCCCTATCTTCAGATAATCTATCTCTCTCACACACTCTCCCTATCTTCAGATAATCTCTCTCTCTCACACAATCTCACTATCTTCAAATAATCTATCTCTCTCACACAATCTCCCTAGCTTCAGATAATCTCTCTCTCTCACACACTCTCCCTATCTTCAGATAATCTCTCTCTCACACACACTCTCCCTATCTTCAGATAATCTCTCTCTCTCGGACACACACTCTAGCAATCTTCAGATAATTTCTCTCTCTCGGACACACCCTCCCTAAATTCAGATAATCTCTTTCTCCCTCACACACTCTCCCTATCTTCAGATAATCTCTCTCTCACTCACACACTCTCCCTATCTTCAGATAATCTCTATCTCACAGACACGATCTACCAATCTTCAGATAATCTCTCTCTCACACACTCTCCCTATCTTCAGATAATCTCTCTCTCTCTCTCACACACTCTCGCTTTCTTCAGATAATCTCTCTCTATCTCACACACTCTCCCCATCTTCAGATAATCTCTCTCTCATACACTCTTCCTATCTTCAGATAATTTTTACCTCTCACACACACTCTCCCTATCTTCAGATAATCTCTCTCTCTCTATCAAACACTATACCTATCTTCAGATAATCTCTCTCTCACGGTCACACTCTCCCGATCTTCAGATAATCTCTCTCTCTCTCACACACTCTCCCTAACTTCAGATAATCTCACTCTCTCACACACTATCCCAATCTTCAGATAATCTCAGTCCCTCACACACTCTCCCTATCTTCATATAATCTCTCACTCTCGGACACACTCTCCCTATCTTCAGATAATCTCTCTCTCTCTCACACAAACTCTCCATAACTTCAAATAATCTCACTCTCTTTCACACACACTATCCCTATCTTCAGATAATCTCTCTCACACTCTCCCTATCTTCAGATAATCTCTCTCACACTCTTCCTATCTTCAGATAATCTCTCTCTCTCTCACACTCTCCCTATTTTCAGTTGATCTCTCTCTCTCTCACACACTCTCCCTATCTTCAGATAATCTCTCTCTCTCTCATACACTCTCGCTATCTTCAGATAATCTCTCACTCCACACACTCTCCCTAACTTCAGATAATCACTCTCTCGCAAAAACTCTCCCTATCTTCAGATAATCTGTCTCTCTCACACACTCTCCCTACCTTCAGATAATCTCTCTCTCTCAGACCCTCCCTATCTTCAGATAATCTTTCCCTCGAGGACACACTCTCCCCATCTTCAGATAATCTCTCTCTCTAAGACACACTCTCCCTATCTTCAGATAATCTCTCTCACTCTCATACACTCTCCCTATCTTCAGATAATCTCTCTCTCGTGAACACTCTCCCTATCTTCAGATAATCTCTCTCTCTCACACAATCTCCCTATCTTCAGATAATCTATCTCTCTCACACACTCTCCCTATCTTCAGATAATCTCTCTCTCTCACACACTCTCCTTATCTTCAGATAATGTCTCTCTCACACATACTCTCCCTGTCTTCAGATTATCTCTCTCTCTCGGACACACACTCTAGCAATCTTCAGATAATTTCTCTCTCTCGGACACACTCTCCCTAAATTCAGATAATCTCTCTCTCTCTCACACACTCTCCCTATCTTCAGATAATCTCTCTCTCTCTCACACACACTCTCCCTATCTTCAGATAATCTCTCTCTCACAGACACGCTCTACCAATCATCAGATAATCTCTCTCTCACACCCTCTCCCTATCTTCAGATAATCTCTCTCGCACACACTCTCCCTATCTTCAGATATTCTCTCCCTCTCTCTCACACACTCCCTATCTTCAGAAAATCTCTCTCGCTCTCGCACACTCTCCCGAATTTCAGATAATCTCTCTCTCACAGACACACTCTACCTATCTTCAGATAATCTCTCTCTCATTCACTCTCCCTATCTTCAGATAATCTCTGCCTCACACACTCTCCCTATCTTCAGACAATCACTCATTCTCTCTCACACACTCTCGCTTTCTTCAGATAATCTCTCTCTATTTCACACACTCTCCCCATCTTCAGATAATCTCTCTCTCACACCCTCTCCCTATCTTCAGATAATCTCTCTCGCACACACTCTCCCTATCTTCAGAAAATCTCTCTCTCTCGCACACTCTCCCGAATTTCAGATAATCTCTCTCTCACAGACACACTCTACCTATCTTCAGATAATCTCTCTCTCATTCACTCTCCCTATCTTCAGATAATCTCTCTCTCTCTCACACACTCTCGCTTTCTTCAGATAATCTCTCTCTATCTCACACACTCTCCCCATCTTCAGATAATCTCTCTCTCATACACTCTTCCTAACTTCAGTTAATTTTTCTCTCTCACACACACTCTCCCTATCTTCAGATAATCTCTCTCTCTATCAAACACTATACCTCTCTTCAGATAATCTCTCTCTCTCAGACACACTCTCCCGATCTTCAGATAATCTCTCTCTCTCACACACTCTCCCTAAATTCAGATAATCTCAGTCCCTCACACACTCTCCCTATTTTCAGATAATCTCTCTCACACTCTCCCTAATTTCAGATAATCACTCTCTCTCACACACTCACCCTATCTTCAACTGATCTCGCTCTCTCTCTCAGACACTCTCACTATCTTCAGATAATCTCTGTCTCTCTCACACACTCTCCATATCTTCAGATAATCTCTCTCTCTCTCATACACTCTCTCCCTATCTTCAGATAATCTCTCTCTCACAGACACACTCTACCAATCATCAGATAATCTCTCTCTCACACCCTCTCCCTATCTTCAGATAATCTCTCTCGCACACACTCTCCCTATCTTCAGATATTCTCTCCCTCTCTCTCACACACTCCCTATCTTCAGAAAATCTCTCTCGCTCTCGCACACTCTCCCGAATTTCAGATAATCTCTCTCTCACAGACACACTCTACCTACCTTCAGATAATCTCTCTCTCATTCACTCTGCCTATCTTCAGATAATCTCTCTCTCTCTCACACACTCTCGCTTTCTTCAGATAATCTCTCTCTATCTCACACACTCTCCCCATCTTCATATAATCTATCTCTCATACACTCTTCCTAATTTCAGTTAATTTTTCTCTCTCACACACACTCTCCCTATCTTCAGATAATCTCTCTCTCTCTATCAAACACTATACCTCTCTTCAGATAATCTCTCTCTCTCAGACACACTCTCCCGATCTTCAGATAATCTCTCTCTCTCACACACTCTCCCTAACGTCAGATAATCTCAGTCCCTCACACTCTCTCCCTATCTGCAGATAATCTCTCTCTCTCGGACACACTCTCCCTATCTTCTGATAATCTCTCTCCCACTCTCCCTATTTTCAGATAATCTCTCTCTCTCACACACTCACCCTATCTTCAACTGATCTCGCTCTCTCTCTCAGACACTCTCACTATCTTCAGATAATCTCTCTCTCATAGACACACTCTCCCTATCTTCAGGTAATCTCCCTCGCACACACACAGTCTCCCTATCTTCAGATAATCTCTCTCTCTCTCTCTCACACACTCTTCCTTTCTTCAGATAATCTCTCTCTCACAAATTCTCGTTACCTTCAGATAATCTCTCTCTCTCACACACACTCTCCCTATCTTCAGATAATCTCACTCTCACTCACACACTCTCCCTATCTTCAGATAATCTCTCTCTCTCTCTCACACTCTCCCTTTCTTCAGATAATCTCTCTCTCTCACACACTCTCCCTACCTTCAGATAATCTCTCTCTCTCGCACACTCTCCCTATCTTCAGATAATCTCTCTCTCTCTCACACACTCTCCTTATATTCAGATAATCTCTCTCTTTCATACACTCTCCCTACATTCAGATAATATCTCTCTCTCACACACTCTCCCTAACTTCAGATAATCTCTCTCTCTAGGACTCAATCTCCCGATCATCAGATAATCTCTCCCTCTCGGACACACTCTCCCTATCTTCAGATAATCTCTCTCTCTCACACACACTCTCCCTATCTTCAGATAATCACTCTCTCTCAAACACTCTACATATCTTCAGATAATCTCTCTCTTTCATACACTCTCCCTACATTCAGATAATATCTCTCTCTCACACACTCTCCTTAACTTCAGATAATCTCTCTCTCTAGGACTCAATCTCCCGATCTTCAGATAATCTCTCCCTCTCGGACACACTCTCCCTATCTTCAGATAATCTCTCTCTCTCACACACACTCTCCCTATCTTCAGATAATCACTCTCTCTCAAACACTCTACCTATCTTCAGAAAATCTCTCTCTCTCGGACACATTCTCCCAATCTTCAGATAATCTGTCCCTCTCACACACACTCTCCCTATCTTCAGATAATCTCACTCTCACACACACTCTCCCTATCTTCAGATAATCTCTCCCTCTAACACACACTCTCCCTATCTTCAGATAATCTCTCCCTCTCACACACACTCACCCTATCTTCAGATAATCTCTCTCTCTCACACACTTTCCCTATCTTCAGATAATCTCTCTCTCCCGGACACACACTCTAGCTATCTTCAGATAATTTCTATCTCTCGGACACACTCTCCCTATTGTCAGATAATCTCTCTCTCTCTCACACAAACTCTGCATATCTTCAGATAATCTCTCTCTCTCTCTCACACACTCTCCTTATCTTCAGATAAAATCTCTCACACACTCCCTATCTTCAGATAATCTCTCTCACTCTCATACACTCTCCTATCTTCAGATAATCTCTCTCTCGTGAACACTCTCCCTATCTTCAGATAATCTCTCTCTCTCTCACACACTCTCCTTACCTTCAGATAATGTCTCTCTCTCTCAGACTCTCCCTATCTTCAGATAATCTCTCCCTCGAGGACACACTCTCCCCATCTTCAGATAATCTCTCTCTCTAAGACACACTCTCCCTATCTTCAGATAATCTCTCTCACTCTCATACACTCACCCTATCTTCAGATAATCTCTCTCTCGCGAACACTCTCTCTATCTTCAGATAATCTCTCTCTCTCACACAATCTCCCTATCTTCAGATAATCTATCTCTCTCACACACTCTCCCTATCTTCAGATAATCTCTCTCTCTCACACAATCTCACTATCTTCAAATAATCTATCTCTCTCACACAATCTCCCTAGCTTCAGATAATCTCTCTCTCTCACACACTCTCCCTATCTTCAGATAATCTCTCTCTCACACACACTCTCCCTATCTTCAGATAATCTCTCTCTCTCGGACACACACTCTAGCAATCTTCAGATAATTTCTCTCTCTCGGACACACCCTCCCTAAATTCAGATAATCTCTTTCTCCCTCACACACTCTCCCTATCTTCAGATAATCTCTCTCTCACTCACACACTCTCCCTATCTTCAGATAATCTCTATCTCACAGACACGATCTACCAATCTTCAGATAATCTCTCTCTCACACACTCTCCCTATCTTCAGATAATCTCTCCCTCTCTCTCACACACTCCCTATCTTCAGAAAATCTCTCTCTCTCTTGCACACTCTCCCGAATTTCAGATAATCTCTCTCTCACAGACACACTCTACCTATCTTCAGATAATCTCTCTCTCATTCACTCTCCCTATCTTCAGATAATCTCTCTCTCTCTCTCACACACTCTCGCTTTCTTCAGATAATCTCTCTCTATCTCACACACTCTCCCCATCTTCAGATAATCTCTCTCTCATACACTCTTCCTATCTTCAGATAATTTTTACCTCTTACACACACTCTCCCTATCTTCAGATAATCTCTCTCTCTCTATCAAACACTATACCTATCTTCAGATAATCTCTCTCTCACGGTCACACTCTCCCGATCTTCAGATAATCTTTCTCACACTCTCCCTATCTTCAGATAATCTCTCTCTCTCACACACTCTCCCTATCTTCAGATAATCTCTCTCTCTCACACACACTCTCCCTATCTTCAGATACTCACTCTCTCTCACACACTCTCCCTATCTTCATATAATCTCTCTCTCTCTCATACACTCTCCCTATCTTCAGACAAAATCTCACTCTCACACATTCTCCCTATCTTCAGATAATCACTCTCTCGCACAAACTCTCCCTATCTTAAATAATCTCTCTCTCTCACACACTCTCCCAATCTTCAGATAATCTCTCTCTCTCTCACACACTCTCCCTATCTTCAGATAATCTCTCTCACACTCTCCCTATCTTCAGATAATCTCTCTCTCTCACACACACTCCCTATCTTCAACTGATCTCTCTCTCCCTCACGCACTCTCACTAACTTCAGATATTCTCTCTCGCACACACGCACTCTCCCTATCTTCAGGTAATCTCCCTCGCACACACACAGTCTCCCTATCTTCAGATAATCACTCTCTCTCTCACACACACTCTCCCTTTCTTCAGATAATCTCTCTCTCTCACACTCTGGTTACCTTCAGATAATCTCTCTCTCACACACACACTCTCCCTATCTTCAGATAATCTCTCTCTCACTCACACACCCTCGCTCTTTTCAGATAATCTCTCTCTCTCACACACTCTCCCTACCTTCAGATAATCTCTCTCTCTCACACACACTCTCCCTATCATCAGATAATCTCTCTCTCTCTCTCACACTCTCCATATCTTCAGATAAACTCTCTCTTTCATACACTCTCCCTACATTCAGATAATCTCTCTCTCTCTCAAACACTCTCCCTACCTCAGATAATCTCTCTCTCTCGGACACACTCTACCGATCTTCAGAAAATCTCTACCTCTCGGACACATTCTCCCTATCTTCAGATAATCTCTCTCTCTCACACACACTCTCCCTATCATCAGATAATCCCTCTCACACACAATCTCCCCATCTTCAGATAACATCTCTCTCTCACACATTCGCCCTATCTTAAGATAATCTCTTCGCTCTCACACTCTCCCTATCTTCATATAATCTGTCTCTCTCTCACACACTCCCCTTATCTTCAGATAATCTCGCTCTCTCTCTCACATTCTCACTACCTTCAGATAATCTCTCTCTCATGCTCTCCCTATCTTCAGATAATCTCTCTCACTCACACACTTTCCCTATCTTCAGATAATCTCTCTCTCTCTCACACACTCTCCCTATCTTCAGATATTTTCTCTCTCACACTCTCCCTATCTTGTTACAATCTCTCTCTCACACTCTCCCTATCTTCAGATAATCTCTCTCTCTCACACACTTTCCCTATCTTCCGATAATCTCACTCTCTCTCACACACTCTCCCTATCTTAATATGATCTCTCTCTCTCACACACACTCTCCCTATCTTCAGAAATTATCTCTCTCTCACGCTGTCCCTATCTTCAGGTAATCTCTCTCTCACACACATTCGCTCTATCTTCAGATAATCTCTCTCTCTCTCACACAATCGCCCAATCTTCATATAATTTCTCTCTCTCACACTCTCCCTCTCTTTTGATAATCTCTCTCTCTCACACACTCTCCCTGTCTTCAGATCATTTCTCTATCACACTCTCCCTATCTTGATATAAGCTCTCTCTCACACTCTCCTATCTTCAGATAATCTCTCTCTCACACACACTCTCCCTATATTCAGATAATCTCACTCTCTCTCACACACTCTCCCTATCTTAATATGATCTCTCTCTCTCACACACACTCTCCCTATCTTCAGAAATTATCTCTCTCTCACACTGTCCCTATCTTCAGGTAATCTCTCTCTCACACACATTCGCCCTATCTTCAGATAATCTCTCTCTCTCTCACACAATCGCCCAATCTTCATATAATTTCTCTCTCTCACACTCTCCCTCTCTTTTGATATTCTCTCTCTCTCACACACTCTCCCTATCTTCATATAATCTGACTCTCTCTCACACACTCTCCCTATCTTCATATAATCTCTCTCTCTCTCACACTCTCTCCCTATCTTCAGATAATCTCTCTCTCACACACTCTCCCTATCTTCAGATAATCTCTCTCTCTCACACTCTCCCTATCTTCAGATAATCAATCTCTCTCACACACTGCCCCTATCTTCATATAATCTCTCTCTCTGTCACACACTCTCCCCATCTTCAGATAATTTCTCTCTCACACTCTCCCTAAATTGATATAATCTCTCTCTCACACTCTGCTATCTTAGGATAATCTCTCTCTCTCACACATTCTCCCTATCTTCAGATAATCTCTCTCTCACACACATTCTCCCTATCCTCAGATAATCTCTCTCTCTCTCACACACTCTCCATATCTTCATATAATCTCTATCTCACACTCTCCTATCTTCGGATTATCTCTCTCTCTCACACTCTCCCTATCTTCAGATAATCTCTCTCTCACACACACTCTCCCTATCTTCAGATAATCTCTCTCTCACACACATTCTCCCTATCTTCAGATAATCTCTCTCTCTCACACACTCTCCCTATCTTCAGATAATCTCTCTCTCACACTATCCCTATCTTCATATAATCACTCTCTCTCTCTCTCACACACTCTCCCTATCTTCAGATAATTTCTCTTTCATGCACTGTCCCAATCTTCAGGTAATCTCTCTATCTCTCTCACAAACTCTCACTATCTTCACATAATCTCTCTCTCTCTCTCACTCTCCCTAACTTCAGATAATCTCTCTCACACACATTCTCCCTATCTTCAGATAATCTCTCTCTCTCACACACTCTCCCTATCTTCAAATAATCTCTCTCTCTCACACACTCTCCATATCTTCAGATATTCTCTCTCTCTCTCCCACTGTCTCCCTAACTTCAGATAATCTCTCTCTCTCACAGACTCTCCCTATCTTCAGATAATCTCTCTCTCTCTCACACAGTCTCCCTATCTTCAGATAATCTCTCTCTCTCGCACAGTCTCCCTATCTTCAGATAATCACTCTCTCTCACAACACTCTCCCTATCTTCAGGTAATCTCTCTCACACTCACACAATCTCCCTATCTTCATTTAAACTCTCTCTCTCGCACACTCTCCCTATCTTCAGATAATCTGTCTCTCTCTGTCACACACACTCTCCCTATCTTCAGATATTCTCTCTCTCTCTCTCGCACACTCTCCCTATCTTCAGATAATCTCTCTCTCTCTCTCAGACTCTCCCTATCTTCAGATAATCTCTCTCTCCTGGACACACTCTCCCCATCTTCAGATAATCTCTCTCTCTCGGACACACTCTCCCTATCTTCAGATAATCTCTCTCACACTCTCCCTATCTTCAGATAATCTCTCTCTCTCACACACTCTCCCGATCTTCAACTGATCTCTCTCTCTCTCACACACTCTCCCTTTCTTCAGATAATCTCTCTCTCACACACTCTCGTTACCTTCAGATAACCTCTCTCTCTCACACACACTCTCCCTATCTTCAGATAATCTCTCTCTCTCACACACTCTTCCTTTCTTCAGATAATCTCCTCTCTCACACACTCTCCCTACCTTCAGATAATCTCTCTCTCTCACACACACTCCCTCTCTTCAGATAATCTCTCTCTCTCTTTCACACTCTCCATATCTTTAAATAATCTCTCTCTTTCATACACTCTCCCTACATTCAGATAATCTCTCTCTCTCTCACACACTCTCCTTACCTTCAGATAATCTCTCTCTCTTGGACACATTCTCCCGGTATTCAGATAATCTCTCTCTCTCAGACACGCTCTCCCTATCTTCAGATAATCACTCTCTCTCTCAAACACTCTACCTATCTTCGATAATCTCTCTCTCTCGGACACATTCTCCCAATCTTCAGATAATCTGTCCCTCTCACACACAACCTCCCTATCTTCAGATAATCTCCTTCTCACACTCTCATACACTCTCCCTATCTTCAGATAATCTCTCCCTCTCACACACACTCTCCCTATCTTCAGATAATCTCTCCCTCTCACACACACTCCCTATCTTCAGATAATCTCGCTCTCTCTCACACAATCTCCGTATCTTCAGATAATCTCTCTCTCTCACAGACTCTCCCTATCTTCAGATAATCTCTCTCTCTCACACACTCTCCCTATCTTAAGATAATCTCTCTATCTCTCACACATTCTTGTAATCTTCAGATAATTTCTCTCTCTCGGACACAGTCTCCCTAAATTCAGATAATCTCTCTCTCTCTCACACACTCTCCCTATCTTCAGATAATCTCTCTCACTCTCTCACACACTCTCCCTATCTTCAGATAATCTCACTCTCACAGACACACTCTACCAATCTTCAGATAATCTCTCTCTCACACCTTCTCCCTATCTTCAGATAATCTCTCTCGCACTCACTCTCCCTATCTTCAGATAATCTCTCCCTCTCTCTCACACACTCCCTATCTTCAGAAAATCTCTCTCTCTCCCGCACATTCTCCCGAATTTCAAATAATCTCTCTTAAACAGACAACTCTACCTATCACCACATAATCTCTCTCTCATTCACTCTCTCTATCTTCAGATAATCTCTCTCTCACAGACACACTCTACCAATCTTCAGATAATCTATCTCTCACACCCTCTCCCTATCTTCAGATACTCTCTCGTGCACACACTCTCCCTATCTTCAGATAATCTGTCCCTCTCACACACACTCTCCCTATCTTCAGATAATCTCTCCCCCTCACACTCTCATACACTCTCCCTATCTTCAGATAATCTCTCCCTCTCACACACACTCTCCCTATCTTCAGATAATCTCTCCCTCTCACACACACTCCCTATCTTCAGATAATCTCTCTCTCACACACACTCTCCCTATCTTCAGATAATCTCTCTATCTCTCACACACTCTTGCAATCTTCAGATAATTTCTCTCTCTCGGACACACTCTCACTAAATTCAGATAATCTCTCTCTCTCTCTCTCTCTCTCACACTCTCCCTATCTTCAGATAATCTCTCTCTCACAGTCACACTATACCAATCTTCAGATAATCTCTCTCTCTCTCACACACACTCTCACTATCTTTTGATGATCTCTCTCTCTCTCAAACACTGTACCTATCTTCAGATAATATCTCTCTCTCGGACACACTCTCCCGATCTTCAGATAATCTCTCCCTTTCACACAAACTCTCCCTATCTTCAGATAATCTCTCCCTCTCACACACACTCTCCCTATCTTCAGATAATCTCTCTCTCCCTCTCACACACACTCTCCCTATCTTCAGATAAACTCTCTCTCTCTCTCTCTCTCTCCCTATCTTCAGATGATCTCGATATTTCACACACTCTCCCTACCTTCAGTTAATCCCTCTCTCTCTCACACACTCCCCAAATCTTCATATAATCTCTCTCTCTCGGACACACTCTCCCGATCTTCAGATAATCTCTCCATCTAGGAGACACTGTCCCTATCTTCAGATAATCGTTCTCTCTCAAACACTCTCCCTATCATCAAATAATTTCTCTCTCTCGGACAGACTCTCCCTATCTTCAGATAATCTCTCGCTCTCTCACACACACTCTCCTTATCCTCAGATAATGTGTCTCTCTCTCTCTCACACTCACCCTATCTTCAGATAATCTCTCTCTCTCACAGACAATCTCCTTTTCTTCAGATAATCTCTCTCTCTCTCATACATTCTCCCTATCTTCAGATCATCTCTCTCTCTCGGACACACTCTCCCCATCTTCTGATACTCTATATGTCTCTCACACACTCTCCCTATCGTCAGATAATTTCTCTCACTCGGACACACTCTCCCTATCTTCAGATAATCTCTTTCAAACTCTCCCTATCTTCAGATAATCTCTCTCTCTCGCATACACTCTCCCTATCTTCAGATAATCTCTCTCTCTCTCTCACACTCTCCCTATCTTCAGATAATCTCTCTCAC
This sequence comes from Carcharodon carcharias, assembly GCF_017639515.1. Lineage (NCBI taxonomy): Eukaryota > Metazoa > Chordata > Chondrichthyes > Lamniformes > Lamnidae > Carcharodon > Carcharodon carcharias. Next base: position 2,968,006 of record NW_024470737.1, on the reverse strand, counting down.
ACACATTCTCCCTTTCTTCAGATAATCTCTCTCTCTCACACACTCTCCCTATCTTCAAATAATCTCTCTCTCACACACTCTCCCTATCTTCAGATAATCTCTCTCTCACACACACTCTGCCTATCTTCAGCAATTCTCTCTCTCTCACACACTCTCCCCATCTTCAGATAATCTCTCTCTCTCTCACACACTCTCCCTATCCTCAGATAATATCTCTCTCTCGCACAGTCTCCCTATCTTCAGAAAATCTCCCTCTCTCACCCACTCTCCCTATCTTCAGATAATCTCCCTCACTCTCAAACACTCTCCCTATCGTCAGATAATTTCTCTCTCTCTCACATACTCTCCCTATGTTCAGATAATCTCTCTCTCTCGGACACACTATCCCTATCTTCAGATAATCTCTGTCAAACTCTCCCTATCTTCATATAATCTCTCTCTCTCACACTCTCCCTATCTTCAGATAATCTCTTTCTCTCTCACACACTCTCCCTATCTTCACATAATCTCTCTCTCTCACTCACTCTCCCTATCTTCAGATAATCTCTCTCTCACAGTCACACTCTACCTATCTTCAGATAATCTCTCTCTCACACACCCTCGCTATCTTCAGATAATCTCTCTTGCACGCACTCTCCCTATCTTCAGATAATCTCTCCCTCTCTCTCACAATCTCCCTATCTTCAGATAAACTCTCTCTCTCTCACACAATCTCCCTGGCATCAGATAATCTCTATCACACACACTCCCTATCTTCAGAAAATCTCTCTCTCACACACAATCTCCCTATCTTCAGATAATCTATGTCGCTAACACACAATCTCCCTATCTTCAGATAATCTCTCTCTCACACACAATCTCCCTATCTTCAGATAATCTCTATCTCTCACACTGTCCCTATCTTCATGTAATCTCTCTCTCACACACATTCGCCCTATCTTCAGATATCTCACTCTCTCACACACTCTGCCTATCTTCAGATAATCTCTCTCTCTCACACACTCTCCCTATCTTCATATAATCTTTCTCTCTCACACTCTCCCTATCTTCAGATAATCTCCCTCTCTCTCACAATCTCCCTATCTTCAGATAAACTCTCTCTCTCTCACACAATCTCCCTATCTTCAGATAATCTCTCCCTCTCACACACACTCTCCTTATCTTCAGATACTCTCTCTTTCGCACACACTCTCCCTATCTTCAGATAATCGAGCTCTCGCACACACTCTCGCTATCTTCAGATAATCACTCTCTCACACACACTCTCCCTATCTTCAGATAATCTCTCTCTCTCACACAGTCTCCCTATCTTCAGATAATCTATCTCTCTCACACACTCTCCCTATATTCAGATAATCTATCTCTCTCTCACGTACTCTCCCTATGTTCGAATAATCTCTCTCTCTCGGACACAATCTTCCTATCTTCAGATAATCTCTCTCTCTCTCAGTCAATCTCCCTATCTTCATATAATCTCTCTCTCTCACACTCTCCCTATCTTCAGATAATCTCTCTCTCACACACTCTCCCTATCTTCAGATTATCTCTCCCTCTCACACAATCTCCCTATCTTCAGATAATCTCTCTCTCACACTCTCCCTATCTTCATATAATCTCTCTCTCTCACACTCTCCCTATCTTCAGATAATCTCCCTCTCTCTCACAATCTCCCTATCTTCAGATATACTCTCTCTCTCTCACACAATCTCCCTATCTTCAGATAATCTCTCCCTCTCACACACACTCTCCCTATCTTCAGATACTCTCTCTCTCGCACACACTCTCCCTATCTTCAGATAATCACTCTCTCACACACACTCTCCCTTTCTTCAGATAATCTCTCTCTCTCACACACTCTCCCTACCTTCAGATAATCTCTCTCTCTCTCACACACTCTCCCTACCTTCAGATAATCTCTCTCTCTCCCTCTCACACTCTCCCTATCTTCAAATAATCTCTCTCTCTCCGACACACTCTCCCCATCTTCTCATAATCTCTCTCTCTCCCACACAATCGCCCTATCGTCAGATAATTTTTCTCTCTCGGACACACTTTCCCTATCTTCAGATAATCTCTCTCTCTCTCACACACATTCTCCTTATCTTCAGATAATATCTCATTCTCTCTCTCACACTCTCCCTATCCTCAGATAATCTCTCTCTCTCACATACACTGCCTATCTTCAGCTGATCTCTCTCTCTCACACACACTCTCCCATTCTTCAGATAATATCTCTCTCTCTCATACACTCTCCCTATCTTCTGATAATCTCACCCTCTCGGACACACTCTCCTCATCTTCTGATAATCTCGCTCTCTCTCACACACACTCCCTATCGTCAGATAATTTCTCTCTCTCTCACATACTCCCCCTCCTTTCAGATAATCTCTCTCTCTCGGACACACACTCCCTATCTTCAGATAATCTCTGTCAACCTCTCCCTATCTTCAGACAATCTCTCTCTCTCACACACTCCCTATCTTCAGATAATCTCTCTGTCACACACACTCTCCCTATCTTCAGATAATCTCTCTCTCACACACAATCTCCCTATCTTCAGATAATCTCTCTCTCACAAAATCTCCCTATCTTCAGATAATCTCTCACACACAGTCTCCCTATTTTCAGATAATCTCTCTCTCTCACACTCTCGCTATCTTCAGATAATCTCTCTCTCTCACACACTCTCCCTATCTTCAGATAATCTCTCTCACTCACACACTCTCCCTATGTTCGAATAATCTCTCTCTCTCGGACACATTCTTCCTACCTTCACATAATCTCTCTCTCTCTCAGTCAATCTCCCTATCTTCAGATAATCTCTCTCACACTCTCCCTATCTTCATATAATCTCTCTCTCTAACACTCTCCCTATCTTCAGATAATCTCTCTCTCTCTCACAATCTCCCTATCTTCAGATAAACTCTCTCTCTCTCACACAATCTCCCTATCTTCAGATAATCACTCCCTCTCACACACACTCTCCCTATCTTCAGATAATCGCTCTCTCGCACACACTCTCCCTATCTTCAGATAATCACTCTCTCACACACACTCTCCCGATCTTCAGATAATCTCTCTCTCTCACACACTCTCCCTACCTTCAGATAATCTCTCTCTCACTCACACACTCTCCCTACCTTCAGATAATCTCTCTCTCTCTTTCTCACACTCTCCCTATCTTCAAATAATCTCTCTCTCTCGGACACACTCTCCCCATCTTCTGATAATCTCTCTTTCTCTCACACAATCTCCCTATCGTCAGATAATTTTTCTCTCTCGGACACACTTTCTCTATCTTCAGATAATCTCTCTCTCTCTCACACACATTCTCCTTATCTTCAGATAATATCTCTTTCTCTCTCTCACACTCTCCCTATCCTCAGATAATCTCTCTCTCTCACACACACTGCCTATCTTCAGCTGATCTCTCTCTCTCTCATACACTCTCCCATTCTTCAGATAATCTCTCTCTCTCTCATACACTCTCCCTATCTTCTGATAATCTCTCCCTCTCGGACACACTCCCCTCATTTTCTGATAATCTCGCTCTCTCTCACACACTCTCCCTATCGTCAGATAATTTCTCTCCCTCTCACATACTCCCCCTATGTTCAGATAATCTCTCTCTCTCGGACACACACTCCCTATCTTCAGATAATCTCTGTCAACCTCTACCTATCTTCAGACAATCTCTCTCTCTCACACACTCCCTATCTTCAGATAATCTCTCTCTCTCTCTCGCACACACACCCTATCTTCAGATAATCTCTTTCTCTCTCACACACTCTCCCTATCTTCACATAATCTCTCTCTCTCACTCACTCTCCCTATCTTCAGATAATCTCTCTCTCACAGTCACACTCTACCTATCTTCAGATAATCTCTCTCTCACACACCCTCCCTATCTTCAGATAATCTCTCTCGCACGCACTCTCCCTATCTTCAGATAATCTCTCCCTCTCTCTCACAATCTCCCTATCTTCAGATAATCTCTCTCTCTCTCACACAATCTCCCTGGCATCAGATAATGTCTATCACACACACTCCCTATCTTCAGATAATCTCTCTCTCACACACAATCTCCCTATCTTCAGATAATCTATCTCTCTCTCACACAATCTCCCTATCTTCAGATAATCTCTCTCTCTCTCAATCACTCTCCCTATCTTCAGATGATCTCTCTCTCTCACACACACTCTCCCTATCTTCAGATAATCACTCTCTCACACACACTCTCCCTATCTTCAGATAATCTCTCTCTCTCACACAGTCTCCCTATCTTCAGATAATCTATCTCTCTCACACACTCTCCCTATATTCAGATAATCTATCTCTCTCTCACGTACTCTCCCTATGTTCGAATAATCTCTCTCTCTCGGACACAATCTTCCTATCTTCAGATAATCTCTCTCTCTCTCAGTCAATCTCCCTATCTTCATATAATCTCTCTCTCTCACACTCTCCCTATCTTCAGATAATCTCTCTCTCACACACTCTCCCTATCTTCAGATTATCTCTCCCTCTCACACAATCTCCCTATCTTCAGATAATCTCTCTCTCACACTCTCCCTATCTTCATATAATCTCTCTCTCTCACACTCTCCCTATCTTCAGATAATCTCCCTCTCTCTCACAATCTCCCTATCTTCAGATATACTCTCTCTCTCTCACACAATCTCCCTATCTTCAGATAATCTCTCCCTCTCACACACACTCTCCCTATCTTCAGATACTCTCTCTCTCGCACACACTCTCCCTATCTTCAGATAATCACTCTCTCACACACACTCTCCCTTTCTTCAGATAATCTCTCTCTCTCACACACTCTCCCTACCTTCAGATAATCTCTCTCTCTCTCACACACTCTCCCTACCTTCAGATAATCTCTCTCTCTCCCTCTCACACTCTCCCTATCTTCAAATAATCTCTCTCTCTCCGACACACTCTCCCCATCTTCTCATAATCTCTCTCTCTCCCACACAATCACCCTATTGTCAGATAATTTTTCTCTCTCGGACACACTTTCCCTATCTTCAGATAATCTCTCTCTCTCTCACACACATTCTCCTTATCTTCAGATAATATCTCATTCTCTCTCTCACACTCTCCCTATCCTCAGATAATCTCTCTCTCTCACATACACTGCCTATCTTCAGCTGATCTCTCTCTCTCACACACACTCTCCCATTCTTCAGATAATATCTCTCTCTCTCATACACTCTCCCTATCTTCTGATAATCTCACCCTCTCGGACACACTCTCCTCATCTTCTGATAATCTTGCTCTCTCTCACACACACTCCCTATCGTCAGATAATTTCTCTCTCTCTCACATACTCCCCCTCCTTTCAGATAATCTCTCTCTCTCGGACACACACTCCCTATCTTCAGATAATCTCTGTCAACCTCTCCCTATCTTCAGACAATCTCTCTCTCTCACACACTCCCTATCTTCAGATAATCTCTCTGTCACACACACTCTCCCTATCTTCAGATAATCTCTCTCTCACACACAATCTCCCTATCTTCAGATAATCTCTCTCTCACAAAATCTCCCTATCTTCAGATAATCTCTCACACACAGTCTCCCTATTTTCAGATAATCTCTCTCTCTCACACTCTCGCTATCTTCAGATAATCTCTCTCTCTCACACACTCTCCCTATCTTCAGATAATCTCTCTCACTCACACACTCTCCCTATGTTCGAATAATCTCTCTCTCTCGGACACATTCTTCCTATCTTCACATAATCTCTCTCTCTCTCAGTCAATCTCCCTATCTTCAGATAATCTCTCTCACACTCTCCCTATCTTCATATAATCTCTCTCTCTAACACTCTCCCTATCTTCAGATAATCTCTCTCTCTCTCACAATCTCCCTATCTTCAGATAAACTCTCTCTCTCTCACACAATCTCCCTATCTTCAGATAATCACTCCCTCTCACACACACTCTCCCTATCTTCAGATAATCGCTCTCTCGCACACACTCTCCCTATCTTCAGATAATCACTCTCTCACACACACTCTCCCGATCTTCAGATAATCTCTCTCTCTCACACACTCTCCCTACCTTCAGATAATCTCTCTCTCACTCACACACTCTCCCTACCTTCAGATAATCTCTCTCTCTCTTTCTCACACTCTCCCTATCTTCAAATAATCTCTCTCTCTCGGACACACTCTCCCCATCTTCTGATAATCTCTCTTTCTCTCACACAATCTCCCTATCGTCAGATAATTTTTCTCTCTCGGACACACTTTCTCTATCTTCAGATAATCTCTCTCTCTCTCACACACATTCTCCTTATCTTCAGATAATATCTCTTTCTCTCTCTCACACTCTCCCTATCCTCAGATAATCTCTCTCTCTCACACACACTGCCTATCTTCAGCTGATCTCTCTCTCTCTCATACACTCTCCCATTCTTCAGATAATCTCTCTCTCTCTCATACACTCTCCCTATCTTCTGATAATCTCTCCCTCTCGGACACACTCCCCTCATTTTCTGATAATCTCGCTCTCTCTCACACACTCTCCCTATCGTCAGATAATTTCTCTCCCTCTCACATACTCCCCCTATGTTCAGATAATCTCTCTCTCTCGGACACACACTCCCTATCTTCAGATAATCTCTGTCAACCTCTACCTATCTTCAGACAATCTCTCTCTCTCACACACTCCCTATCTTCAGATAATCTCTCTCTCTCTCTCGCACACACACCCTATCTTCAGATAATCTCTTTCTCTCTCACACACTCTCCCTATCTTCACATAATCTCTCTCTCTCACTCACTCTCCCTATCTTCAGATAATCTCTCTCTCACAGTCACACTCTACCTATCTTCAGATAATCTCTCTCTCACACACCCTCCCTATCTTCAGATAATCTCTCTCGCACGCACTCTCCCTATCTTCAGATAATCTCTCCCTCTCTCTCACAATCTCCCTATCTTCAGATAATCTCTCTCTCTCTCACACAATCTCCCTGGCATCAGATAATGTCTATCACACACACTCCCTATCTTCAGATAATCTCTCTCTCACACACAATCTCCCTATCTTCAGATAATCTATCTCTCTCTCACACAATCTCCCTATCTTCAGATAATCTCTCTCTCTCTCAATCACTCTCCCTATCTTCAGATGATCTCTCTCTCTCACACACACTCTCCCTATCTTCAGATAATCACTCTCTCACACACACTCTCCCTATCTTCAGATAATCTCTCTCTCTCACACAGTCTCCCTATCTTCAGATAATCTATCTCTCTCACACACTCTCCCTATATTCAGATAATCTATCTCTCTCTCACGTACTCTCCCTATGTTCGAATAATCTCTCTCTCTCGGACACAATCTTCCTATCTTCAGATAATCTCTCTCTCTCTCAGTCAATCTCCCTATCTTCATATAATCTCTCTCTCTCACACTCTCCCTATCTTCAGATAATCTCTCTCTCACACACTCTCCCTATCTTCAGATTATCTCTCCCTCTCACACAATCTCCCTATCTTCAGATAATCTCTCTCTCACACTCTCCCTATCTTCATATAATCTCTCTCTCTCACACTCTCCCTATCTTCAGATAATCTCCCTCTCTCTCACAATCTCCCTATCTTCAGATATACTCTCTCTCTCTCACACAATCTCCCTATCTTCAGATAATCTCTCCCTCTCACACACACTCTCCCTATCTTCAGATACTCTCTCTCTCGCACACACTCTCCCTATCTTCAGATAATCACTCTCTCACACACACTCTCCCTTTCTTCAGATAATCTCTCTCTCTCACACACTCTCCCTACCTTCAGATAATCTCTCTCTCTCTCACACACTCTCCCTACCTTCAGATAATCTCTCTCTCTCCCTCTCACACTCTCCCTATCTTCAAATAATCTCTCTCTCTCCGACACACTCTCCCCATCTTCTCATAATCTCTCTCTCTCCCACACAATCACCCTATCGTCAGATAATTTTCTCTCTCGGACACACTTTCCCTATCTTCAGATAATCTCTCTCTCTCTCACACACATTCTCCTTATCTTCAGATAATATCTCATTCTCTCTCTCACACTCTCCCTATCCTCAGATAATCTCTCTCTCTCACATACACTGCCTATCTTCAGCTGATCTCTCTCTCTCACACACACTCTCCCATTCTTCAGATAATATCTCTCTCTCTCATACACTCTCCCTATCTTCTGATAATCTCACCCTCTCGGACACACTCTCCTCATCTTCTGATAATCTTGCTCTCTCTCACACACACTCCCTATCGTCAGATAATTTCTCTCTCTCTCACATACTCCCCCTCCTTTCAGATAATCTCTCTCTCTCGGACACACACTCCCTATCTTCAGATAATCTCTGTCAACCTCTCCCTATCTTCAGACAATCTCTCTCTCTCACACACTCCCTATCTTCAGATAATCTCTCTGTCACACACACTCTCCCTATCTTCAGATAATCTCTCTCTCACACACAATCTCCCTATCTTCAGATAATCTCTCTCTCACAAAATCTCCCTATCTTCAGATAATCTCTCACACACAGTCTCCCTATTTTCAGATAATCTCTCTCTCTCACACTCTCGCTATCTTCAGATAATCTCTCTCTCTCACACACTCTCCCTATCTTCAGATAATCTCTCTCACTCACACACTCTCCCTATGTTCGAATAATCTCTCTCTCTCGGACACATTCTTCCTATCTTCACATAATCTCTCTCTCTCTCAGTCAATCTCCCTATCTTCAGATAATCTCTCTCACACTCTCCCTATCTTCATATAATCTCTCTCTCTAACACTCTCCCTATCTTCAGATAATCTCTCTCTCTCTCACAATCTCCCTATCTTCAGATAAACTCTCTCTCTCTCACACAATCTCCCTATCTTCAGATAATCACTCCCTCTCACACACACTCTCCCTATCTTCAGATAATCGCTCTCTCGCACACACTCTCCCTATCTTCAGATAATCACTCTCTCACACACACTCTCCCGATCTTCAGATAATCTCTCTCTCTCACACACTCTCCCTACCTTCAGATAATCTCTCTCTCACTCACACACTCTCCCTACCTTCAGATAATCTCTCTCTCTCTTTCTCACACTCTCCCTATCTTCAAATAATCTCTCTCTCTCGGACACACTCTCCCCATCTTCTGATAATCTCTCTTTCTCTCACACAATCTCCCTATCGTCAGATAATTTTTCTCTCTCGGACACACTTTCTCTATCTTCAGATAATCTCTCTCTCTCTCACACACATTCTCCTTATCTTCAGATAATATCTCTTTCTCTCTCTCACACTCTCCCTATCCTCAGATAATCTCTCTCTCTCACACACACTGCCTATCTTCAGCTGATCTCTCTCTCTCTCATACACTCTCCCATTCTTCAGATAATCTCTCTCTCTCTCATACACTCTCCCTATCTTCTGATAATCTCTCCCTCTCGGACACACTCCCCTCATTTTCTGATAATCTCGCTCTCTCTCACACACTCTCCCTATCGTCAGATAATTTCTCTCCCTCTCACATACTCCCCCTATGTTCAGATAATCTCTCTCTCTCGGACACACACTCCCTATCTTCAGATAATCTCTGTCAACCTCTACCTATCTTCAGACAATCTCTCTCTCTCACACACTCCCTATCTTCAGATAATCTCTCTCTCTCTCTCGCACACACACCCTATCTTCAGATAATCTCTTTCTCTCTCACACACTCTCCCTATCTTCACATAATCTCTCTCTCTCACTCACTCTCCCTATCTTCAGATAATCTCTCTCTCACAGTCACACTCTACCTATCTTCAGATAATCTCTCTCTCACACACCCTCCCTATCTTCAGATAATCTCTCTCGCACGCACTCTCCCTATCTTCAGATAATCTCTCCCTCTCTCTCACAATCTCCCTATCTTCAGATAATCTCTCTCTCTCTCACACAATCTCCCTGGCATCAGATAATGTCTATCACACACACTCCCTATCTTCAGATAATCTCTCTCTCACACACAATCTCCCTATCTTCAGATAATCTATCTCTCTCTCACACAATCTCCCTATCTTCAGATAATCTCTCTCTCTCTCAATCACTCTCCCTATCTTCAGATGATCTCTCTCTCTCACACACACTCTCCCTATCTTCAGATAATCTCTCTCTCACACACAATCTCCCTATCTTCAGATAATCTCTCTCTCACAAAATCTCCCTATCTTCAGATAATCTCTCACACACAGTCTCCCTATTTTCAGATAATCTCTCCCTCTCACGGTCTCGCTATCTTCCGATAATCTCTCTCTCTCACACACTCTCCCTATCTTCAGATAATCTATCTCTCTCACACACTCTCCCTATCTTCAGATAATCTCTCTCTCTCACACACTCTCCCTATCTTCGAATAATCTCTCTCTCTCGGACACATTCTTCCTATCTTCACATAATCTCTCTCTCTCTCTGACAATCTCCCTATCTTCAGATAATCTCTCCCTCTCACACAATCTCCCTATCTTCAGATAATCTCTCTCTCACACACACTCTCCCTATCTTCAGATAATCTCTCTCTCTCACACTCTCCCTATCTTCAGATAATCTCTCTCTCACACACTCTCCCTATCTTCAGATTATCTCTCCCTCTCACACAATCTCCCTATCTTCAGATAATCTCTCTCTCACACTCTCCCTATCTTCATATAATCTCTCTCTCTCACACTCTCCCTATCTTCAGATAATCTCCCTCTCTCTCACAATCTCCCTATCTTCAGATATACTCTCTCTCTCTCACACAATCTCCCTATCTTCAGATAATCTCTCCCTCTCACACACACTCTCCCTATCTTCAGATACTCTCTCTCTCGCACACACTCTCCCTATCTTCAGATAATCTCTCTCTCTCACACACTCTCCCTACCTTCAGATAATCTCTCTCTCTCTCACACACTCTCCCTACCTTCAGATAATCTCTCTCTCTCTCATACACTCTCCCTATCTTCTGATAATCTCACCCTCTCGGACATACTCTCCTCATCTTCTGATAATCTCGCTCTCTCTCACACACACTCCCTATCGTCAGATAATTTCTCTCTCTCTCACATACTCCCCCTACTTTCAGATAATCTCTCTCTCTCGGACACACACTCCCTATCTTCAGATAATCTCTGTCAACCTCTCCCTATCTTCAGACAATCTCTCTCTCTCACACACTCCCTATCTTCAGATAATCTCTCTGTCACACACACTCTCCCTATCTTCAGATAATCTCTCTCTCACACACAATCTCCCTATCTTCAGATAATCTCTCTCTCACAAAATCTCCCTATCTTCAGATAATCTCTCACACACAGTCTCCCTATTTTCAGATAATCTCTCTCTCTCACACTCTCGCTATCTTCAGATAATCTCTCTCTCTCACACACTCTCCCTATCTTCAGATAATCTCTCTCACTCACACACTCTCCCTATGTTCGAATAATCTCTCTCTCTCGGACACATTCTTCCTATCTTCACATAATCTCTCTCTCTCTCAGTCAATCTCCCTATCTTCAGATAATCTCTCTCTCACACTCTCCCTATCTTCAGATAATCTCTCCCTCTCTCTCACAATCTCCCTATCTTCAGATAATCTCTCTCTCTCTCACACAATCTCCCTGGCATCAGATAATGTCTATCACACACACTCCCTATCTTCAGATAATCTCTCTCTCACACACAATCTCCCTATCTTCAGATAATCTATCTCTCTCTCACACAATCTCCCTATCTTCAGATAATCTCTCTCTCTCTCAATCACTCTCCCTATCTTCAGATGATCTCTCTCTCTCACACACACTCTCCCTATCTTCAGATAATCTCTCTCTCACACACAATCTCCCTATCTTCAGATAATCTCTCTCTCACAAAATCTCCCTATCTTCAGATAATCTCTCACACACAGTCTCCCTATTTTCAGATAATCTCTCTCTCTCACGGTCTCGCTATCTTCCGATAATCTCTCTCTCTCACACACTCTCCCTATCTTCAGATAATCTATCTCTCTCACACACTCTCCCTATCTTCAGATAATCTCTCTCTCTCACACACTCTCCCTATCTTCGAATAATCTCTCTCTCTCGGACACATTCTTCCTATCTTCACATAATCTCTCTCTCTCTCTGACAATCTCCCTATCTTCAGATAATCTCTCTCTCTCACACTCTCCCTATCTTCATATAATCTCTCTCTCACACACTCTCCCTATCTTCAGATTATCTCTCCCTCTCACACAATCTCCCTATCTTCAGATAATCTCTCTCTCACACACACTCTCCCTATCTTCAGATAATCTCTCTCTCTCACACTCTCCCTATCTTCAGATAATCTCTCTCTCACACACTCTCCCTATCTTCAGATTATCTCTCCCTCTCACACAATCTCCCTATCTTCAGATAATCTCTCTCTCACACTCTCCCTATCTTCATATAATCTCTCTCTCTCACACTCTCCCTATCTTCAGATAATCTCCCTCTCTCTCACAATCTCCCTATCTTCAGATATACTCTCTCTCTCTCACACAATCTCCCTATCTTCAGATAATCTCTCCCTCTCACACACACTCTCCCTATCTTCAGATACTCTCTCTCTCGCACACACTCTCCCTATCTTCAGATAATCACTCTCTCACACACACTCTCCCTATCTTCAGATAATCTCTCTCTCTCTCACACACTCTCCCTACCTTCAGATAATCTCTCTCTCTCCCTCTCACACTCTCCCTATCTTCAAATAATCTCTCTCTCTCCGACACACTCTCCCCATCTTCTCATAATCTCTCTCTCTCCCACACAATCTCCCTATCGTCAGATAATTTTTCTCTCTCGGACACACTTTCCCTATCTTCAGATAATCTCTCTCTCTCTCACACACATTCTCCTTATCTTCAGATAATATCTCATTCTCTCTCTCACACTCTCCCTATCCTCAGATAATCTCTCTCTCTCACACACACTGCCTATCTTCAGCTGATCTCTCTCTCTCTCACACACTCTCCCATTCTTCGGATAATCTCTCTCTCTCTCATACACTCTCCCTATCTTCTGATAATCTCACCCCCTCGGACATACTCTCCTCATCTTCTGATAATCTCGCTCTCTCTCACACACACTCCCTATCGTCAGATAATTTCTCTCTCTCTCACATACTCCCCCTACTTTCAGATAATCTCTCTCTCTCGGACACACACTCCCTATCTTCAGATAATCTCTGTCAACCTCTCCCTATCTTCAGACAATCTCTCTCTCTCACACACTCCCTATCTTCAGATAATCTCTCTGTCACACACACTCTCCCTATCTTCAGATAATCTCTCTCTCACACACAATCTCCCTATCTTCAGATAATCTCTCTCTCACAAAATCTCCCTATCTTCAGATAATCTCTCACACACAGTCTCCCTATTTTCAGATAATCTCTCTCTCTCACTCTCGCTATCTTCAGATAAACTCTCTCTCTCACACACTCTCCCTATCTTCAGATAATCTCTCTCACTCACACACTCTCCCTATGTTCGAATAATCTCTCTCTCTCGGACACATTCTTCCTATCTTCACATAATCTCTCTCTCTCTCAGTCAATCTCCCTATCTTCAGATAATCTCTCTCTCACACTCTCCCTATCTTCATATAATCTCTCTCTCTAACACTCTCCCTATCTTCAGATAATCTCTCTCTCTCTCACAATCTCCCTATCTTCAGATAAACTCTCTCTCTCTCACACAATCTCCCTATCTTCAGATAATCTCTCCCTCTCACACACACTCTCCCTATCTTCAGATAATCGCTCTCTCGCACACACTCTCCCTATCTTCAGATAATCACTCTCTCACACACACTCTCCCGATCTTCAGATAATCTCTCTCTCTCACACACTCTCCCTACCTTCAGATAATCTCTCTCTCTCTCACACACTCTCCCTACCTTCAGATAATCTCTCTCTCTCTTTCTCACACTCTCCCTATCTTCAAATAATCTCTCTCTCTCGGACACACTCTCCCCATCTTCTGATAACCTCTCTTTCTCTCACACAATCTCCCTATCGTCAGATAATTTTTCTCTCTCGGACACACTTTCCCTATCTTCAGATAATCTCTCTCTCTCTCACACACATTCTCCTTACCTTCAGATAATATCTCTTTCTCTCTCTCACACTCTCCCTATCCTCAGATAATCTCTCTCTCTCACACACACTGCCTATCTTCAGCTGATCTCTCTCTCTCTCATACAATCTCCCATTCTTCAGATAATCTCTCTCTCTCTCATACACTCTCCCTATCTTCTGATAATCTCTCCCTCTCGGACACACTCCCCTCATCTTGTGATAATCTCGCTCTCTCTCACACACTCTCCCTATCGTCAGATAATTTCTCTCCCTCTCACATACTCCCCCATGTTCAGATAATCTCTCTCTCTCGGACACACACTCCCTATCTTCAGATAATCTCTGTCAACCTCTCTCTATCTTCAGACAATCTCTCTCTCTCACACACTCCCTATCTTCAGATAATCTCTCTCTCTCTCTCGCACACACACCCTATCTTCAGATAATCTCTTTCTCTCTCACACACCCTCCCTATCTTCAGATAATCTCTCTCGCACGCACTCTCCCTATCTTCAGATAATCTCTCCCTCTCTCTCACAATCTCCCTATCTTCAGATAATCTCTCTCTCTCTCACACAATCTCCCTGGCATCAGATAATGTCTATCACACACACTCCCTATCTTCAGATAATCTCTCTCTCACACACAATCTCCCTATCTTCAGATAATCTATCTCTCTCTCACACAATCTCCCTATCTTCAGATAATCTCTCTCTCTCTCAATCACTCTCCCTATCTTCAGATGATCTCTCTCTCTCACACACACTCTCCCTATCTTCAGATAATCTCTCTCTCACACACAATCTCCCTATCTTCAGATAATCTCTCTCTCACAAAATCTCCCTATCTTCAGATAATCTCTCACACACAGTCTCCCTATTTTCAGATAATCTCTCTCTCTCACGGTCTCGCTATCTTCCGATGATCTCTCTCTCTCACACACTCTCCCTATCTTCAGATAATCTATCTCTCTCACACACTCTCCCTATCTTCAGATAATCTCTCTCTCTCACACACTCTCCCTATCTTCGAATAATCTCTCTCTCTCGGACACATTCTTCCTATCTTCACATAATCTCTCTCTCTCTCTGACAATCTCCCTATCTTCAGATAATCTCTCTCTCTCACACTCTCCCTATCTTCATATAATCTCTCTCTCACACACTCTCCCTATCTTCAGATTATCTCTCCCTCTCACACAATCTCCCTATCTTCAGATAATCTCTCTCTCACACACATTCTCCTTATCTTCAGATAATCTCTCTCTCTCACACTCTCCCTATCTTCAGATAATCTCTCTCTCACACACTCTCCCTATCTTCAGATTATCTCTCCCTCTCACACAATCTCCATATCTTAAGATAATCTCTCTCTCACACTCTCCCTATCTTCATATAATCTCTCTCTCTCAAACTCTCCCTATCTTCAGATAATCTCCCTCTCTCTCACAATCTCCCTATCTTCAGATAATCTCTCCCTCTCACACACACTCTCCCTATCTTCAGATACTCTCTCTCTCGCACACACTCTCCCTATCTTCAGATAATCACTCTCTCACACACACTCTCCCTACCTTCAGATAATCTCTCTCTCTCTCACACACTCTCCCTACCTTCAGATAATCTCCCTCTCTCCCTCTCACACTCTCCCTATCTTCAAATATTCTCTCTCTCTCCGACACACTCTCCCCATCTTCTCATAATCTCTCTCTCTCCCACACAATCTCCCTATCGTCAGATAATTTTTCTCTCTCGGACACACTTTCCCTATCTTCAGATAATCTCTCTCTCTCTCACACACATTCTCCTTATCTTCAGATAATATCTCATTCTCTCTCTCACACTCTCCCTATCCTCAGATAATCTCTCTCTCTCACACACACTGCCTATCTCCAGCTGATCTCTCTCTCTCTCACACACTCTCCCATTCTTCAGACAATCTCTCTCTCTCATATACTCTCCCTATCTTCTGATAATCTCACCCTCTCGGACACACTCTCCTCATCTTCTGATAATCTCGCTCTCTCTCACACACACTCCCTATCGTCAGATAATTTCTCTCTCTCTCACATACTCCCCCTACTTTCAGATAATCTCTCTCTCTCGGACACACACTCCCTATCTTCAGATAATCTCTGTCAACCTCTCCCTATCTTCAGACAATCTCTCTCTCTCACACACTCCCTATCTTCAGATAATCTCTCTGTCACACACACTCTCCCTATCTTCAGATAATCTCTCTCTCACACACAATCTCCCTATCTTCAGATAATCTCTCTCTCACAAAATCTCCCTATCTTCAGATAATCTCTCACACGCAGTCTCCCTATTTTCAGATAATCTCTCTCTCTCACACTCTCGCTATCTTCAGATAATCTCTCTCTCTCACACACTCTCCCTATCTTCAGATAATCTCTCTCACTCACACACTCTCCCTATGTTCGAATAATCTCTCTCTCTCGGACACATTCTTCCTATCTTCACATAATCTCTCTCTCTCTCAGTCAATCTCCCTATCTTCAGATAATCTCTCTCTCACACTCTCCCTATCTTCATATAATCTCTCTCTCTAACACTCTCCCTATCTTCAGATAATCTCTCTCTCTCTCACAATCTCCCTATCTTCAGATAAACTCTCTCTCTCTCACACAATCTCCCTATCTTCAGATAATCTCTCCCTCTCACACACACTCTCCCTATCTTCAGATAATCGCTCTCTCGCACACACTCTCCCTATCTTCAGATAATCACTCTCTCACACACACTCTCCCGATCTTCAGATAATCTCTCTCTCTCACACACTCTCCCTACCTTCAGATAATCTCTCTGTCTCTCACACACTGTCCCTACCTTCAGACAATCTCCCTCTCTCTTTCTCACACTCTCCCTATCTTCAAATAATCTCTCTCTCTCGGACACACTCTCCCCATCTTCTGATAATCTCTCTTTCTCTCACACAATCTCCCTATCGTCAGATAATTTTTCTCTCTCGGACACACTTTCCCTATCTTCAGATAATCTCTCTCTCTCTCACATACATTCTCCTTATCTTCAGATAATATCTCTTTCTCTCTCTCACACTCTCCCTATCCTCAGATAATCTCTCTCTCTCACACACACTGCCTATCTTCAGCTGATCTCTCTCTCTCTCATACAATCTCCCATTCTTCAGATAATCTCTCTCTCTCTCATACATTCTCCCTATCTTCTGATAATCTCTCCCTCTCGGACACACTCCCCACATCTTCTGATAATCTCGCTCTCTCTCACACACTCTCCCTATCGTCAGATAATTTCTCTCCCTCTCACATACTCCCCCTATGTTCAGATAATCTCTTTCTCTCGGACACACACTCCCTATCTTCAGATAATCTCTGTCAACCTCTCCCTATCTTCAGACAATCTCTCTCTCTCACACACTCCCTATCTTCAGATAATCTCTCACACACAGTCTCCCTATTTTCAGATAATCTCTCTCTCTCACGGTCTCGCTATCTTCCGATAATCTCTCTCTCTCACACACTCTCCCTATCTTCAGATAATCTATCTCTCTCACACACTCTCCCTATCTTCAGACAATCTCCTTCTCTCACACACTCCCTATCTTCAGATAATCTCTCTCTCTCTCTCGCACACACACCCTATCTTCAGATAATCTCTTTCTCTCTCACACACTCTCCCTATCTTCACATAATCTCTCTCTCTCACTCACTCTCCCTATCTTCAGATAATCTCTCTCTCACAGTCACACTCTACCTATCTTCAGATAATCTCTCTCTCACACACCCTCCCTATCTTCAGATAATCTCTCTCGCACGCACTCTCCCTATCTTCAGATAATCTCTCCCTCTCTCTCACAATCTCCCTATCTTCAGATAATCTCTCTCTCTCTCACACAATCTCCCTGGCATCAGATAATGTCTATCACACACACTCCCTATCTTCAGATAATCTCTCTCTCACACACAATCTCCCTATCTTCAGATAATCTATCTCTCTCTCACACAATCTCCCTATCTTCAGATAATCTCTCTCTCTCTCAATCACTCTCCCTATCTTCAGATGATCTCTCTCTCTCACACACACTCTCCCTATCTTCAGATAATCTCTCTCTCACACACAATCTCCCTATCTTCAGATAATCTCTCTCTCACAAAATCTCCCTATCTTCAGATAATCTCTCACACACAGTCTCCCTATTTTCAGATAATCTCTCTCTCTCTCACGGTCTCGCTATCTTCCGATAATCTCTCTCTCTCACACACTCTCCCTATCTTCAGATAATCTATCTCTCTCACACACTCTCCCTATCTTCAGATAATCTCTCTCTCTCACACACTCTCCCTATCTTCGAATAATCTCTCTCTCTCGGACACATTCTTCCTATCTTCACATAATCTCTCTCTCTCTCTGACAATCTCCCTATCTTCAGATAATCTCTCTCTCTCACACTCTCCCTATCTTCACAAATCTCTTTCTCACACACTCTCCCTATCTTCAGATTATCTCTCCCTCTCACACAATCTCCCTATCTTCAGATAATCTCTCTCTCACACACACTCTCCCTATCTTCAGATAATCTCTCTCTCTCACACTCTCCCTATCTTCAGATAATCTCTCTCTCACACACTCTCCCTATCTTCAGATTATCTCTCCCTCTCACACAATCTCCCTATCTTCAGATAATCTCTCTCTCACACTCTCCCTATCTTCATATAATCTCTCTCTCTCACACTCTCCTTATCTTCAGATAATCTCCCTCTCTCTCACAATCTCCCTATCTTCAGATATACTCTCTCTCTCTCACACAATCTCCCTATCTTCAGATAATCTCTCCCTCTCACACACAATCTCCCTATCTTCAGATACTCTCTCTCTCGCACACACTCTCCCTATCTTCAGATAATCACTCTCTCACACACACTCTCCCTATCTTCAGATAATCTCTCTCTCTCACACACTCTCCCTACCTTCAGATAATCTCTCTCTCTCTCACACACTCTCCCTACCTTCAGATAATCTCTCTCTCTCCCTCTCACACTCTCCCTATCTTCAAATAATCTCTCTCTCTCCGACACACTCTCCCCATCTTCTCATAATCTCTCTCTCTCCCACACAATCTCCCTATCGTCAGATAATTTTTCTCTCTCGGACACACTTTCCCTATCTTCAGATAATCTCTCTCTCTCTCACACACATTCTCCTTATCTTCAGATAATATCTCATTCTCTCTCTCACACTCTCCCTATCCTCAGATAATCTCTCTCTCTCACACACACTGCCTATCTTCAGCTGATCTCTCTCTCTCTCACACATTCTCCCATTCTTCAGATAATCTCTCTCTCTCTCATACACTCTCCCTATCTTCTGATAATCTCACCCTCTCGGACATACTCTCCTCATCTTCTGATAATCTCGCTCTCTCTCACACACACTCCCTATCGTCAGATAATTTCTCTCTCTCTCACATACTCCCCCTACTTTCAGATAATCTCTCTCTCTCGGACACACACTCCCTATCTTCAGATAATCTCTGTCAACCTCTCCCTATCTTCAGACAATCTCTCTCTCTCACACACTCCCTATCTTCAGATAATCTCTCTGTCACACACACTCTCCCTATCTTCAGATAATCTCTCTCTCACACACAATCTCCCTATCTTCAGATAATCTCTCTCTCACAAAATCTCCCTATCTTCAGATAATCTCTCACACACAGTCTCCCTATTTTCAGATAATCTCTCTCTCTCACACTCTCGCTATCTTCAGATAATCTCTCTCTCTCACACACTCTCCCCTATCTTCAGATAATCTCTCTCACTCACACACTCTCCCTATGTTCGAATAAGCTCTCTCTCTCGGACACATTCTTCCTATCTTCACATAATCTCTCTCTCTCTCAGTCAATCTCCCTATCTTCAGATAATCTCTCTCTCACACTCTCCCTATCTTCATATAATCTCTCTCTCTCACAATCTCCCTATCTTCAGATAAACTCTCTCTCTCTCACACAATCTCCCTATCTTCAGATAATCTCTCCCTCTCACACACACTCTCCCTATCTTCAGATAATCGCTCTCTCGCACACACTCTCCCTATCTTCAGATAATCACTCTCTCACACACACTCTCCCGATCTTCAGATAATCTCTCTCTCTCACACACTCTCCCTACCTTCAGATAATCTCTCTCTCTCTCACACACTCTCCCTACCTTCAGATGATCTCTCTCTCTCACACACACTCTCCCTATCTTCAGATAATCTCTCTCTCACACACAATCTCCCTATCTTCAGATAATCTCTCTCTCACAAAATCTCCCTATCTTCAGATAATCTCTCACACACAGTCTCCCTATTTTCAGATAATCTCTCTCTCTCACGGTCTCGCTATCTTCCGATGATCTCTCTCTCTCACACACTCTCCCTATCTTCAGATAATCTATCTCTCTCACACACTCTCCCTATCTTCAGATAATCTCTCTCTCTCACACACTCTCCCTATCTTCGAATAATCTCTCTCTCTCGGACACATTCTTCCTATCTTCACATAATCTCTCTCTCTCTCTGACAATCTCCCTATCTTCAGATAATCTCTCTCTCTCACACTCTCCCTATCTTCATATAATCTCTCTCTCACACACTCTCCCTATCTTCAGATTATCTCTCCCTCTCACACAATCTCCCTATCTTCAGATAATCTCTCTCTCACACACATTCTCCTTATCTTCAGATAATCTCTCTCTCTCACACTCTCCCTATCTTCAGATAATCTCTCTCTCACACACTCTCCCTATCTTCAGATTATCTCTCCCTCTCACACAATCTCCATATCTTAAGATAATCTCTCTCTCACACTCTCCCTATCTTCATATAATCTCTCTCTCTCAAACTCTCCCTATCTTCAGATAATCTCCCTCTCTCTCACAATCTCCCTATCTTCAGATAATCTCTCCCTCTCACACACACTCTCCCTATCTTCAGATACTCTCTCTCTCGCACACACTCTCCCTATCTTCAGATAATCACTCTCTCACACACACTCTCCCTACCTTCAGATAATCTCTCTCTCTCTCACACACTCTCCCTACCTTCAGATAATCTCCCTCTCTCCCTCTCACACTCTCCCTATCTTCAAATATTCTCTCTCTCTCCGACACACTCTCCCCATCTTCTCATAATCTCTCTCTCTCCCACACAATCTCCCTATCGTCAGATAATTTTTCTCTCTCGGACACACTTTCCCTATCTTCAGATAATCTCTCTCTCTCTCACACACATTCTCCTTATCTTCAGATAATATCTCATTCTCTCTCTCACACTCTCCCTATCCTCAGATAATCTCTCTCTCTCACACACACTGCCTATCTCCAGCTGATCTCTCTCTCTCTCACACACTCTCCCATTCTTCAGACAATCTCTCTCTCTCATATACTCTCCCTATCTTCTGATAATCTCACCCTCTCGGACACACTCTCCTCATCTTCTGATAATCTCGCTCTCTCTCACACACACTCCCTATCGTCAGATAATTTCTCTCTCTCTCACATACTCCCCCTACTTTCAGATAATCTCTCTCTCTCGGACACACACTCCCTATCTTCAGATAATCTCTGTCAACCTCTCCCTATCTTCAGACAATCTCTCTCTCTCACACACTCCCTATCTTCAGATAATCTCTCTGTCACACACACTCTCCCTATCTTCAGATAATCTCTCTCTCACACACAATCTCCCTATCTTCAGATAATCTCTCTCTCACAAAATCTCCCTATCTTCAGATAATCTCTCACACGCAGTCTCCCTATTTTCAGATAATCTCTCTCTCTCACACTCTCGCTATCTTCAGATAATCTCTCTCTCTCACACACTCTCCCTATCTTCAGATAATCTCTCTCACTCACACACTCTCCCTATGTTCGAATAATCTCTCTCTCTCGGACACATTCTTCCTATCTTCACATAATCTCTCTCTCTCTCAGTCAATCTCCCTATCTTCAGATAATCTCTCTCTCACACTCTCCCTATCTTCATATAATCTCTCTCTCTAACACTCTCCCTATCTTCAGATAATCTCTCTCTCTCTCACAATCTCCCTATCTTCAGATAAACTCTCTCTCTCTCACACAATCTCCCTATCTTCAGATAATCTCTCCCTCTCACACACACTCTCCCTATCTTCAGATAATCGCTCTCTCGCACACACTCTCCCTATCTTCAGATAATCACTCTCTCACACACACTCTCCCGATCTTCAGATAATCTCTCTCTCTCACACACTCTCCCTACCTTCAGATAATCTCTCTGTCTCTCACACACTGTCCCTACCTTCAGACAATCTCCCTCTCTCTTTCTCACACTCTCCCTATCTTCAAATAATCTCTCTCTCTCGGACACACTCTCCCCATCTTCTGATAATCTCTCTTTCTCTCACACAATCTCCCTATCGTCAGATAATTTTTCTCTCTCGGACACACTTTCCCTATCTTCAGATAATCTCTCTCTCTCTCACATACATTCTCCTTATCTTCAGATAATATCTCTTTCTCTCTCTCACACTCTCCCTATCCTCAGATAATCTCTCTCTCTCACACACACTGCCTATCTTCAGCTGATCTCTCTCTCTCTCATACAATCTCCCATTCTTCAGATAATCTCTCTCTCTCTCATACATTCTCCCTATCTTCTGATAATCTCTCCCTCTCGGACACACTCCCCACATCTTCTGATAATCTCGCTCTCTCTCACACACTCTCCCTATCGTCAGATAATTTCTCTCCCTCTCACATACTCCCCCTATGTTCAGATAATCTCTTTCTCTCGGACACACACTCCCTATCTTCAGATAATCTCTGTCAACCTCTCCCTATCTTCAGACAATCTCTCTCTCTCACACACTCCCTATCTTCAGATAATCTCTCACACACAGTCTCCCTATTTTCAGATAATCTCTCTCTCTCACGGTCTCGCTATCTTCCGATAATCTCTCTCTCTCACACACTCTCCCTATCTTCAGATAATCTATCTCTCTCACACACTCTCCCTATCTTCAGACAATCTCCTTCTCTCACACACTCCCTATCTTCAGATAATCTCTCTCTCTCTCTCGCACACACACCCTATCTTCAGATAATCTCTTTCTCTCTCACACACTCTCCCTATCTTCACATAATCTCTCTCTCTCACTCACTCTCCCTATCTTCAGATAATCTCTCTCTCACAGTCACACTCTACCTATCTTCAGATAATCTCTCTCTCACACACCCTCCCTATCTTCAGATAATCTCTCTCGCACGCACTCTCCCTATCTTCAGATAATCTCTCCCTCTCTCTCACAATCTCCCTATCTTCAGATAATCTCTCTCTCTCTCACACAATCTCCCTGGCATCAGATAATGTCTATCACACACACTCCCTATCTTCAGATAATCTCTCTCTCACACACAATCTCCCTATCTTCAGATAATCTATCTCTCTCTCACACAATCTCCCTATCTTCAGATAATCTCTCTCTCTCTCAATCACTCTCCCTATCTTCAGATGATCTCTCTCTCTCACACACACTCTCCCTATCTTCAGATAATCTCTCTCTCACACACAATCTCCCTATCTTCAGATAATCTCTCTCTCACAAAATCTCCCTATCTTCAGATAATCTCTCACACACAGTCTCCCTATTTTCAGATAATCTCTCTCTCTCTCACGGTCTCGCTATCTTCCGATAATCTCTCTCTCTCACACACTCTCCCTATCTTCAGATAATCTATCTCTCTCACACACTCTCCCTATCTTCAGATAATCTCTCTCTCTCACACACTCTCCCTATCTTCGAATAATCTCTCTCTCTCGGACACATTCTTCCTATCTTCACATAATCTCTCTCTCTCTCTGACAATCTCCCTATCTTCAGATAATCTCTCTCTCTCACACTCTCCCTATCTTCACAAATCTCTTTCTCACACACTCTCCCTATCTTCAGATTATCTCTCCCTCTCACACAATCTCCCTATCTTCAGATAATCTCTCTCTCACACACACTCTCCCTATCTTCAGATAATCTCTCTCTCTCACACTCTCCCTATCTTCAGATAATCTCTCTCTCACACACTCTCCCTATCTTCAGATTATCTCTCCCTCTCACACAATCTCCCTATCTTCAGATAATCTCTCTCTCACACTCTCCCTATCTTCATATAATCTCTCTCTCTCACACTCTCCTTATCTTCAGATAATCTCCCTCTCTCTCACAATCTCCCTATCTTCAGATATACTCTCTCTCTCTCACACAATCTCCCTATCTTCAGATAATCTCTCCCTCTCACACACAATCTCCCTATCTTCAGATACTCTCTCTCTCGCACACACTCTCCCTATCTTCAGATAATCACTCTCTCACACACACTCTCCCTATCTTCAGATAATCTCTCTCTCTCACACACTCTCCCTACCTTCAGATAATCTCTCTCTCTCTCACACACTCTCCCTACCTTCAGATAATCTCTCTCTCTCCCTCTCACACTCTCCCTATCTTCAAATAATCTCTCTCTCTCCGACACACTCTCCCCATCTTCTCATAATCTCTCTCTCTCCCACACAATCTCCCTATCGTCAGATAATTTTTCTCTCTCGGACACACTTTCCCTATCTTCAGATAATCTCTCTCTCTCTCACACACATTCTCCTTATCTTCAGATAATATCTCATTCTCTCTCTCACACTCTCCCTATCCTCAGATAATCTCTCTCTCTCACACACACTGCCTATCTTCAGCTGATCTCTCTCTCTCTCACACATTCTCCCATTCTTCAGATAATCTCTCTCTCTCTCATACACTCTCCCTATCTTCTGATAATCTCACCCTCTCGGACATACTCTCCTCATCTTCTGATAATCTCGCTCTCTCTCACACACACTCCCTATCGTCAGATAATTTCTCTCTCTCTCACATACTCCCCCTACTTTCAGATAATCTCTCTCTCTCGGACACACACTCCCTATCTTCAGATAATCTCTGTCAACCTCTCCCTATCTTCAGACAATCTCTCTCTCTCACACACTCCCTATCTTCAGATAATCTCTCTGTCACACACACTCTCCCTATCTTCAGATAATCTCTCTCTCACACACAATCTCCCTATCTTCAGATAATCTCTCTCTCACAAAATCTCCCTATCTTCAGATAATCTCTCACACACAGTCTCCCTATTTTCAGATAATCTCTCTCTCTCACACTCTCGCTATCTTCAGATAATCTCTCTCTCTCACACACTCTCCCTATCTTCAGATAATCTCTCTCACTCACACACTCTCCCTATGTTCGAATAAGCTCTCTCTCTCGGACACATTCTTCCTATCTTCACATAATCTCTCTCTCTCTCAGTCAATCTCCCTATCTTCAGATAATCTCTCTCTCACACTCTCCCTATCTTCATATAATCTCTCTCTCTCACAATCTCCCTATCTTCAGATAAACTCTCTCTCTCTCACACAATCTCCCTATCTTCAGATAATCTCTCCCTCTCACACACACTCTCCCTATCTTCAGATAATCGCTCTCTCGCACACACTCTCCCTATCTTCAGATAATCACTCTCTCACACACACTCTCCCGATCTTCAGATAATCTCTCTCTCTCACACACTCTCCCTACCTTCAGATAATCTCTCTCTCTCTCACACACTCTCCCTACCTTCAGATAATCTCTCTCTCTCCCTCTCACACTCTCCCTATCTTCAAATATTCTCTCTCTCTCCGACACACTCTCCCCATCTTCTCATAATCTCTCTCTCTCCCACACAATCTCCCTATCGTCAGATAATTTTTCTCTCTCGGACACACTTTCCCTATCTTCAGATAATCTCTCTCTCTCTCACACACATTCTCCTTATCTTCAGATAATATCTCATTCTCTCTCTCACACTCTCCCTATCCTCAGATAATCTCTCTCTCTCACACACACTGCCTATCTCCAGCTGATCTCTCTCTCTCTCACACACTCTCCCATTCTTCAGACAATCTCTCTCTCTCATATACTCTCCCTATCTTCTGATAATCTCACCCTCTCGGACACACTCTCCTCATCTTCTGATAATCTCGCTCTCTCTCACACACACTCCCTATCGTCAGATAATTTCTCTCTCTCTCACATACTCCCCCTACTTTCAGATAATCTCTCTCTCTCGGACACACACTCCCTATCTTCAGATAATCTCTGTCAACCTCTCCCTATCTTCAGACAATCTCTCTCTCTCACACACTCCCTATCTTCAGATAATCTCTCTGTCACACACACTCTCCCTATCTTCAGATAATCTCTCTCTCACACACAATCTCCCTATCTTCAGATAATCTCTCTCTCACAAAATCTCCCTATCTTCAGATAATCTCTCACACGCAGTCTCCCTATTTTCAGATAATCTCTCTCTCTCACACTCTCGCTATCTTCAGATAATCTCTCTCTCTCACACACTCTCCCTATCTTCAGATAATCTCTCTCACTCACACACTCTCCCTATGTTCGAATAATCTCTCTCTCTCGGACACATTCTTCCTATCTTCACATAATCTCTCTCTCTCTCAGTCAATCTCCCTATCTTCAGATAATCTCTCTCTCACACTCTCCCTATCTTCATATAATCTCTCTCTCTAACACTCTCCCTATCTTCAGATAATCTCTCTCTCTATCGCAATCTCCCTATCTTCAGATAAACTCTCTCTCTCTCACACAATCTCCCTATCTTCAGATAATCTCTCCCTCTCACACACACTCTCCCTATCTTCAGATAATCGCTCTCTCGCACACACTCTCCCTATCTTCAGATAATCACTCTCTCACACACACTCTCCCGATCTTCAGACAATCTCTCTCTCTCACACACTCTCCCTACCTTCAGATAATCTCTCTCTCTCTCACACACTCTCCCTACCTTCAGATAATCTCCCTCTCTCTTTCTCACACTCTCCCTATCTTCAAATAATCTCTCTCTCTCGGACACACTCTCCCCATCTTCTGATAATCTCTCTTTCTCTCACACAATCTCCCTATCGTCAGATAATTTTTCTCTCTCGGCCACACTTTCCCTATCTTCAGATAATCTCTCTCTCTCTCAGACACATTCTCCTTATCTTCAGATAATATCTCATTCTCTCTCTCACACTCTCCCTATCCTCAGATAATCTCTCTCTCTCACACACACTGCCTATCTTCAGCTGATCTCTCTCTCTCTCACACACTCTCCCATTCTTCAGATAATCTCTCTCTCTCTCATACACGCTCCCTATCTTCTGATAATCTCACCCTCTCGGACACACTCTCCTCATCTTCTGATAATCTC
The DNA here is from genome assembly GCF_017639515.1 of Carcharodon carcharias. Lineage (NCBI taxonomy): Eukaryota > Metazoa > Chordata > Chondrichthyes > Lamniformes > Lamnidae > Carcharodon > Carcharodon carcharias. Next base: position 2,940,535 of record NW_024470737.1, on the reverse strand, counting down.
GCTCTCTCTCACACACACTCCCTATCGTCAGATAATTTCTCTCTCTCTCACATACTCCCCCTCCTTTCAGATAATCTCTCTCTCTCGGACACACACTCCCTATCTTCAGATAATCTCTGTCAACCTCTCCCTATCTTCAGACAATCTCTCTCTCTCACACACTCCCTATCTTCAGATAATCTCTCTGTCACACACACTCTCCCTATCTTCAGATAATCTCTCTCTCACACACAATCTCCCTATCTTCAGATAATCTCTCTCTCACAAAATCTCCCGAACTTCAGATAATCTCTCACACACAGTCTCCCTATTTTCAGATAATCTCTCTCTCTCACACTCTCGCTATCTTCAGATAATCTCTCTCTCTCACACACTCTCCCTATCTTCAGATAATCTCTCTCACTCACACACTCTCCCTATGTTCGAATAATCTCTCTCTCTCGGACACATTCTTCCTATCTTCACATAATCTCTCTCTCACTCAGTCAATCTCCCTATCTTCAGATAATCTCTCTCTCACACTCTCCCTATCTTCATATAATCTCTCTCTCTAACACTCTCCCTATCTTCAGATAATCTCTCTCTCTCTCACAATCTCCCTATCTTCAGTTAAACTCTCTCTCTCTCACACAATCTCCCTATCTTCAGATAATCTCTCCCTCTCACACACACTCTCCCTATCTTCAGATAATCGCTCTCTCGCACACACTCTCCCTATCTTCAGATAATCACTCTCTCACACACACTCTCCCGATCTTCAGATAATCTCTCTCTCTCACACACTCTCCCTACCTTCAGATAATCTCTCTGTCTCTCACACACTCTCCCTACCTTCAGATAATCTCCCTCTCTCTTTCTCACACTCTCCCTATCTTCAAATAATCTCTCTCTCTCGGACACACTCTCCCCATCTTCTGATAATCTCTCTTTCTCTCACACAATCTCCCTATCGTCAGATAATTTTTCTCTCTCGGACACACTTTCCCTATCTTCAGATAATCTCTCTCTCTCTCACATACATTCTCCTTATCTTCAGATAATATCTCTTTCTCTCTCTCACACTCTCCCTATCCTCAGATAATCTCTCTCTCTCACACACACTGCCTATCTTCAGCTGATCTCTCTCTCTCTCATACAATCTCCCATTCTTCAGATAATCTCTCTCTCTCTCATACACTCTCCCTATCTTCTGATAATCTCTCCCTCTCGGACACACTCCCCACATCTTCTGATAATCTCGCTCTCTCTCACACACTCTCCCTATCGTCAGATAATTTCTCTCCCTCTCACATACTCCCCCTATGTTCAGATAATCTCTCTCTCTCGGACACACACTCCCTATCTTCAGATAATCTCTGTCAACCTCTCCCTATCTTCAGACAATCTCTCTCTCTCACACACTCCCTATCTTCAGATAATCTCTCACACACAGTCTCCCTATTTTCAGATAATCTCTCTCTCTCACGGTCTCGCTATCTTCCGATAATCTCTCTCTCTCACACACTCTCCCTATCTTCAGATAATCTATCTCTCTCACACACTCTCCCTATCTTCAGACAATCTCCTTCTCTCACACACTCCCTATCTTCAGATAATCTCTCTCTCTCTCTCGCACACACACCCTATCTTCAGATAATCTCTTTCTCTCTCACACACTCTCCCTATCTTCACATAATCTCTCTCTCTCACTCACTCTCCCTATCTTCAGATAATCTCTCTCTCACAGTCACACTCTACCTATCTTCAGATAATCTCTCTCTCACACACCCTCCCTATCTTCAGATAATCTCTCTCGCACGCACTCTCCCTATCTTCAGATAATCTCTCCCTCTCTCTCACAATCTCCCTATCTTCAGATAATCTCTCTCTCTCTCACACAATCTCCCTGGCATCAGATAATGTCTATCACACACACTCCCTATCTTCAGATAATCTCTCTCTCACACACAATCTCCCTATCTTCAGATAATCTATCTCTCTCTCACACAATCTCCCTATCTTCAGATAATCTCTCTCTCTCTCAATCACTCTCCCTATCTTCAGATGATCTCTCTCTCTCACACACACTCTCCCTATCTTCAGATAATCTCTCTCTCACACACAATCTCCGTATCTTCAGATAATCTCTCACACACAGTCTCCCTATTTTCAGATAATCTCTCTCTCTCACGGTCTCGCTATCTTCCGATAATCTCTCTCTCTCACACACTCTCCCTATCTTCAGATAATCTATCTCTCTCACACACTCTCCCTATCTTCAGATAATCTCTCTCTCTCACACACTCTCCCTATCTTCGAATAATCTCTCTCTCTCGGACACATTCTTCCTATCTTCACATAATCTCTCTCTCTCTCTGACAATCTCCCTATCTTCAGATAATCTCTCTCTCTCACACTCTCCCTATCTTCATATAATCTCTTTCTCACACACTCTCCCTATCTTCAGATTATCTCTCCCTCTCACACAATCTCCCTATCTTCAGATAATCTCTCTCTCACACACACTCTCCCTATCTTCAGATAATCTCTCTCTCTCACACTCTCCCTATCTTCAGATAATCTCTCTCTCACACACTCTCCCTATCTTCAGATTATCTCTCCCTCTCACACAATCTCCCTATCTTCAGATAATCTCTCTCTCACACTCTCCCTATCTTCATATAATCTCTCTCTCTCACACTCTCCCTATCTTCAGATAATCTCCCTCTCTCTCACAATCTCCCTATCTTCAGATATACTCTCTCTCTCTCACACAATCTCCCTATCTTCAGATAATCTCTCCCTCTCACACACACTCTCCCTATCTTCAGATACTCTCTCTCTCGCACACACTCTCCCTATCTTCAGATAATCACTCTCTCACACACACTCTCCCTATCTTCAGATAATCTCTCTCTCTCACACACTCTCCCTACCTTCAGATAATCTCTCTCTCTCTCACACACTCTCCCTACCTTCAGATAATCTCTCTCTCTCCCTCTCACACTCTCCCTATCTTCAAATAATCTCTCTCTCTCCGACACACTCTCCCCATCTTCTCATAATCTCTCTCTCTCCCACACAATCTCCCTATCGTCAGATAATTTTTCTCTCTCGGACACACTTTCCCTATCTTCAGATAATCTCTCTCTCTCTCACACACATTCTCCTTATCTTCAGATAATATCTCATTCTCTCTCTCACACTCTCCCTATCCTCAGATAATCTCTCTCTCTCACACACACTGCCTATCTTCAGCTAATCTCTCTCTCTCTCACACACTCTCCATTCTTCAGATAATCTCTCTCTCTCTCATACACTCTCCCTATCTTCTGATAATCTCACCCTCTCGGACACACTCTCCTCATCTTCTGATAATCTCGCTCTCTCTCACACACACTCCCTATCGTCAGATAATTTCTCTCTCTCTCACATACTCCCCCTACTTTCAGATAATCTCTCTCTCTCGGACACACACTCCCTATCTTCAGATAATCTCTGTCAACCTCTCCCTATCTTCAGACAATCTCTCTCTCTCACACACTCCCTATCTTCAGATAATCTCTCTGTCACACACACTCTCCCTATCTTCAGATAATCTCTCTCTCACACACAATCTCCCTATCTTCAGATAATCTCTCTCTCACAAAATCTCCCTATCTTCAGATAATCTCTCACACACAGTCTCCCTATTTTCAGATAATCTCTCTCTCTCACACTCTCGCTATCTTCAGATAATCTCTCTCTCTCACACACTCTCCCTATCTTCAGATAATCTCTCTCACTCACACACTCTCCCTATGTTCGAATAATCTCTCTCTCTCGGACACATTCTTCCTATCTTCACATAATCTCTCTCTCTCTCAGTCAATCTCCCTATCTTCAGATAATCTCTCTCTCACACTCTCCCTATCTTCATATAATCTCTCTCTCTCACAATCTCCCTATCTTCAGATAAACTCTATCTCTCTCACACAATCTCCCTATCTTCAGATAATCTCTCCCTCTCACACACACTCTCCCTATCTTCAGATAATCGCTCTCTCGCACACACTCTCCCTATCTTCAGATAATCACTCTCTCACACACACTCTCCCTATCTTCAGATAATCTCTCTCTCTCACACACTCTCCCTACCTTCAGATAATCTCTCTCTCTCTCACACACTCTCCCTACCTTCATATAATCTCTCTCTCTCTTTCTCACACTCTCCCTATCTTCAAATAATCTCTCTCTCTCGGACACACTCTCCCCATCTTCTGATAATCTCTCTTTCTCTCACACAATCTCCCTATCGTCAGATAATTTTTCTCTCTCGGACACACTTTCCCTATCTTCAGATAATCTCTCTCTCTCTCACACACATTCTCCTTATCTTCAGATAATATCTCTTTCTCTCTCTCACACTCTCCCTATCCTCAGATAATCTCTCTCTCTCACACACACTGCCTATCTTCAGCTGATCTCTCTCTCTCTCATACACTCTCCCATTCTTCAGATTATCTTTCTCTCTCTCATACACTCTCCCTATCTTCTGATAATCTCTCCCTCTCGGAAACACTCCCCTCATCTTCTGATAATCTCGCTCTCTCTCACACACTCTCCCTATCGTCAGATAATTTCTCTCCCTCTCACATACTCCCCTTATGTTCAGATAATCTCTCTCTCTCGGACACACACTCCCTATCTTCAGATAATCTCTGTCAACCTCTCCCTATCTTCAGACAATCTCTCTCTCTCACACACTCCCTATCTTCAGATAATCTCTCTCTCTCTCTCGCACACACACCCTATCTTCAGATAATCTCTTTCTCTCTCACACACTCTCCCTATCTTCACATAATCTCTCTCTCTCACTGACTCTCCCTATCTTCAGATAATCTCTCTCTCACAGTCACACTCTACCTATCTTCAGATAATCTCTCTCTCACACACCCTCCCTATCTTCAGATAATCTCTCTCGCACGCACTCTCCCTATCTTCAGATAATCTCTCCCTCTCTCTCACAATCTCCCTATCTTCAGATAATCTCTCTCTCTCTCACACAATCTCCCTGGCATCAGATAATGTCTATCACACACACTCCCTATCTTCAGATAATCTATCTCTCTCTCACACAATCTCCCTATCATCAGATAATCTCTCTCTCTCTCAATCACTCTCCCTATCTTCAGATGATCTCTCTCTCTCACACACAATCTCCCTATCTTCAGATAATCTCTCTCTCACACACAATCTCCCTATCTTCAGATAATCTCTCTCTCACAAAATCTCCCTATCTTCAGATAATCTCTCACACACAGTCTCCCTATTTTCAGATAATCTCTCTCTCTCACGGTCTCGCTATCTTCCGATAATCTCTCTCTCTCACACACTCTCCCTATCTTCAGATAATCTATCTCTCTCACACACTCTCCCTATCTTCAGATAATCTCTCTCTCTCACACACTCTCCCTATCTTCGAATAATCTCTCTCTCTCGGACACATTCTTCCTATCTTCACATATTCTCTCTCTCTCTCTGACAATCTCCCTATCTTCAGATAATCTCTCTCTCTCACACTCTCCCTATCTTCAGATTATCTCTCCCTCTCACACAATCTCCCTATCTTCAGATAATCTCTCTCTCACACACATTCTCCCTATCTTCAGATAATCTCTCTCTCTCACATTCTCCCTATCTTCAGATAATCTCTCTCTCACACACTCTCCCTATCTTCAGATTATCTCTCCCTCTCACACAATCTCCCTATCTTCAGATAATCTCTCTCTCACACTCTCCCTATCTTCATATAATCTCTCTCTCTCACACTCTCCCTATCTTCAGATAATCTCCCTCTCTCTCACAATCTCCCTATCTTCAGATATACTCTCTCTCTCTCACACAATCTCCCTATCTTCAGATAATCTCTCCCTCTCACACACACTCTCCCTATCTTCAGATACTCTCTCTCTCGCACACACTCTCCCTATCTTCAGAAAATCACGCTCTCACACACACTCTCCCTTTCTTCAGATAATCTCTCTCTCTCACACACTCTCCCTACCTTCAGATAATCTCTCTCTCTCTCACACACTCTCCCTACCTTCAGATAATCTCTCTCTCTCCCTCTCACACTCTCCCTATCTTCAAATAATCTCTCTCTCTCCGACACACTCTCCCCATCTTCTGATAATCTCTCTCTCTCCCACACAATCTCCCTATCGTCAGATAATTTTTCTCTCTCGGACACACTTTCCCTATCTTCAGATAATCTCTCTCTCTCTCACACACATTCTCCTTATCTTCAGATAATATCTCATTCTCTCTCTCACACTCTCCCTATCCTCAGATAATCTCTCTCTCTCACACACACTGCCTATCTTCAGCTAATCTCTCTCTCTCTCACACACTCTCCATTCTTCAGATAATCTCTCTCTCTCTCATACACTCTCCCTATCTTCTGATAATCTCACCCTCTCGGACACACTCTCCTCATCTTCTGATAATCTCGCTCTCTCTCACACACACTCCCTATCGTCAGATAATTTCTCTCTCTCTCACATACTCCCCCTACTTTCAGATAATCTCTCTCTCTCGGACACACACTCCCTATCTTCAGATAATCTCTGTCAACCTCTCCCTATCTTCAGACAATCTCTCTCTCTCACACACTCCCTATCTTCAGATAATCTATCTGTCACACACACTCTCCCTATCTTCAGATAATCTCTCTCTCACACACAATCTCCCTATCTTCAGATAATCTCTCTCTCACAAAATCTCCCTATCTTCAGATAATCTCTCACACACAGTCTCCCTATTTTCAGATAATCTCTCTCTCTCACACTCTCGCTATCTTCAGATAATCTCTCTCTCTCACACACTCTCCCTATCTTCAGATAATCTCTCTCACTCACACACTCTCCCTATGTTCGAATAATCTCTCTCTCTCGGACACATTCTTCCTATCTTCACATAATCTCTCTCTCTCTCAGTCAATCTCCCTATCTTCAGATAATCTCTCTCTCACACTCTCCCTATCTTCATATAATCTCTCTCTCTAAAACTCTCCCTATCTTCAGATAATCTCTCTCTCTCTCACAATCTCCCTATCTTCAGATAAACTCTCTCTCTCTCACACATTCTCCCTATCTTCAGATAATCTCTCCCTCTCACACACACTCTCCCTATCTTCAGATAATCGCTCTCTCGCACACACTCTCCCAATCTTCAGATAATCACTCTCTCACACACACTCTCCCGATCTTCAGATAATCTCTCTCTCTCACACACTCTCCCTACCTTCAGATAATCTCTCTCTCTCTCACACACTCTCCCTACCTTCAGATAATCTCTCTCTCTCTTTCTCACACTCTCCCTATCTTCAAATAATCTCTCTCTCTCGGACACACTCTCCCCATCTTCTGATAATCTCTCTTTCTCTCACACAATCTCCCTATCGTCAGATAATTTTTCTCTCTCGGACACACTTTCCCTATCTTCAGATAATCTCTCTCTCTCTCACACACATTCTCCTTATCTTCAGATAATATCTCTTTCTCTCTCTCACACTCTCCCTATCCTCAGATAATCTCTCTCTCTCACACACACTGCCTATCTTCAGCTGATCTCTCTCTCTCTCATACACTCTCCCATTCTTCAGATAATCTCTCTCTCTCTCATACACTCTCCCTATCTTCTGATAATCTCTCCCTCTCGGACACACTCCCCTCATCTTGTGATAATCTCGCTCTCTCTCACACACTCTCCCTATCGTCAGATAATTTCTCTCCCTCTCACATACTCCCCCTATGTTCAGATAATCTCTCTCTCTCGGACACACACTCCCTATCTTCAGATAATCTCTGTCAACCTCTCTCTATCTTCAGACAATCTCTCTCTCTCACACACTCCCTATCTTCAGATAATCTCTTTCTCTCTCACACACTCTCCCTATCTTCACATAATCTCTCTCTCTCACTCACTCTCCCTATCTTCAGATAATCTCTCTCTCACAGTCACACTCTACCTATCTTCAGATAATCTCTCTCTCACACACCCTCCCTATCTTCAGATAATCTCTCTCGCACGCACTCTCCCTATCTTCAGATAATCTCTCCCTCTCTCTCACAATCTCCCTATCTTCAGATAATCTCTCTCTCTCTCACACAATCTCCCTGGCATCAGATAATGTCTATCACACACACTCCCTATCTTCAGATAATCTCTCTCTCACACACAATCTCCCTATCTTCAGATAATCTATCTCTCTCTCACACAATCTCCCTATCTTCAGATAATCTCTCTCTCTCTCAATCACTCTCCCTATCTTCAGATGATCTCTCTCTCTCACACACACTCTCCCTATCTTCAGATAATCTCTCTCTCACACACAATCTCCCTATCTCTCTCTCTCACACTCTCCATATTGTAAGACAATCTCTCTCTTTCACACACTCTCCCTACCTTCAGATAATCTCTCTCTCTCACACACTCTCCATACCTTCAGATAATCTCTCTCTCTCGTTCACAATCTCCCGATCTTCAGAAAATCTCTCCCTCTCAGACACACTCTCCCTATCCTCAGATTATCTCTCATTCACACATACTCTCCCTATCTTCAGATAATCTCTCTCTCTCTCAAACACTGTACCTATCTTCAGATAATATCTCTCTCTCGGACCCACACTCTAGTTATCTTCAGATAATTTCTCTCTCTCGGACACACTCTCCCTATCTTCAGATAATCTCTCTCTCTATCACACACACAATCCCTCTCTTCAGATAATCTCTCTCTCTCTCTCTCTCACACCTCTCCCTATCTTCAGATAATCTCTCTAACACTCTCCCTATCTTCAGATAATCTCTCTCTCTCACACTCTCCCTATCTTCAGATAATCTCTCTCTCCCTCTCACACTCTCCCTATCTTCAGATAATCTCTCCCTCTCACACACACTCTCCCTATCTTCAGATACTCTCTCTCTCACACACACTCTCCCTATCTTCAGACAATCGCTCTCTCGCACACACTCTCGCTATCTTCAGATAATCACTCTCTCACACACACTCTTCCTATCTTCAGATAATCTCTCTCTCTCACACACTCTCCCTACCTTCAGATAATCTCTCTCTCTCTCACACACTCTCCATACCTTCAGATAATCTCTCTCTCTCGGTCACAATCTCCCGATCTTCAGAAAATCTCTCCCTATCTTCAGATAATCTCTCTCTCACACTCTCCCAAACTTCAGATAATCGCTCTCACTCTCTCCCTCTCTTCATATAATCTCATCTCTCTCACACAATCTCCCTATCTTCAGATAATCTCTCTCTCGCACATTCTCCCTATGTTCAGATAATCTCTCTCTCTCACACACTCTCCCTATCTTCAGATAATCTCTCTTTCACACACCATCTCCTTATCTTCACATAATCTCTCTCACAAAATCTCCCTGTCTTCAGATAATCTCTCACACACAGTCTCCCTATTTTCAGATTATCTCTCTCTCTCACACTCTCGCTATCTTCAGATAATCTCTCTCTCTCACACACTCTCCCTATCTTCAGATAATCTCTCTCTCTCACACACGCTCCCTATCTTCAGATAATCTCTCTTTCTCGCAATCTCCCTATCTTCAGATAATCTCTCTCTCACACACACTTTCCTATCTTCAGATAGTCTCTCTCTCTCGGACACACACTGTAGCAATCTTCAAATAATTTCTCTCTTTCTGACACACTCTCCCTGTCTTCAGATAATCTCTCTCTCTCTCACACACATTCTCTTTATCTTCAGATAATCTCTCTCTCTCTCTCACACTCTCCCTATCTTCAAATAATCTCTCTCTCTCGGACACACTCTCCCCATTTTCTGATAATCTCTCTCTCTCTCACACAATCTCCCTATCATCAGATAATTTCTCTCTCTCGGACACACTTTCCCTATCTTCAGATAATCTCTCTCTCTCTCACACACATTCTCCTTATCTTCAGATAATATCTCTCTCTCTCTCTCACACTCTCCCTATCCTCAGATAATCTCTCTCACACACACTGCCTATCTTCAGCTGATCTCTCTCTCTGTCACACACACAATCCCGCTCTTCAGATAATCTCTCTCTCTCACAAACCACTCCCTATCTTCTGATAATCTCACTCACACTCTCCCTATCTTCAGATAATCTCTCTCTCTCACACACTCTCCCTATCTTCAGAGAATCTCTCTCTCTCGCACACTCTCCCTATCTTCAGATAATCTCTCTCTCTCACAATCTACCTATCTTCAGATAATCTCTCTCTCACACACACTCTCCCTATCTTCAGATAGTCTCTCTCTCTCGGACACACACTGTAGCAATCTTCAAATAATTTCTCTCTCTCGGACACACTCTCCCTGTCTTCAGATAATCTCTCTCTCTCTCACACCCATTCTCTTTATCTTCAGATAATCTCTCTCTCTCTCTCACACTCTCCCTATCTTCAAATAATCTCTCTCTCTCTCGGACACACTCTCCCCATCTTCTGATAATCTCTCTCTCTCTCACACAATCTCCCTATCGTCAGATAATTTCTCTCTCTCGGACACACTTTCCCTATCTTCAGATAATCTCTCTCTCTCTCACACACATTCTCCTTATCTTCAGATAATATCTCTCTCTCTCTCACACACTCTACCATTCTTCAGATAATCTCTCTCTCTCTCATACACTCTCCCTAACTTCTGATAATCTCTCCCTCTCGGACACACTCTCCCCATCTTCTGATAATCTCGCTCTCTCTCACACACTCTCCCTATCGTCAGATAATTTCTCTCTCCCTCGCATATTCTCCCTATGTTCAGATAATCTCTCTCTCTCGGACACACTCTCCCTATCTTCAGATAATCTCTGTCAAACTCTCCCTATCTTCAGATAATCTCTCTCACACTCTCCCTATCTTCAGATAATCTATCTCTCACACACTCTCCCTATCTTCAGATAATCTCTCTCTCACTGTCACACTCTACCTATCTTCAGATACTCTCTCTCTCACACACTCTCCCTATCTTCAGATAATCTCTCCCTCTCTCTCACATACTCCCTATCTTCAGATAATCTCTGTCTCTCTCACACAATCTCCCTGGCATCAGATAATCTCTATCACACACACTCCCTATCTTCAGATAAACTCTCTCTCACACACAATCTACCTATCTTCAGATAATCTATCTCTCTCTCACACAATCTCCCTATCTTCAGATAATCTATCTCTCACACACTCTCCCTATCTTCAGATAATCTCTCTCTCTCTCAATCACTCTCCCTATCTTCAGATGATCTCTCTCTCTTACACACACTCTCCCTAACTTCAGATAATCTCTCTCTCAGACAAAATCTCCCTATCTTCAGATAATCTCTCTCTCTCACACTGTCCCTATCTTCATGTAATCTCTCTCTCACACACATTCACCCTATCTTCAGATAATCTCTCTCTCACAATCTCCCTATCTTCATATAATCTCTCTCTCTCACACTCTCCCTGTCTTCAGATAATCTCTCTCTCACACTCTCCCTATCTTCATATGATCTCTCTCTCTCACACACACTCCCCTTATCTTCAGATAATCTCTCTCTCTCTAACACACTCTCCCAATCTTCAGATAATCGCTCTCACTCTCTCCCTCTCTTCATATAATCTCATCTCTCTCACACAATCTCCCTATGTTCAGATAATCTCTCTCTCTCTCTCACACACTCCCTATCTTCAGATAATCTCTCTCTCTCGCACACTCTCCCTATGTTCAGATAGTCTCTCTCTCTCACACACTCTCCCTATCTTAAGATAATCTCTCTTTCACACACAATCTCCCTATCTTCAGATAATCTCTCTCTCTCAGACTCTCCCTATCTTCATATGATCTCCCTCTCACACACACACTCCCCTTATCTTCAGATAATCTCTCTCTATCTCACACACTCTCCCAATCTTCAGATAATCGCTCTCACACACTCTCCCTATCTTCACATAATCTCTCTCTCTCACGCACCCTCCCTATCTTCAGATAATCTCTCTCTCACAGTCACACTCTACCTATCTTCAGATAATCTCTCTCTCACACACCCTCCCTGTCTTCAGATAATCTCTCTTGCACGCACTCTCCCTATATTCAGATAATCTCTCCCTCTCTCTCACAATCTCCCTATCTTCAGATAATCTATCTCTCACACACCCTCCCTATCTTCAGATGATCTCTCTCTCTCACACACACTCTCCCTATCTTCAGATAATCTCTTCTCACACACAATCTCCCTATCTTCAGATAATCTCTCTCTCTCACACTGTCCCTATCTTCATGTAATCTCTCTCTCACACACATTCGCCCTATCTTCAGGTAATCTCACTCTCTCACACACTCTCCCTATCTTCAGATAATCTCTTTCTCACACTCTCCCTATCTTCATATAATCTCTCTCTCTCACACACTCTCCCTATCTTCAGATAATCTCTCTCTCCCTCTCACAAACACTCTCCCTATCTTCAGATATTCTCTCCCTCTCACACACACTCTCCCTATCTTCAGATACTCTCTTTCTCACACTCTCCCTATCTTCATATAATCTCTCTCTCTCACACTCTCCCTATCTTCAGATAATCTCTCTCTCTCACACACTCTCCCTATCTTCAGATAATCTCTCTCTCCCTCTCACAAACACTCTCCCTATCTTCAGATAATCTCTCCCTCTCACACACACTCTCCCTATCTTCAGATACTCTCTCTCTCTCTCACACTCTCCCTATCTTCAGATAATCGCTCTCTCGCACACACTCTCGCTATCTTCAGATAATCACTCTCTCACACACACTCTCCCTTCCTTCAGATAATCTCTCTCTCTCACACACTCTCCCTACCTTCAGATAATCTCTCTCTCTCACACACACTCTCCCTACCTTCAGATAATCTCTCTCTCTCTCTCTCACACTCTCCCTATCTTCAAATAATCTCTCTCTCTCGGACACACTCTCCCCATCTTCTGATAATCTCTCTCTCTCTCACACAATCTCCCTATCATCAGATAATCTCTCTCTCTCACACACACTGCCTATCTTCAGCTGATCTCTCTCTCTCTCACACACTCTCCCATTCTTCAGATAATCTCTCTCTCTCTCATACACTCTCCCTATCTTCTGATAATCTCTCCCTCTCGGACACACTCTCCTCATCTTCTGATAATCTCGCTCTCTCTCACACACTCTCCCTATCGTCAGATAATTTCTCTCTCTCTCACATACTCTCCCTATGTTCAGATAATCTTTCTCTCTCGGACACACTCTCCCTATCTTCAGATAATCTCTCTCTCTCACACACTCCCTATCTTCAGATAATCTCTCTCTCTCTCTCTCACACACACCATATTTTCAGATAATCTCTTTCTCTCTCACACACTCTCCCTATCTTCACATAATCTCTCTCTCTCACTCACTCTCCCTATCTTCAGATAATCTCTCTCTCACATTCACACTCTACCTATCTTCAGATAATCTCTCTCTCACACACCCTCCCTGTCTTCAGATAATCTCTCTTGCACGCACTCTCCCTATCTTCAGATAATCTCTCCCTCTCTCTCACAATCTCCCTATCTTCAGATAAACTCTCTCTCTCACACAATCTCCCTGGCATCAGATAATCTCTATCACACACACTCGCTATCTTCAGATAATCTCTCTCTCACACACAATCTCCCTATCTTCAGATAATATCTCTCTCTCAGACTGTCCCTATCTTCAGGTAATCTCACTCTCTCACACACTCTCCCTATCTTCAGATAATCTCTCTCTCACACTCTCCCTATCTTCATATAATCTCTCTCTCTCACACTCTCCCTATCTCCAGATAATCTCCCTCTCTCTCACAATCTCCCTATCTTCAGATAATCTCTCTCTCTCGCACACACTCTCCCTATCTTCAGATAATCGCTCTCTCGCACACACTCTCCCTATCTTCAGATAATCATTCTCTCACACACACTCTCCCTACCTTCAGATAAACTCTCTCTCTCTCTCTCTCACTCTCTCCCTATCTTCAAATAATCTCTCTCTCTCGGACACACTCTCCCCATCTTCTGATAATCTCTCTCTCACACAATCTCCCTATCGTCAGATAATTTTTCTCTCTCGGACACACTTTCCCTATCTTCAGATAATCTCTCTCTCTCACACACAATCTCCCTATCTTCAGATAATCTCTCTCTCACATTCTCGCTATATTCAGATAATCTCTCTCTCTCTCACACTCTCCATATCGTCAGACAAACTCTCTCTTTCACACACTCTCCCTACCTTCAGATAATCTCTCTCTCTCACACACTCTCACTACCTTCAGATAATCTCTCTCTCTCGGTCACAAACTCCCGATCTTCAGAAAATCTCTCCCTCTCAGACACACTCTCCATATCCTCAGATTATCTCTCACTCACACATACTCTCCCTATCTTCAGATAATCTCTCTCTCTCTCAAACACTGTACCTATCATCAGATAATATCTCTCTCTCGGACACACATTCCCGATCTTCAGATAATCTCTCCCTCTCACACACACTCTCCCTATCTTCAGATAATCTCTCCCTCTCACACACACTCTCCCTATCTTCAGATAATCTCTCTCTCCCTCTCACAAGCACTCTCCCTATCTTCAGATAATCTCTCCCTCTCACACACACTCTCCCTATGTCAGTTAATCTCTTTCTCTCACACACTCTCCCTATCTTCAGATAATCTCTCTCTCCCTCTCACAAACACTCTCCCTATCTTCAGATAATCTCTCCCTCTCACACACACTCTCCCTATCTTCAGATACTCTCTCTCACACACACTCTCCCTAGCTTCAGATAATCGCTCTCTCGCACGCACTCTCGCTATCTTCAAATAATCACTCTCTCACACACACTCTTCCTATCTTCAGATAATCTCTCTCTCACACACTCTACCTACCTTCAGATAATCTCTCTCTCTCTCACACACACTCTCCATACCTTCAGATAATCTCTCTCTCTCGGTCACAATCTCCCGATCTTCAGAAAATCTCTCCCTCTCGGACACACTCTCCCTATCCTCAGATAATCTCTCTCTCTCACACATACTCTCCCTATCTTCCGATGATCTCTCTCTCTCTCATACACTGTACCTATCTTCAGATAATATCTCTCTCTGGGACACACACTCCAGATCTTCAGATAATCTCTCCCTCTCACACACACTCTCCCTATCTTCAGATAATCTCTCTCTCCCTCTCAAAAACATTCTCCCTAACTTCAGATAATCTCTCTCTCTCACACACACTCTCCCTATCTTCAGATAATCTCTCTCTCTCTCACACACATTCTCCTTATCTTCAGATAATCTCTCTCTCTCACACTCTCCCTATCTTCAGATAATCTCTCTCTCTCACACACACTCCCCATCTTCAGCTGATCTCTCTCTCTCTCACACACTCTCCCAATCTTCTGATAATCTCTCTCTCTCTCACACACTCTCCCTATCTTCAGATAATTTCTCTCCCTCGGACACACTCTCCCTATCTTCAGATAATCTCTGTCAAACTCTCCCTAACTTCAGATAATCTCTCTCACACTCTCCCTATCTTCAGATAATCTCTCTCTCACACACTCCCTATCTTCAGATAATCTCTCTCTCTCTCTCGCACACCCTCCCTATCTTCAGATAATCTCTTTCTCTCTGACACACTCTCCCTATCTTCAGGTAATCTCTCTCTCACACACAATCTCCCTATCTTCAGATAATCTCTCTCTCTCACACTGTCCCTATCTTCATGTAATCTCTCTCTCACACACATTCGCCCTATCTTCAGGTAATCTCACTCTCTCACACACTCTCCCTATCTTCAGATAATCTCTTTCTCACACTCTCCCTATCTTCATATAATCTCTCTCTCTCACACTCTCCCTATCTTCAGATAATCTCTCTCTCTCACACACTCTCCCTATCTTCAGATAATCTCTCTCTCCCTCTCACAAACACTCTCCCTATCATCAGATAATCTCTCCCTCTCACACACACTCTCCCTATCTTCAGATACTCACTCTCTCGCACACACTCTCCCTATCTTCAGATAATCGCTCTCTCGCACACACTCTCGCTATCTTCAGATAATCACTCTCTCACACACACTCTCCGTTTCTTCAGATAATCTCTCTCTCTCACACACTCTCCCTACCTTCAGATAATCTCTCTCTCTCTCACACACACTCTCCCTATCTTCAGATAATCTCTCTCACTCTCTCTCACACTCTCCCTATCTTCAAATAATCTCTCTCTCTCGGACACACTCTCCCCATCTTCTGATAATCTCTCTCTCTCTCACACAATCTCCCTATCGTCAGATAATTTTTCTCTCTCGGACACACTTTCCCTTTCTTAAGATAATCTCTCTCTCTCACACACTCCCTATCTTCAGATAATCTCTCTCTCTCACTCGCACACACAACCTATTTGCAGATAATCTCTTTCTCTCTCACACACACTCCTTATCTTCACATAATTTCTCTCTCTCACTCACTCTCCCTATCTTCGGATAATCTCTCTCTCACATTCTCACTCTACCTATCTTCAGATAATCTCTCTCTCACACACCCTCCCTGTCTTCAGATAATCTCTCTTGCACGCACTCTCCCTATCTTCAGATAATCTCTCCCTCTCTCTCACAATCTCCCCTGCATCAGATAATCTCTATCACACACACTCCCTAACTTCAGATAATCTCTCTCTCACACACAATCTCCCTATCTTCAGATAATCTATCTCTCACACACCCTCCCTATCTTCAGATAATCTCTCTCTCTCTCAATCACTCTCCCTATCTTCAGATGATCTCTCTCTCTCACATACACTCTCCCTATCTTCAGATAATCTCTCTCTCACACAATCTCCCTATCTTCAGATAATCTATCTCTCACACACCCTCCCTATCTTCAGATGATCTCTCTCTCTCACACACACTCTCCCTATCTTCAGATAATCTCTCTCTCACACACAATCTCCCTATCTTCAGATAATCTCTCTCTCTCACACTGTCCCTATCTTCATGTAATCTCTCTCTCACACACATTCGCCCTATCTTCAGGTAATCTCACTCTCTCACACACTCTCCCTATCTTCAGATAATCTCTTTCTCACACTCTCCCTATCTTCAGTTAATCTCTCTCTCTCACACACTCTCCCTATCTTCAGATAATCTCTCTCTCCCTCTCACAAACACTCTCCCTATCTTCAGATATTCTCTCCCTCTCACACACACTCTTCCTATCTTCAGATACTCTCTCTCTCGCCCACACTCTCCCTATCTTCAAATAATTGCTCTCTCGCACACACTCTCGCTATCTTCAGATAATCACTCTCTCACACACACTCTCCCTTCCTTCAGATAATCTCTCTCTCTCACACACTCTCCCTACCTTCAGATAATCTCTCTCTCTCTCACACACACTCTCCCTACCTTCAGATAATCTCTCTCTCTCTCTCTCACACTCTCCCTATCTTCAAATAATCTCTCTCTCTCGGACACACTCTCCCCATCTTCTGATAATCTCTCTCTCTCTCACACAATCTCCCTATCATCAGATAATCTCTCTCTCTCACACACACTGCCTATCTTCAGCTGATCTCTCTCTCTCTCACACACTCTCCCATTCTTCAGATAATCTCTCTCTCTCTCATACACTCTCCCTATCTTCTGATAATCTCTCCCTCTCGGACACACTCTCCTCATCTTCTGATAATCTCGCTCTCTCTCACACACTCTCCCTATCGTCAGATAATTTCTCTCTCACATACTCTCCCTATGTTCAGATAATCTTTCTCTCTCGGACACACTCTCCCTATCTTCAGATAATCTCTCTCTCTCACACACTCCCTATCTTCAGATAATCTCTCTCTCTCTCTCGCACACGCACCCTATTTTCAGATAATCTCTTTCTCTCTCACACACTCTCCCTATCTTCAGATAATCTCTCTCTCTCACTCACTCTCCCTATCTTCAGATAATCTCTCTCTCACATTCACACTCTACCTATCTTCAGATAATCTCTCTCTCACACACCCTCCCTGTCTTCAGATAATCTCTCTTGCACGCACTCTCCCTATCTTCAGATAATCTCTCCCTCTCTCTCACAATCCCCCTATCTTCACATAAACTCTCTCTCTCTCACACAATCTCCTTGGCATCAGATAATCTCTATCACACACACTCCCTATCTTCAGATAATCTCTCTCTCACACACACTCTCCCTATCTTCAGATAATCTCTCTCTCTCAGACTGTCCCTATCTTCAGGTAATCTCCCTCTCTCACACACTCTCCCTATCTTCAGATAATCTCTCTCTCACACTCTCCCTATCTTCATAAAATCTCTCTCTCTCACACTCTCCCTATCTTCAGATAATCTCCCTCTCTCTCACAATCTCCCTATCTTCAGATAATCTCTCCCTCTCACACACACTCTCCCTATCTTCAGATACTCTCTCTCTCGCACACACTCTCCCTATCTTCAGATAATCGCTCTCTCGCACACACTCTCCCTATCTTCAGATAATCACTCTCTCACACACACTCTCCCTACCTTCAGATAATCTCTCTCTCTCTCTCACACACTCTCACTACCTTCAGATAATCTCTCTCTCTCTCTCTCACACTCTCCCTATCTTCAAATAATCTCTCTCTCGGACACACTCTCCCCATCTTCTGATAATCTCTCTCTCTCTCACACAATCTCCCTATCGTCAGATAATTTTTCTCTCTCGGACACACTTTCCCTATCTTCAGATAATCTCTCTCTCTCTCACACACACTCTCCTTATCTTCAGATAATATCTCTTTCTCTCTCTCACACTCTCCCTATCCTCAGATAATCTCTCTCTCACATTCTCGCTATTTTCAGATAATCTCTCTCTCTCTCACACTCTCCATATCGTCAGACAAACTCTCTCTCTCACACACTCTCACTACATTCAGATAATCTCTCTCTCTCGGTCACAATCTCCCGATCTTCAGAAAATCTCTCCCTCTCAGACACACTCTCCATATCCTCAGATTATCTCTCACACACACATACTCTCCCTATCTTCAGATAATCTCTCTTTCTCTCAAACACTGTACCTATCTTCAGATAATATCTCTCTCTCGGACACACATTCCCGATCTTCAGATAATCTCTCCCTCTCACACAAACTCTCCCTATCTTCAGATAATCTCTCCCTCTCACACACACTCTCCCTATCTTCAGATAATCTCTCTCTCCCTCTCACAAGCACTCTCCCTATCTTCAGATAATCTCTCCCTCTCACACACACTCTCCCTATGTCAGTTAATCTCTTTCTCTCACACACTCTCCCTATCTTCAGATAATCTTTCTCTCTCGGACCCACACTCTAGCTATCTTCAGATAATTTCTCTCTCTCGGACACACTCTCCCTATATTCAGATAATCTCTCTCTCTGTCACACACACAATCCATCTCTTCAGATAATCTCTCTCTCTCTCTCTCACACCTCTCCCTATCTTCAGATAATCTCTCTCACACTCTCCCTATCTTCAGTTAATCTCTCTCTCTCACACTCTCCCTATCTTCAGATAATCTCTCTCTCCCTCTCACAAACACTCTCCCTATCTTCAGATAATCTCTCCCTCTCACACACACTCTCCCTATCTTCAGATACTCTCTCTCTCACACACACTCTCCCTATCTTCAGATAATCGCTCTCTCGCACACACTCTCGCTATCTTCAGATAATCACTCTCTCACACACACTCTCCCTTCCTTCAGATAATCTCTCTCTCTCACACACTCTCCCTACCTTCAGATAATCTCTCTCTCTCTCACACACACTCTCCCTACCTTCAGATAATCTCTCTCTCTCTCTCTCACACTCTCCCTATCTTCAAATAATCTCTCTCTCTCGGACACACTCTCCCTATCTTCAGATAATCTCTCTCTCTCACACACTCCCTATCTTCAGATAATCTCTCTCTCTCTCTCGCACACACACCCTATTTTCAGATAATCTCTTTCTCTCTCACACACTCTCCCTATCTTCAGATAATCTCTCTCTCTCACTCACTCTCCCTATCTTCAGATAATCTCTCTCTCACATTCACACTCTACCTATCTTCAGATAATCTCTCTCTCACACACCCTCCCTGTCTTCAGATAATCTCTCTTGCACGCACTCTCCCTATCTTCAGATAATCTCTCCCTCTCTCTCACAATCCCCCTATCTTCAGATAAACTCTCTCTCTCTCACACAATCTCCTTGGCATCAGATAATCTCTATCACACACACTCCCTATCTTCAGATAATCTCTCTCTCAAACACACTCTCCCTATCTTCAGATAATCTCTCTCTCTCAGACTGTCCCTATCTTCAGGTAATCTCCCTCTCTCACACACTCTCCCTATCTTCAGATAATCTCTCTCTCACACTCTCCCTATCTTCATAAAATCTCTCTCTCTCACACTCTCCCTATCTTCAGATAATCTCCCTCTCTCTCACAATCTCCCTATCTTCAGATAATCTCTCCCTCTCACACACACTCTCCCTATCTTCAGATACTCTCTCTCTCGCACACACTCTCCCTATCTTCAGATAATCGCTCTCTCGCACACACTCTCCCTATCTTCAGATAATCACTCTCTCACACACACTCTCCCTACCTTCAGATAATCTCTCTCTCTCTCACACACTCTCACTACCTTCAGATAATCTCTCTCTCTCTCTCTCACACTCTCCCTATCTTCAAATAATCTCTCTCTCTCGGACACACTCTCCCCATCTTCTGATAATCTCTCTCTCTCTCACACAATCTCCCTATCGTCAGATAATTTTTCTCTCTCGGACACACTTTCCCTATCTTCAGATAATCTCTCTCTCTCTCACACACATTCTCCTTATCTTCAGATAATATCTCTTTTTCTCTCTCACACTCTCCCTATCCTCAGATAATCTCTCTCTCACATTCTCGCTATTTTCAGATAATCTCTCTCTCTCTCACACTCTCCATATCGACAGACAAACTCTCTCTCTCACACACTCTCACTACCTTCAGATAATCTCTCTCTCTCGGTCACAATCTCCCGATCTTCAGAAAATCTCTCCCTCTCAGACACACTCTCCATATCCTCAGATTATCTCTCACTCACACATACTCTCCCTATCTTCAGATAATCTCTCTCTCTCTCAAACACTGTACCTATCTTCAGATAATATCTCTCTCTCGGACACACATTCCCGATCTTCAGATAATCTCTCCCTCTCACACACACTCTCCCTATCTTCAGATAATCTCTCCCTCTCACACACACTCTCCCTATCTTCAGATAATCTCTCTCTCCCTCTCACAAGCACTCTCCCTATCTTCAGATAATCTCTCCCTCTCACACACACTCTCCCTATGTCAGTTAATCTCTTTCTCTCACACACTCTCCCTATCTTCAGATAATCTTTCTCTCTCGGACCCACACTCTAGCTATCTTCAGATAATTTCTCTCTCTCGGACACACTCTCCCTATATTCAGATAATCTCTCTCTCTGTCACACACACAATCCCTCTCTTCAGATAATCTCTCTCTCTCTCTCTCACACCTCTCCCTATCTTCAGATAATCTCTCTCACACTCTCCCTATCTTCAGTTAATCTCTCTCTCTCACACTCTCCCTATCTTCAGATAATCTCTCTCTCCCTCTCACAAACACTCTCCCTATCTTCAGATAATCTCTCCCTCTCACACACACTCTCCCTATCTTCAGATACTCTCTCTCTCACACACACTCTCCGTATCTTCAGATAATCGCTCTCTCGCACACACTCTCGCTATCTTCAGATAATCACTCTCTCACACACACTCTCCCTTCCTTCAGATAATCTCTCTCTCTCACACACTCTCCCTACCTTCAGATAATCTCTCTCTCTCTCACACACACTCTCCCTACCTTCAGATAATCTCTCTCTCTCTCTCTCACACTCTCCCTATCTTCAAATAATCTCTCTCTCTCGGACACACTCTCCCCATCTTCTGATAATCTCTCTCTCTCTCACACAATCTCCCTATCATCAGATAATCTCTCTCTCTCACACACACTGCCTATCTTCAGCTGATCTCTCTCTCTCTCACACACTCTCCCATTCTTCAGATAATCTCTCTCTCTCTCATACACTCTCCCTATCTTCTGATAATCTCTCCCTCTCGGACACACTCTCCTCATCTTCTGATAATCTCGCTCTCTCTCACACACTCTCCCTATCGTCAGATAATTTCTCTCTCTCTCACATACTCTCCCTATGTTCAGATAATCTTTCTCTCTCGGACACACTCTCCCTATCTTCAGATAATCTCTCTCTCTCACACACTCCCTATCTTCAGATAATCTCTCTCTCTCTCTCGCACACACACCCTATTTTCAGATAATCTCTTTCTCTCTCACACACTCTCCCTACCTTCAGATAATCTCTCTCTCTCACTCACTCTCCCTATCTTCAGATAATCTCTCTCTCACATTCACACTCTACCTATCTTCAGATAATCTCTCTCTCACACACCCTCCCTGTCTTCAGATAATCTCTCTTGCACGCACTCTCCCTATCTTCAGATAATCTCTCCCTCTCTCTCACAATCCACCTATCTTCAGATAAACTCTCTCTCTCTCACACAATCTCCTTGGCATCAGATAATCTCTATCACACACACTCCCTATCTTCAGATAATCTCTCTCTCACACACACTCTCCCTATCTTCAGATAATCTCTCTCTCTCAGACTGTCCCTATCTTCAGGTAATCTCCCTCTCTCACACACTCTCCCTATCTTCAGATAATCTCTCTCTCACACTCTCCCTATCTTCATAAAATCTCTCTCTCTCACACTCTCCCTATCTTCAGATAATCTCCCTCTCTCTCACAATCTCCCTATCTTCAGATAATCTCTCCCTCTCACACACACTCTCCCTATCTTCAGATACTCTCTCTCTCGCACACACTCTCCCTATCTTCAGATAATCGCTCTCTCGCACACACTCTCCCTATCTTCAGATAATCACTCTCTCACACACACTCTCCCTACCTTCAGATAATCTCTCTCTCTCTCACACACTCTCACTACCTTCAGATAATCTCTCTCTCTCTCTCTCACACTCTCCCTATCTTCAAATAATCTCTCTCTCTCGGACACACTCTCCCCATCTTCTGATAATCTCTCTCTCTCTCACACAATCTCCCTATCGTCAGATAATTTTTCTCTCTCGGACACACTTTCCCTATCTTCAGATAATCTCTCTCTCTCTCACACACGTTCTCCTTATCTTCAGATAATATCTCTTTTTCTCTCTCACACTCTCCCTATCCTCAGATAATCTCTCTCTCACATTCTCGCTATTTTCAGATAATCTCTCTCTCTCTCACACTCTCCATATCGTCAGACAAACTCTCTCTCTCACACACTCTCACTACCTTCAGATAATCTCTCTCTCTCGGTCACAATCTCCCGATCTTCAGAAAATCTCTCCCTCTCAGACACACTCTCCATATCCTCAGATTATCTCTCACTCGCACATACTCTCCCTACCTTCAGATAATCTCTCTCTCTCACACACACTCTCCCTATCTTCAGATAATCTCTCTCTCCCTCTCACAAGCACTCTCCCTATCTTCAGATAATCTCTCCCTCTCACACACACTCTCCCTATGTCAGTTAATCTCTTTCTCTCACACACTCTCCCTATCTTCAGATAATCTTTCTCTCTCGGACCCACACTCTAGCTATCTTCAGATAATTTCTCTCTCTCGGACACACTCTCCCTATATTCAGATAATCTCTCTCTCTGTCACACACACAATCCCTCTCTTCAGATAATCTCTCTCTCTCTCTCTCACACCTCTCCCTATCTTCAGTTAATCTCTCTCTCTCACACTCTCCCTATCTTCAGATAATCTCTCTCTCCCTCTCACAAACACTCTCCCTATCTTCAGATAATCTCTCCCTCTCACACACACTCTCCCTATCTTCAGATACTCTCTCTCTCACACACACTCTCCCTATCTTCAGATAATCGCTCTCTCGCACGCACTCTCGCTATCTTCAGATAATCACTCTCTCACACACACTCTTCCTATCTTCAGATAATCTCTCTCTCTCACACACTCTACCTACCTTCAGATAATCTCTCTCTCTCTCACACACACTCTCCATACCTTCAGATAATCTCTCTCTCTCGGTCACAATCTCCCGATCTTCAGAAAATCTCTCCCTCTCGGACACACTCTCCCTATCCTCAGATAATCTCTCTCTCTCACACATACTCTCCCTATCTTCCGATGATCTCTCTCTCTCTCATACACTGTACCTATCTTCAGATAATATCTCTCTCTGGGACACACACTCCAGATCATCAGATAATCTCTCCCTCTCACACACACTCTCCCTATCTTCAGATAATCTCTCTCTCCCTCTCAAAAACATTCTCCCTAACTTCAGATAATCTCTCTCTCTCACACACACTCTCCCTATCTTCAGATAATCTCTCTCTCTCTCACACACATTCTCCTTATCTTCAGATAATCTCTCTCTCTCACACTCTCCCTATCTTCAGATAATCTCTCTCTCTCACACACACTCCCCATCTTCAGCTGATCTCTCTCTCTCTCACACACTCTCCCAATCTTCAGATAATCTCTCTCTCTCTCATACACTTTCCCTATCTTCAGATAATATCTCTCTCTTGGAAACACTCTCCCCTTCTTCTGATAATCTCTCTCTCTCTCACACACTCTCCCTATCTTCAGATAATTTCTCTCCCTCGGACACACTCTCCCTATCTTCAGATAATCTCTGTCAAACTCTCCCTAACTTCAGATAATCTCTCTCACACTCTCCCTATCTTCAGATAATCTCTCTCTCACACACTCCCTATCTTCAGATAATCTCTCTCTCTCTCTCGCACACCCTCCCTATCTTCAGATAATCTCTTTCTCTCTGACACACTCTCCCTATCTTCAGGTAATCTCTCTCTCACACACAATCTCCCTATCTTCAGATAATCTCTCTCTCTCACACTGTCCCTATCTTCATGTAATCTCTCTCTCACACACATTCGCCCTATCTTCAGGTAATCTCACTCTCTCACACACTCTCCCTATCTTCAGATAATCTCTTTCTCACACTCTCCCTATCTTCATATAATCTCTCTCTCTCACACTCTCCCTATCTTCAGATAATCTCTCTCTCTCACACACTCTCCCTATCTTCAGATAATCTCTCTCTCCCTCTCACAAACACTCTCCCTATCATCAGATAATCTCTCCCTCTCACACACACTCTCCCTATCTTCAGATACTCACTCTCTCGCACACACTCTCCCTATCTTCAGATAATCGCTCTCTCGCACACACTCTCGCTATCTTCAGATAATCACTCTCTCACACACACTCTCCCTTTCTTCAGATAATCTCTCTCTCTCACACACTCTCCCTACCTTCAGATAATCTCTCTCTCTCTCACACACACTCTCCCTACCTTCAGATAATCTCTCTCTCTCTCTCTCACACTCTCCCTATCTTCAAATAATCTCTCTCTCTCGGACACACTCTCCCCATCTTCTGATAATCTCTCTCTCTCTCACACAATCTCCCTATCGTCAGATAATTTTTCTCTCTCGGACACACTTTCCCTTTCTTAAGATAATCTCTCTCTCTCACACACTCCCTATCTTCAGATAATCTCTCTCTCTCACTCGCACACACAACCTATTTGCAGATAATCTCTTTCTCTCTCACACACTCTCCTTATCTTCACATAATTTCTCTCTCTCACTCACTCTCCCTATCTTCGGATAATCTCTCTCTCACATTCTCACTCTACCTATCTTCAGATAATCTCTCTCTCACACACCCTCCCTGTCTTCAGATAATCTCTCTTGCACGCACTCTCCCTATCTTCAGATAATCTCTCCCTCTCTCTCACAATCTCCCCTGCATCAGATAATCTCTATCACACACACTCCCTAAATTCAGATAATCTCTCTCTCACACACAATCTCCCTATCTTCAGATAATCTATCTCTCACACACCCTCCCTATCTACAGATAATCTCTCTCTCTCTCAATCACTCTCCCTATCTTCAGATGATCTCTCTCTCTCACATACACTCTCCCTATCTTCAGATAATCTCTCTCTCACACAATCTCCCTATCTTCAGATAATCTATCTCTCACACACCCTCCCTATCTTCAGATGATCTCTCTCTCTCACACACACTCTCCCTATCTTCAGATAATCTCTCTCTCACACACAATCTCCCTATCTTCAGATAATCTCTCTCTCTCACACTGTCCCTAGCTTCATGTAATCTCTCTCTCACACACATTCGCCCTATCTTCAGGTAATCTCACTCTCTCACACACTCTCCCTATCTTCAGATAATCTCTTTCTCACACTCTCCCTATCTTCAGTTAATCTCTCTCTCTCACACACTCTCCCTATCTTCAGATAATCTCTCTCTCCCTCTCACAAACACTCTCCCTATCTTCAGATATTCTCTCCCTCTCACACACACTCTCCCTATCTTCAGATACTCTCTCTCTCGCCCACACTCTCCCTATCTTCAAATAATTGCTCTCTCGCACACACTCTCGCTATCTTCAGATAATCACTCTCTCACACACACTCTCCCTTCCTTCAGATAATCTCTCTCTCTCACACACTCTCCCTACCTTCAGATAATCTCTCTCTCTCTCACACACACTCTCCCTACCTTCAGATAATCTCTCTCTCTCTCTCTCACACTCTCCCTATCTTCAAATAATCTCTCTCTCTCGGACACACTCTCCCCATCTTCTGATAATCTCTCTCTCTCTCACACAATCTCCCTATCATCAGATAATCTCTCTCTCTCACACACACTGCCTATCTTCAGCTGATCTCTCTCTCTCTCACACACTCTCCCATTCTTCAGATAATCTCTCTCTCTCTCATACACTCTCCCTATCTTCTGATAATCTCTCCCTCTCGGACACACTCTCCTCATCTTCTGATAATCTCGCTCTCTCTCACACACTCTCCCTATCGTCAGATAATTTCTCTCTCTCTCACATACTCTCCCTATGTTCAGATAATCTTTCTCTCTCGGACACACTCTCCCTATCTTCAGATAATCTCTCTCTCTCACACACTCCCTATCTTCAGATAATCTCTCTCTCTCTCTCGCACACGCACCCTATTTTCAGATAATCTCTTTCTCTCTCACACACTCTCCCTATCTTCAGATAATCTCTCTCTCTCACTCACTCTCCCTATCTTCAGATAATCTCTCTCTCACATTCACACTCTACCTATCTTCAGATAATCTCTCTCTCACACACCCTCCCTGTCTTCAGATAATCTCTCTTGCACGCACTCTCCCTATCTTCAGATAATCTCTCCCTCTCTCTCACAATCCCCCTAACTTCAGATAAACTCTCTCTCTCTCACATAATCTCCTTGGCATCAGATAATCTCTATCACACACACTCCCTATCTTCAGATAATCTCTCTCTCACACACACTCTCCCTATCTTCAGATAATCTCTCTCTCTCAGACTGTCCCTATCTTCAAGTAATCTCCCTCTCTCACACACTCTCCCTATCTTCAGATAATCTCTCTCTCTCGGACACACTCTCCCCATCTTCTGATAATCTCTCTCTCACATTCACACTCTACCTATCTTCAGATAATCTCTCTCTCACACACCCTCCTTGTCTTCAGATAATCTCTCTTTCACGCACTCTCCCTATCTTCAGATAATCTCTCCCTCTCTCTCACAATCCCCCTATCTTCAGATAAACTCTCTCTCTCTCACACAATCTCCTTGGCATCAGATAATCTCTATCACACACACTCCCTATCTTCAGATAATCTCTCTCTCACACACACTCTCCCTATCTTCAGATAATCTCTCTCTCTCAGACTGTCCCTATCTTCAGGTAATCTCCCTCTCTCACACACTCTCCCTATCTTCAGATAATCTCTCTCTCTCACACTCTCCCTATCTTCATAAAATCTCTCTCTCTCACACTCTCCCTATCTTCAGATAATCTCCCTCTCTCTCACAATCTCCCTATCTTCAGATAATCTCTCCCTCTCACACACACTCTCCCTATCTTCAGATACTCTCTCTCTCGCACACACTCTCCCTATCTTCAGATAATCGCTCTCTCGCACACACTCTCCCTATCTTCAGATAATCACTCTCTCACACACACTCTCCCTACCTTCAGATAATCTCTCTCTCTCACACACACTCTCACTACCTTCAGATAATCTCTCTCTCTCTCTCTCACACTCTCCCTATCTTCAAATAATCTCTCTCTCTCGGACACACTCTCCCCATCTTCTGATAATCTCTCTCTCTCTCACACAATCTCCCTATCGTCAGATAATTTTTCTCTCTCGGACACACTTTCCCTATCTTCAGATAATCTCTCTCTCTCTCACACACATTCTCCTTATCTTCAGATAATATCTCTTTTTCTCTCTCACACTCTCCCTATCCTCAGATAATCTCTCTCTCACATTCTCGCTATTTTCAGATAATCTCTCTCTCTCTCACACTCTCCATATCGACAGACAAACTCTCTCTCTCACACACTCTCACTACCTTCAGATAATCTCTCTCTCTCGGTCACAATCTCCCGATCTTCAGAAAATCTCTCCCTCTCAGACACACTCTCCATATCCTCAGATTATCTCTCACTCACACATACTCTCCCTATCTTCAGATAATCTCTCTCTCTCTCAAACACTGTACCTATCTTCAGATAATATGTCTCTCTCGGACACACATTCCCGATCTTCAGATAATCTCTCCCTCTCACAGACACTCTCCCTATCTGCAGATAATCTCTCCCTCTCACACACACTCTCCCTATCTTCAGATAATCTCTCTCTCCCTCTCACAAGCACTCTCCCTATCTTCAGATAATCTCTCCCTCTCACACACACTCTCCCTATGTCAGTTAATCTCTTTCTCTCACACACTCTCCCTATCTTCAGATAATCTTTCTCTCTCGGACCCACACTCTAGCTATCTTCAGATAATTTCTCTCTCTCGGACACACTCTCCCTATATTCAGATAATCTCTCTCTCTGTCACATACACAATCCCTCTCTTCAGATAATCTCTCTCTCTCTCTCTCACACCTCTCCCTATCTTCAGATAATCTCTCTCACACTCTCCCTATCTTCAGTTAATCTCTCTCTCTCACACTCTCCCTATCTTCAGATAATCTCTCTCTCCCTCTCACAAACACTCTCCCTATCTTCAGATAATCTCTCCCTCTCACACACACTCTCCCTATCTTCAGATACTCTCTCTCTCACACACACTCTCCCTATCTTCAGATAATCGCTCTCTCGCACACACTCTTGCTATCTTCAGATAATCACTCTCTCACACACACTCTCCCTTCCTTCAGATAATCTCTCTCTCTCTCACACACACTCTCCCTACCTTCAGATAATCTCTCTCTCTCTCTCTCACACTCTCCCTATCTTCAAATAATCTCTCTCTCTCGGACACACTCTCCTCATCTTCTGATAATCTCTCTCTCTCTCACACAATCTCCCTATCATCAGATAATCTCTCTCTCTCACACACACTGCCTATCTTCAGCTGATCTCTCTCTCTCTCACACACTCTCCCATTCTTCAGATAATCTCTCTCTCTCTCATACACTCTCCCTATCTTCTGATAATCTCTCCCTCTCGGACACACTCTCCTCATCTTCTGATAATCTCGCTCTCTCTCACACACTCTCCCTATCGTCAGATAATTTCTCTCTCTCTCACATACTCTCCCTATGTTCAGATAATCTTTCTCTCTCGGACACACTCTCCCTATCTTCAGATAATCTCTCTCTCTCACACACTCCCTATCTTCAGATAATCTCTCTCTCTCTCTCGCACACACACCCTATTTTCAGATAATCTCTTTCTCTCTCACACACTCTCCCTATCTTCACATAATCTCTCTCTCTCAATCACTCTCCCTATCTTCAGATAATCTCTCTCTCACATTCACACTCTACCTATCTTCAGATAATCTCTCTCTCACACACCCTCCTTGTCTTCAGATAATCTCTCTTGCACGCACTCTCCCTATCTTCAGATAATCTCTCCCTCTCTCTCACAATCCCCCTATCTTCAGATAAACTCTCTCTCTCTCACACAATCTCCTTGGCATCAGATAATCTCTATCACACACACTCCCTATCTTCAGATAATCTCTCTCTCACACACACTCTCCCTATCTTCAGATAATCTCTCTCTCTCAGACTGTCCCTATCTTCAGGTAATCTCCCTCTCTCACACACTCTCCCTATCTTCAGATAATCTCTCTCTCTCACACTCTCCCTATCTTCATAAAATCTCTCTCTCTCACACTCTCCCTATCTTCAGATAATCTCCCTCTCTCTCACAATCTCCCTATCTTCAGATAATCTCTCCCTCTCACACACACTCTCCCTATCTTCAGATACTCTCTCTCTCGCACACACTCTCCCTATCTTCAGATAATCGCTCTCTCGCACACACTCTCCCTATCTTCAGATAATCACTCTCTCACACACACTCTCCCTACCTTCAGATAATCTCTCTCTCTCTCACACACTCTCACTACCTTCAGATAATCTCTCTCTCTCTCTCTCACACTCTCCCTATCTTCAAATAATCTCTCTCTCTCGGACACACTCTCCCCATCTTCTGATAATCTCTCTCTCTCTCACACAATCTCCCTATCGTCAGATAATTTTTCTCTCTCGGACACACTTTCCCTATCTTCAGATAATCTCTCTCTCTCTCACACACATTCTCCTTATCTTCAGATAATATCTCTTTTTCTCTCTCACACTCTCCCTATCCTCAGATAATCTCTCTCTCACATTCTCGCTATTTTCAGATAATCTCTCTCTCTCTCACACTCTCCATATCGACAGACAAACTCTCTCTCTCACACACTCTCACTACCTTCAGATAATCTCTCTCTCTCGGTCACAATCTCCCGATCTTCAGAAAATCTCTCCCTCTCAGACACACTCTCCATATCCTCAGATTATCTCTCACTCACACATACTCTCCCTATCTTCAGATAATCTCTCTCTCTCTCAAACACTGTACCTATCTTCAGATAATATCTCTCTCTCGGACACACATTCCCGATCTTCAGATAATCTCTCCCTCTCACACACACTCTCCCTATCTTCAGATAATCTCTCCCTCTCACACACACTCTCCCTATCTTCAGATAATCTCTCTCTCCCTCTCACAAGCACTCTCCCTATCTTCAGATAATCTCTCCCTCTCACACACACTCTCCCTATGTCAGTTAATCTCTTTCTCTCACACACTCTCCCTATCTTCAGATAATCTTTCTCTCTCGGACCCACACTCTAGCTATCTTCAGATAATTTCTCTCTCTCGGACACACTCTCCCTATATTCAGATAATCTCTCTCTCTGTCACACACACAATCCCTCTCTTCAGATAATCTCTCTCTCTCTCTCTCACACCTCTCCCTATCTTCAGATAATCTCTCTCACACTCTCCCTATCTTCAGTTAATCTCTCTCTCTCACACTCTCCCTATCTTCAGATAATCTCTCTCTCCCTCTCACAAACACTCTCCCTATCTTCAGATAATCTCTCCCTCTCACACACACTCTCCCTATCTTCAGATACTCTCTCTCTCACACACACTCTCCGTATCTTCAGATAATCGCTCTCTCGCACACACTCTCGCTATCTTCAGATAATCACTCTCTCACACACACTCTCCCTTCCTTCAGATAATCTCTCTCTCTCACACACTCTCCCTACCTTCAGATAATCTCTCTCTCTCTCACACACACTCTCCCTACCTTCAGATAATCTCTCTCTCTCTCTCTCACACTCTCCCTATCTTCAAATAATCTCTCTCTCTCGGACACACTCTCCCCATCTTCTGATAATCTCTCTCTCTCTCACACAATCTCCCTATCATCAGATAATCTCTCTCTCTCACACACACTGCCTATCTTCAGCTGATCTCTCTCTCTCTCACACACTCTCCCATTCTTCAGATAATCTCTCTCTCTCTCATACACTCTCCCTATCTTCTGATAATCTCTCCCTCTCGGACACACTCTCCTCATCTTCTGATAATCTCGCTCTCTCTCACACACTCTCCCTATCGTCAGATAATTTCTCTCTCTCTCACATACTCTCCCTATGTTCAGATAATCTTTCTCTCTCGGACACACTCTCCCTATCTTCAGATAATCTCTCTCTCTCACACACTCCCTATCTTCAGATAATCTCTCTCTCTCTCTCGCACACACACCCTATTTTCAGATAATCTCTTTCTCTCTCACACACTCTCCCTACCTTCAGATAATCTCTCTCTCTCACTCACTCTCCCTATCTTCAGATAATCTCTCTCTCACATTCACACTCTACCTATCTTCAGATAATCTCTCTCTCACACACCCTCCCTGTCTTCAGATAATCTCTCTTGCACGCACTCTCCCTATCTTCAGATAATCTCTCCCTCTCTCTCACAATCCACCTATCTTCAGATAAACTCTCTCTCTCTCACACAATCTCCTTGGCATCAGATAATCTCTATCACACACACTCCCTATCTTCAGATAATCTCTCTCTCACACACACTCTCCCTATCTTCAGATAATCTCTCTCTCTCAGACTGTCCCTATCTTCAGGTAATCTCCCTCTCTCACACACTCTCCCTATCTTCAGATAATCTCTCTCTCACACTCTCCCTATCTTCATAAAATCTCTCTCTCTCACACTCTCCCTATCTTCAGATAATCTCCCTCTCTCTCACAATCTCCCTATCTTCAGATAATCTCTCCCTCTCACACACACTCTCCCTATCTTCAGATACTCTCTCTCTCGCACACACTCTCCCTATCTTCAGATAATCGCTCTCTCGCACACACTCTCCCTATCTTCAGATAATCACTCTCTCACACACACTCTCCCTACCTTCAGATAATCTCTCTCTCTCTCACACACTCTCACTACCTTCAGATAATCTCTCTCTCTCTCTCTCACACTCTCCCTATCTTCAAATAATCTCTCTCTCTCGGACACACTCTCCCCATCTTCTGATAATCTCTCTCTCTCTCACACAATCTCCCTATCGTCAGATAATTTTTCTCTCTCGGACACACTTTCCCTATCTTCAGATAATCTCTCTCTCTCTCACACACATTCTCCTTATCTTCAGATAATATCTCTTTTTCTCTCTCACACTCTCCCTATCCTCAGATAATCTCTCTCTCACATTCTCGCTATTTTCAGATAATCTCTCTCTCTCTCACACTCTCCATATCGTCAGACAAACTCTCTCTCTCACACACTCTCACTACCTTCAGATAATCTCTCTCTCTCACACACTCTCCCTACCTTCAGATAATCTCTCTCTCTCACACACACTCTCCCTACCTTCAGATAATCTCTCCCTCTCACACACACTCTCCCTATGTCAGTTAATCTCTTTCTCTCACACACTCTCCCTATCTTCAGATAATCTTTCTCTCTCGGACCCACACTCTAGCTATCTTCAGATAATTTCTCTCTCTCGGACACACTCTCCCTATATTCAGATAATCTCTCTCTCTGTCACATACACAATCCCTCTCTTCAGATAATCTCTCTCTCTCTCTCTCACACCTCTCCCTATCTTCAGATAATCTCTCTCACACTCTCCCTATCTTCAGTTAATCTCTCTCTCTCACACTCTCCCTATCTTCAGATAATCTCTCTCTCCCTCTCACAAACACTCTCCCTATCTTCAGATAATCTCTCCCTCTCACACACACTCTCCCTATCTTCAGATACTCTCTCTCTCACACACACTCTCCCTATCTTCAGATAATCGCTCTCTCGCACACACTCTTGCTATCTTCAGATAATCACTCTCTCACACACACTCTCCCTTCCTTCAGATAATCTCTCTCTCTCACACACTCTCCCTACCTTCAGATAATCTCTCTCTCTCTCACACACACTCTCCCTACCTTCAGATAATCTCTCTCTCTCTCTCTCACACTCTCCCTATCTTCAAATAATCTCTCTTTCTCGGACACACTCTCCTCATCTTCTGATAATCTCTCTCTCTCTCACACAATCTCCCTATCATCAGATAATCTCTCTCTCTCACACACACTGCCTATCTTCAGCTGATCTCTCTCTCTCTCACACACTCTCCCATTCTTCAGATAATCTCTCTCTCTCTCATACACTCTCCCTATCTTCTGATAATCTCTCCCTCTCGGACACACTCTCCTCATCTTCTGATAATCTCGCTCTCTCTCACACACTCTCCCTATCGTCAGATAATTTCTCTCTCTCTCACATACTCTCCCTATGTTCAGATAATCTTTCTCTCTCGGACACACTCTCCCTATCTTCAGATAATCTCTCTCTCTCACACACTCCCTATCTTCAGATAATCTCTCTCTCTCTCTCGCACACACACCCTATTTTCAGATAATCTCTTTCTCTCTCACACACTCTCCCTATCTTCACATAATCTCTCTCTCTCAATCACTCTCCCTATCTTCAGATAATCTCTCTCTCACATTCACACTCTACCTATCTTCAGATAATCTCTCTCTCACACACCCTCCTTGTCTTCAGATAATCTCTCTTGCACGCACTCTCCCTATCTTCAGATAATCTCTCCCTCTCTCTCACAATCCCCCTATCTTCAGATAAACTCTCTCTCTCTCACACAATCTCCTTGGCATCAGATAATCTCTATCACACACACTCCCTATCTTCAGATAATCTCTCTCTCACACACACTCTCCCTATCTTCAGATAATCTCTCTCTCTCAGACTGTCCCTATCTTCAGGTAATCTCCCTCTCTCACACACTCTCCCTATCTTCAGATAATCTCTCTCTCTCACACTCTCCCTATCTTCATAAAATCTCTCTCTCTCACACTCTCCCTATCTTCAGATAATCTCCCTCTCTCTCACAATCTCCCTATCTTCAGATAATCTCTCCCTCTCACACACACTCTCCCTATCTTCAGATACTCTCTCTCTCGCACACACTCTCCCTATCTTCAGATAATCGCTCTCTCGCACACACTCTCCCTATCTTCAGATAATCACTCTCTCACACACACTCTCCCTACCTTCAGATAATCTCTCTCTCTCTCACACACTCTCACTACCTTCAGATAATCTCTCTCTCTCTCTCTCACACTCTCCCTATCTTCAAATAATCTCTCTCTCTCGGACACACTCTCCCCATCTTCTGATAATCTCTCTCTCTCTCACACAATCTCCCTATCGTCAGATAATTTTTCTCTCTCGGACACACTTTCCCTATCTTCAGATAATCTCTCTCTCTCTCACACACATTCTCCTTATCTTCAGATAATATCTCTTTTTCTCTCTCACACTCTCCCTATCCTCAGATAATCTCTCTCTCACATTCTCGCTATTTTCAGATAATCTCTCTCTCTCTCACACTCTCCATATCGACAGACAAACTCTCTCTCTCACACACTCTCACTACCTTCAGATAATCTCTCTCTCTCGGTCACAATCTCCCGATCTTCAGAAAATCTCTCCCTCTCAGACACACTCTCCATATCCTCAGATTATCTCTCACTCACACATACTCTCCCTATCTTCAGATAATCTCTCTCTCTCTCAAACACTGTACCTATCTTCAGATAATATCTCTCTCTCGGACACACATTCCCGATCTTCAGATAATCTCTCCCTCTCACACACACTCTCCCTATCTTCAGATAATCTCTCCCTCTCACACACACTCTCCCTATCTTCAGATAATCTCTCTCTCCCTCTCACAAGCACTCTCCCTATCTTCAGATAATCTCTCCCTCTCACACACACTCTCCCTATGTCAGTTAATCTCTTTCTCTCACACACTCTCCCTATCTTCAGATAATCTTTCTCTCTCGGACCCACACTCTAGCTATCTTCAGATAATTTCTCTCTCTCGGACACACTCTCCCTATATTCAGATAATCTCTCTCTCTGTCACACACACAATCCCTCTCTTCAGATAATCTCTCTCTCTCTCTCTCACACCTCTCCCTATCTTCAGATAATCTCTCTCACACTCTCCCTATCTTCAGTTAATCTCTCTCTCTCACACTCTCCCTATCTTCAGATAATCTCTCTCTCCCTCTCACAAACACTCTCCCTATCTTCAGATAATCTCTCCCTCTCACACACACTCTCCCTATCTTCAGATACTCTCTCTCTCACACACACTCTCCGTATCTTCAGATAATCGCTCTCTCGCACACACTCTCGCTATCTTCAGATAATCACTCTCTCACACACACTCTCCCTTCCTTCAGATAATCTCTCTCTCTCACACACTCTCCCTACCTTCAGATAATCTCTCTCTCTCTCACACACACTCTCCCTACCTTCAGATAATCTCTCTCTCTCTCTCTCACACTCTCCCTATCTTCAAATAATCTCTCTCTCTCGGACACACTCTCCCCATCTTCTGATAATCTCTCTCTCTCTCACACAATCTCCCTATCATCAGATAATCTCTCTCTCTCACACACACTGCCTATCTTCAGCTGATCTCTCTCTCTCTCACACACTCTCCCATTCTTCAGATAATCTCTCTCTCTCTCATACACTCTCCCTATCTTCTGATAATCTCTCCCTCTCGGACACACTCTCCTCATCTTCTGATAATCTCGCTCTCTCTCACACACTCTCCCTATCGTCAGATAATTTCTCTCTCTCTCACATACTCTCCCTATGTTCAGATAATCTTTCTCTCTCGGACACACTCTCCCTATCTTCAGATAATCTCTCTCTCTCACACACTCCCTATCTTCAGATAATCTCTCTCTCTCTCTCGCACACACACCCTATTTTCAGATAATCTCTTTCTCTCTCACACACTCTCCCTACCTTCAGATAATCTCTCTCTCTCACTCACTCTCCCTATCTTCAGATAATCTCTCTCTCACATTCACACTCTACCTATCTTCAGATAATCTCTCTCTCACACACCCTCCCTGTCTTCAGATAATCTCTCTTGCACGCACTCTCCCTATCTTCAGATAATCTCTCCCTCTCTCTCACAATCCACCTATCTTCAGATAAACTCTCTCTCTCTCACACAATCTCCTTGGCATCAGATAATCTCTATCACACACACTCCCTATCTTCAGATAATCTCTCTCTCACACACACTCTCCCTATCTTCAGATAATCTCTCTCTCTCAGACTGTCCCTATCTTCAGGTAATCTCCCTCTCTCACACACTCTCCCTATCTTCAGATAATCTCTCTCTCACACTCTCCCTATCTTCATAAAATCTCTCTCTCTCACACTCTCCCTATCTTCAGATAATCTCCCTCTCTCTCACAATCTCCCTATCTTCAGATAATCTCTCCCTCTCACACACACTCTCCCTATCTTCAGATACTCTCTCTCTCGCACACACTCTCCCTATCTTCAGATAATCGCTCTCTCGCACACACTCTCCCTATCTTCAGATAATCACTCTCTCACACACACTCTCCCTACCTTCAGATAATCTCTCTCTCTCTCACACACTCTCACTACCTTCAGATAATCTCTCTCTCTCTCTCTCACACTCTCCCTATCTTCAAATAATCTCTCTCTCTCGGACACACTCTCCCCATCTTCTGATAATCTCTCTCTCTCTCACACAATCTCCCTATCGTCAGATAATTTTTCTCTCTCGGACACACTTTCCCTATCTTCAGATAATCTCTCTCTCTCTCACACACATTCTCCTTATCTTCAGATAATATCTCTTTTTCTCTCTCACACTCTCCCTATCCTCAGATAATCTCTCTCTCACATTCTCGCTATTTTCAGATAATCTCTCTCTCTCTCACACTCTCCATATCGTCAGACAAACTCTCTCTCTCACACACTCTCACTACCTTCAGATAATCTCTCTCTCTCACACACTCTCCCTACCTTCAGATAATCTCTCTCTCTCACACACACTCTCCCTACCTTCAGATAATCTCTCTCTCTCTCTCTCACACTCTCCCTATCTTCAAATAATCTCTCTCTCTCGGGCACACTCTCCCCATCTTCTGATAATCTCTCTCTCTCTCACACAATCTCCCTATCATCAGATAATCTCTCTCTCTCACACACACTGCCTATCTTCAGCTGATCTCTCTCTCTCTCACACACTCTCCCATTCTTCAGATAATCTCTCTCTCTCTCATACACTCTCCCTATCTTCTGATAATCTCTCCCTCTCGGACACACTCTCCTCATCTTCTGATAATCTCGCTCTCTCTCACACACTCTCCCTATCGTCAGATAATTTCTCTCTCTCTCACATACTCTCCCTATGTTCAGATAATCTTTCTCTCTCGGACACACTCTCCCTATCTTCAGATAATCTCTCTCTCTCACACACTCCCTATCTTCAGATAATCTCTCTCTCTCTCTCGCACACACACCCTATTTTCAGATAATCTCTTTCTCTCTCACACACTCTCCCTACCTTCAGATAATCTCTCTCTCTCACTCACTCTCCCTATCTTCAGATAATCTCTCTCTCACATTCACACTCTACCTATCTTCAGATAATCTCTCTCTCACACACCCTCCCTGTCTTCAGATAATCTCTCTTGCACGCACTCTCCCTATCTTCAGATAATCTCTCCCTCTCTCTCACAATCCACCTATCTTCAGATAAACTCTCTCTCTCTCACACAATCTCCTTGGCATCAGATAATCTCTATCACACACACTCCCTATCTTCAGATAATCTCTCTCTCACACACACTCTCCCTATCTTCAGATAATCTCTCTCTCTCAGACTGTCCCTATCTTCAGGTAATCTCCCTCTCTCACACACTCTCCCTATCTTCAGATAATCTCTCTCTCACACTCTCCCTATCTTCATAAAATCTCTCTCTCTCACACTCTCCCTATCTTCAGATAATCTCCCTCTCTCTCACAATCTCCCTATCTTCAGATAATCTCTCCCTCTCACACACACTCTCCCTATCTTCAGATACTCTCTCTCTCGCACACACTCTCCCTATCTTCAGATAATCGCTCTCTCGCACACACTCTCCCTATCTTCAGATAATCACTCTCTCACACACACTCTCCCTACCTTCAGATAATCTCTCTCTCTCTCACACACTCTCACTACCTTCAGATAATCTCTCTCTCTCTCTCTCACACTCTCCCTATCTTCAAATAATCTCTCTCTCTCGGACACACTCTCCCCATCTTCTGATAATCTCTCTCTCTCTCACACAATCTCCCTATCGTCAGATAATTTTTCTCTCTCGGACACACTTTCCCTATCTTCAGATAATCTCTCTCTCTCTCACACACATTCTCCTTATCTTCAGATAATATCTCTTTTTCTCTCTCACACTGTCCCTATCCTCAGATAATCTCTCTCTCACATTCTCGCTATTTTCAGATAATCTCTCTCTCTCTCACACTCTCCATATCGTCAGACAAACTCTCTCTCTCACACACTCTCACTACCTTCAGATAATCTCTCTCTCTCACACACTCTCCCTACCTTCAGATAATCTCTCTCTCTCACACACACTCTCCCTACCTTCAGATAATCTCTCTCTCTCTCTCTCACACTCTCCCTATCTTCAAATAATCTCTCTCTCTCGGACACACTCTCCCCATCTTCTGATAATCTCTCTCTCTCTCACACAATCTCCCTATCATCAGATAATCTCTCTCTCTCACACACACTGCCTATCTTCAGCTGATCTCTCTCTCTCTCACACACTCTCCCATTCTTCAGATAATCTCTCTCTCTCTCATACACTCTCCCTATCTTCTGATAATCTCTCCCTCTCGGACACACTCTCCTCATCTTCTGATAATCTCGCTCTCTCTCACACACTCTCCCTATCGTCAGATAATTTCTCTCTCTCTCACATACTCTCCCTATGTTCAGATAATCTTTCTCTCTCGGACACACTCTCCCTATCTTCAGATAATCTCTCTCTCTCACACACTCCCTATCTTCAGATAATCTCTCTCTCTCTCTCTCACACACACCATATTTTCAGATAATCTCTTTCTCTCTCACACACTCTCCCTATCTTCACATAACCTCTCTCTCTCACTCACTCTCCCTATCTTCAGATAATCTCCCTCTCACATTCACACTCTACCTATCTTCAGATAATCTCTCTCTCACACACCCTCCCTGTCCTCAGATAATCTCTCTTGCACGCACTCTCCCTATCTTCAGATAATCTCTCCCTCTCTCTCACAATCTCCCTATCTTCAGATAAACTCTCTCTCTCACACAATCTCCCTGGCATCAGATAATCTCTATCACACACACTCGCTATCTTCAGATAATCTCTCTCTCACACACAATCTCCCTATCTTCAGATAATATCTCTCTCTCAGACTGTCCCTATCTTCAGGTAATCTCACTCTCTCACACACTCTCCCTATCTTCAGATAATCTCTCTCTCACACTCTCCCTATCTTCATATAATCTCTCTCTCTCACACTCTCCCTATCTCCAGATAATCTCCCTCTCTCTCACAATCTCCCTATCTTCAGATAATCTCTCTCTCTCGCACACACTCTCCCTATCTTCAGATAATCGCTCTCTCGCACACACTCTCCCTATCTTCAGATAATCATTCTCTCACACACACTCTCCCTACCTTCAGATAAACTCTCTCTCTCTCTCTCTCACTCTCTCCCTATCTTCAAATAATCTCTCTCTCTCGGACACACTCTCCCCATCTTCTGATAATCTCTCTCTCACACAATCTCCCTATCGTCAGATAATTTTTCTCTCTCGGACACACTTTCCCTATCTTCAGATAATCTCTCTCTCTCAAACACATTCTCCTTATCTTCAGATAATATCTCCTTCTCTCTGTCACACTCTCCCTATCCTCAGATAATCTCTCTCTCTCACACACAATCTCCCTATCTTCAGATAATCTCTCTCTCACATTCTCGCTATATTCAGATAATCTCTCTCTCTCTCACACTCTCCATATCGTCAGACAAACTCTCTCTTTCACACACTCTCCCTACCTTCAGATAATCTCTCTCTCTCACACACTCTCACTACCTTCAGATAATCTCTCTCTCTCGGTCACAAACTCCCGATCTTCAGAAAATCTCTCCCTCTCAGACACACTCTCCATATCCTCAGATTATCTCTCACTCACACATACTCTCCCTATCTTCAGATAATCTCTCTCTCTCTCAAACACTGTACCTATCTTCAGATAATATCTCTCTCTCGGACACACATTCCCGATCTTCAGATAATCTCTCCCTCTCACACACACTCTCCCTATCTTCAGATAATCTCTCCCTCTCACACACACTCTCCCTATCTTCAGATAATCTCTCTCTCCCTCTCACAAGCACTCTCCCTATCTTCAGATAATCTCTCCCTCTCACACACACTCTCCCTATGTCAGTTAATCTCTTTCTCTCACACACTCTCCCTATCTTCAGATAATCTCTCTCTCCCTCTCACAAACACTCTCCCTATCTTCAGATAATCTCTCCCTCTCACACACACTCTCCCTATCTTCAGATACTCTCTCTCACACACACTCTCCCTATCTTCAGATAATCGCTCTCTCGCACGCACTCTCGCTATCTTCAGATAATCACTCTCTCACACACACTCTTCCTATCTTCAGATAATCTCTCTCTCACACACTCTACCTACCTTCAGATAATCTCTCTCTCTCTCACACACACTCTCCATACCTTCAGATAATCTCTCTCTCTCGGTCACAATCTCCCGATCTTCAGAAAATCTCTCCCTCTCGGACACACTCTCCCTATCCTCAGATAATCTCTCTCTCTCACACATACTCTCCCTATCTTCCGATGATCTCTCTCTCTCTCATACACTGTACCTATCTTCAGATAATATCTCTCTCTGGGACACACACTCCAGATCTTCAGATAATCTCTCCCTCTCACACACACTCTCCCTATCTTCAGATAATCTCTCTCTCCCTCTCAAAAACATTCTCCCTAACTTCAGATAATCTCTCTCTCTCACACACACTCTCCCTATCTTCAGATAATCTCTCTCTCTCTCACACACATTCTCCTTATCTTCAGATAATCTCTCTCTCTCACACTCTCCCTATCTTCAGATAATCTCTCTCTCTCACACACACTCCCCATCTTCAGCTGATCTCTCTCTCTCTCACACACTCTCCCAATCTTCAGATAATCTCTCTCTCTCTCATACACTTTCCCTATCTTCAGATAATATCTCTCTCTCGGAAACACTCTCCCCATCTTCTGATAATCTCTCTCTCTCTCACACACTCTCCCTATCTTCAGATAATTTCTCTCCCTCGGACACACTCTCCCTATCTTCAGATAATCTCTGTCAAACTCTCCCTAACTTCAGATAATCTCTCTCACACTCTCCCTATCTTCAGATAATCTCTCTCTCACACACTCCCTATCTTCATATAATCTCTCTCTCTCTCTCGCACACCCTCCCTATCTTCAGATAATCTCTTTCTCTCTGACACACTCTCCCTATCTTCAGGTAATCTCTCTCTCACACACAATCTCCCTATCTTCAGATAATCTCTCTCTCTCACACTGTCCCTATCTTCATGTAATCTCTCTCTCACACACATTCGCCCTATCTTCAGGTAATCTCACTCTCTCACACACTCTCCCTATCTTCAGATAATCTCTTTCTCACACTCTCCCTATCTTCATATAATCTCTCTCTCTCACACTCTCCCTATCTTCAGATAATCTCTCTCTCTCACACACTCTCCCTATCTTCAGATAATCTCTCTCTCCCTCTCACAAACAATCTCCCTATCATCAGATAATCTCTCCCTCTCACACACACTCTCCCTATCTTCAGATACTCTCTCTCTCGCACACACTCTCCCTATCTTCAGATAATCGCTCTCTCGCACACACTCTCCCTATCTTCAGATAATCACTCTCTCACACACACTCTCCCTACCTTCAGATAATCTCTCTCTCTCTCACACACTCTCCCTACCTTCAGATAATCTCTCTCTCTCTCTCTCACACTCTCCCTATCTTCAAATAATCTCTCTCTCTCGGACACACTCTCCCCATCTTCTGATAATCTCTCTCTCTCTCACACAATCTCCCTATCGTCAGATAATTTTTCTCTCTCGGACACACTTTCCCTATCTTCAGATAATCTCTCTCTCTCTCACACACATTCTCCTTATCTTCAGATAATATCTCTTTTTCTCTCTCACACTCTCCCTATCCTCAGATAATCTCTCTCTCACATTCTCGCTATTTTCAGATAATCTCTCTCTCTCTCACACTCTCCATATCGTCAGACAAACTCTCTCTCTCACACACTCTCACTACCTTCAGATAATCTCTCTCTCTCGGTCACAATCTCCCGATCTTCAGAAAATCTCTCCCTCTCAGACACACTCTCCATATCCTCAGATTATCTCTCACTCACACATACTCTCCCTATCTTCAGATAATCTCTCTCTCTCTCTCTCACACTCTCCCTATCTTCAAATAATCTCTCTCTCTCGGACACACTCTCCCCATCTTCTGATAATCTCTCTCTCTCTCACACAATCTCCCTATCGTCAGATAATTTTTCTCTCTCGGACACACTTTCCCTTTCTTAAGATAATCTCTCTCTCTCACACACTCCCTATCTTCAGATAATCTCTCTCTCTCACTCGCACACACAACCTATTTGCAGATAATCTCTTTCTCTCTCACACACTCTCCTTATCTTCACATAATTTCTCTCTCTCACTCACTCTCCCTATCTTCGGATAATCTCTCTCTCACATTCTCACTCTACCTATCTTCAGATAATCTCTCTCTCACACACCCTCCCTGTCTTCAGATAATCTCTCTTGCACGCACTCTCCCTATCTTCAGATAATCTCTCCCTCTCTCTCACAATCTCCCCTGCATCAGATAATCTCTATCACACACACTCCCTAACTTCAGATAATCTCTCTCTCACACACAATCTCCCTATCTTCAGATAATCTATCTCTCACACACCCTCCCTATCTACAGATAATCTCTCTCTCTCTCAATCACTCTCCCTATCTTCAGATGATCTCTCTCTCTCACATACACTCTCCCTATCTTCAGATAATCTCTCTCTCACACACTCCCTATCTTCAGATAATCTATCTCTCACACACCCTCCCTATCTTCAGATGATCTCTCTCTCTCACACACACTCTCCCTATCTTCAGATAATCGCTCTCTCACACACAATCTCCCTATCTTCAGATAATCTCTCTCTCTCACACTGTCCCTATCTTCATGTAATCTCTCTCTCACACACATTCGCCCTATCTTCAGGTAATCTCACTCTCTCACACACTCTCCCTATCTTCAGATAATCTCTTTCTCACACTCTCCCTATCTTCATATAATCTCTCTCTCTCACACACTCCCCCTATCTTCAGATAATCTCTCTCTCCCTCTCACAAACACTCTCCCTATCTTCAGATATTCTCTCCCTCTCACACACACTCTCCCTATCTTCAGATACTCTCTCTCTCGCCCACACTCTCCCTATCTTCAAATAATCGCTCTCTCGCACACACTCTCGCTATCTTCAGATAATCACTCTCTCACACACACTCTCCCTTCCTTCAGATAATCTCTCTCTCTCACACACTCTCCCTACCTTCAGATAATCTCTCTCTCTCTCACACACACTCTCCCTACCTTCAGATAATCTCTCTCTCTCTCTCTCACACTCTCCCTATCTTCAAATAATC
The DNA here is from genome assembly GCF_017639515.1 of Carcharodon carcharias. Taxonomy (NCBI): domain Eukaryota; kingdom Metazoa; phylum Chordata; class Chondrichthyes; order Lamniformes; family Lamnidae; genus Carcharodon; species Carcharodon carcharias. The sequence goes on along the minus strand of NW_024470737.1, from coordinate 2,895,712 downwards.
TCTCTCTCTCTCACACAATCTCCCTATCATCAGATAATCTCCCTCTCTCACACACACTGCCTATCTTCAGCTGATCTCTCTCTCTCCCACACTCTCCCATTCTTCAGATAATCTCTCTCTCTCTCATACACTCTCCCTATCTTCTGATAATCTCTCCCTCTCGGACACACTCTCCTCATCTTCTGATAATCTCGCTCTCTCTCACAAACTCTCCCTATCGTCAGATAATTTCTCTCTCTCTCACATACTCTCCCTATGTTCAGATAATCTTTCTCTCTCGGACACACTCTCCCTATCTTCAGATAATCTCTCTCTCTCACACACTCCCTATCTTCAGATAATCTCTCTCTCTCTCTCGCACACACACCCTATTTTCAGATAATCTCTTTCTCTCTCACACACTCTCCCTATCTTCACATAATCTCTCTCTCTCACTCACTCTCCCTATCTTCAGATAATCTCTCTCTCACATTCACACTCTACCTATCTTCAGATAATCTCTCTCTCACACACCCTCCCTGTCTTCAGATAATCTCTCTTGCACGCACTCTCCCTATCTTCAGATAATCTCTCCCTCTCTCTCACAATCCCCCAATCTTCAGATAAACTCTCTCTCTCTCACACAATCTCCCTGGCATCAGATAATCTCTATCACACACACTCCCTATCTTCAGATAATCTCTCTCTCACACACACTCTCCCTATCTTCAGATAATCTCTCTCTCTCAGACTGTCCCTATCTTCAGGTAATCTCACTCTCTCACACACTCTCCCTATCTTCAGATAATCTCTCTCTCACACTCTCCCTATCTTCATAAAATCTCTCTCTCTCACACTCTCCCTATCTTCAGATAATCTCCCTCTCTCTCACAATCTCCCTATCTTCAGATAATCTCTCCCTCTCACACACACTCTCCCTATCTTCAGATACTCTCTCTCTCGCACACACTCTCCCTATCTTCAGATAATCGATCTCTCGCACACACTCTCCCTATCTTCAGATAATCACTCTCTCACACACACTCTCCCTATCTTCAGATAATCTCTCTCTCTCTCACACACTCTCCCTACCTTCAGATAATCTCTCTCTCTCTCTCTCACACTCTCCCTATCTTCAAATAATCTCTCTCTCTCGGACACACTCTCCCCATCTTCTGATAATCTCTCTCTCTCTCACACAATCTCCCTATCGTCAGATAATTTTTCTCTCTCGGACACACTTTCCCTATCTTCAGATAATCTCTCTCTCTCTCACATTCTCCTTATCTTCAGATAATATCTCTCTCTCTCTCTCACACTCTCCCTATCATCTGATAATCTCTCTCTCTCACACACACACTGCTTATCTTCAGCTGATCTCTCTCTCTCTCTCACACTCTCCCATTCTTCAGATAATCTCTCTCTCTCTCATACACTCTCCCTATCTTCTGATAATCTCTCCCTCTCGGACACACTCTCCTCATCTTCTGATAATCTCGCTCACTCTCACACACTCTCCCTATCGTCAGGTAATTTCTCTCTCTCTCACATACTCTCCCTATGTTCAGAAAATCTTTCTCTCTCGGACACACTCTCCCTATCTTCAGATAATCTCTGTCAAACTCTCCCTATCTTCAGATAATCTCTCTCTCTCACACACTCCCTATCTTCAGATAATCTCTCTCTCTCTCTCGCACACACACCCTATTTGCAGATAATCTCTTTCTCTCTCACACACTCTCCTTATCTTCACATAATCTCTCTCTCTCACTCACTCTCCCTATCTTCAGATAATGTCTCTCTCACAGTCACACTCTACCTATCTTCAGATAATCTCTCTCTCACACACCCTCCCTATCTTCAGATAATCTCTCCCTCTCTCTCACAATCTCCCTATCTTCAGATAAACTCTCTCTCTCTCACACAATCTCCCCTGCATCAGATAATCTCTATCACACACACTCCCTAACTTCAGATAATCTCTCTCTCACACACAATCTCCCTATCTTCAGATAATCTATCTCTCACACACCCTCCCTATCTTCAGATAATCTCTCTCTCTCTCACACACATTCTCCTTATCTTCAGATAATATCTCTTTCTCTCTCTCACACTCTCCCTATCCTCAGATAATCTCTCTCTCTCACACACAATCTCCTTATCTTCAGATAATCTCTCTCTCACACTCTTGCTATTTTCAGATAATCTCTCTCTCTCTCACACTCTCCACATCGTCAGACAATCTCTCTCTTTCACACACTCTCCCTACCTTCAGATAATCTCTCTCTCTCTCACACACTCTCCCTACCTTCACATAATCTCTCTCTCTCACACTCTCCACATCGTCAGACAATCTCTCTCGTTCACACACTCTCCCTACCTTCACATTATCTCTCTCTCTCTCACATTCTCCTTATCTTCAGATAATATCTCTCTCTCTCTCTCACACTCTCCCTATCATCTGATAATCTCTCTCTCTCACACACACTGCCTATCTTCAGCTGATCTCTCTCTCTCTCTCACACTCTCCCATTCTTCAGATAATCTCTCTCTCTCTCATACACTCTCCCTATCTTCTGATAATCTCTCCCTCTCGGACACACTCTCCTCATCTTCTGATAATCTCGCTCACTCTCACACACTCTCCCTATCGTCAGGTAATTTCTCTCTCTCTCACATACTCTCCCTATGTTCAGAAAATCTTTCTCTCTCGGACACACTCTCCCTATCTTCAGATAATCTCTGTCAAACTCTCCCTATCTTCAGATAATCTCTCTCTCTCACACACTCCCTATCTTCAGATAATCTCTCTCTCTCTCTCGCACACACACCCTATTTGCAGATAATCTCTTTCTCTCTCACACACTCTCCTTATCTTCACATAATCTCTCTCTCTCACTCACTCTCCCAATCTTCAGATAATCTCTCTCTCTCTCATACACTTTCCCTATCTTCAGATAATATCTCTCTCTCGGAAACACTCTCCCCATCTTCTGATAATCTCTCTCTCTCTCACACACTCTCCCTATCTTCAGATAATTTCTCTCCCTCGGACACACTCTCCCTATCTTCAGATAATCTCTGTCAAACTCTCCCTAACTTCAGATAATCTCTCTCACACTCTCCCTATCTTCAGATAATCTCTCTCTCACACACTCCCTATCTTCATATAATCTCTCTCTCTCTCTCGCACACCCTCCCTATCTTCAGATAATCTCTTTCTCTCTGACACACTCTCCCTATCTTCAGGTAATCTCTCTCTCACACACAATCTCCCTATCTTCAGATAATCTCTCTCTCTCACACTGTCCCTATCTTCATGTAATCTCTCTCTCACACACATTCGCCCTATCTTCAGGTAATCTCACTCTCTCACACACTCTCCCTATCTTCAGATAATCTCTTTCTCACACTCTCCCTATCTTCATATAATCTCTCTCTCTCACACTCTCCCTATCATCAGATAATCTCTCTCTCTCACACACTCTCCCTATCTTCATATAATCTCTCTCTCCCTCTCTCAAACACTCTCCCTATCATCAGATAATCTCTCCCTCTCACACACACTCTCCCTATCTTCAGATACTCACTCTCTCGTACACACTCTCCCTATCTTCAGATAATCGCTCTCTCTCAGACTGTCCCTATCTTCAGGTAATCTCACTCTCTCACACACTCTCCCTATCTTCAGATAATCTCTCTCTCACACTCTCCCTATCTTCATAAAATCTCTCTCTCTCACACTCTCCCTATCTTCAGATAATCTCCCTCTCTCTCACAATCTCCCTATCTTCAGATAATCTCTCCCTCTCACACACACTCTCCCTATCTTCAGATACTCTCTCTCTCGCACACACTCTCCCTATCTTCAGATAATCGATCTCTCGCACACACTCTCCCTATCTTCAGATAATCACTCTCTCACACACACTCTCCCTATCTTCAGATAATCTCTCTCTCTCTCACACACTCTCCCTACCTTCAGATAATCTCTCTCTCTCTCTCTCACACTCTCCCTATCTTCAAATAATCTCTCTCTCTCGGACACACTCTCCCCATCTTCTGATAATCTCTCTCTCTCTCACACAATCTCCCTATCGTCAGATAATTTTTCTCTCTCGGACACACTTTCCCTATCTTCAGATAATCTCTCTCTCTCTCACATTCTCCTTATCTTCAGATAATATCTCTCTCTCTCTCTCACACTCTCCCTATCATCTGATAATCTCTCTCTCTCACACACACTGCCTATCTTCAGCTGATCTCTCTCTCTCTCTCACACTCTCCCATTCTTCAGATAATCTCTCTCTCTCTCATACACTCTCCCTATCTTCTGATAATCTCTCCCTCTCGGACACACTCTCCTCATCTTCTGATAATCTCGCTCACTCTCACACACTCTCCCTATCGTCAGGTAATTTCTCTCTCTCTCACATACTCTCCCTATGTTCAGAAAATCTTTCTCTCTCGGACACACTCTCCCTATCTTCAGATAATCTCTGTCAAACTCTCCCTATCTTCAGATAATCTCTCTCTCTCACACACTCCCTATCTTCAGATAATCTCTCTCTCTCTCTCGCACACACACCCTATTTGCAGATAATCTCTTTCTCTCTCACACACTCTCCTTATCTTCACATAATCTCTCTCTCTCACTCACTCTCCCTATCTTCAGATAATGTCTCTCTCACAGTCACACTCTACCTATCTTCAGATAATCTCTCTCTCACACACCCTCCCTATCTTCAGATAATCTCTCCCTCTCTCTCACAATCTCCCTATCTTCAGATAAACTCTCTCTCTCTCACACAATCTCCCCTGCATCAGATAATCTCTATCACACACACTCCCTAACTTCAGATAATCTCTCTCTCACACACAATCTCCCTATCTTCAGATAATCTATCTCTCACACACCCTCCCTATCTTCAGATAATCTCTCTCTCTCTCACACACATTCTCCTTATCTTCAGATAATATCTCTTTCTCTCTCTCACACTCTCCCTATCCTCAGATAATCTCTCTCTCTCACACACAATCTCCTTATCTTCAGATAATCTCTCTCTCACACTCTTGCTATTTTCAGATAATCTCTCTCTCTCTCACACTCTCCACATCGTCAGACAATCTCTCTCTTTCACACACTCTCCCTACCTTCAGATAATCTCTCTCTCTCTCACACACTCTCCCTACCTTCACATAATCTCTCTCTCTCACACTCTCCACATCGTCAGACAATCTCTCTCGTTCACACACTCTCCCTACCTTCACATTATCTCTCTCTCTCTCACATTCTCCTTATCTTCAGATAATATCTCTCTCTCTCTCTCACACTCTCCCTATCATCTGATAATCTCTCTCTCTCACACACACTGCCTATCTTCAGCTGATCTCTCTCTCTCTCTCACACTCTCCCATTCTTCAGATAATCTCTCTCTCTCTCATACACTCTCCCTATCTTCTGATAATCTCTCCCTCTCGGACACACTCTCCTCATCTTCTGATAATCTCGCTCACTCTCACACACTCTCCCTATCGTCAGGTAATTTCTCTCTCTCTCACATACTCTCCCTATGTTCAGAAAATCTTTCTCTCTCGGACACACTCTCCCTATCTTCAGATAATCTCTGTCAAACTCTCCCTATCTTCAGATAATCTCTCTCTCTCACACACTCCCTATCTTCAGATAATCTCTCTCTCTCTCTCGCACACACACCCTATTTGCAGATAATCTCTTTCTCTCTCACACACTCTCCTTATCTTCACATAATCTCTCTCTCTCACTCACTCTCCCAATCTTCAGATAATCTCTCTCTCTCTCATACACTTTCCCTATCTTCAGATAATATCTCTCTCTCGGAAACACTCTCCCCATCTTCTGATAATCTCTCTCTCTCTCACACACTCTCCCTATCTTCAGATAATTTCTCTCCCTCGGACACACTCTCCCTATCTTCAGATAATCTCTGTCAAACTCTCCCTAACTTCAGATAATCTCTCTCACACTCTCCCTATCTTCAGATAATCTCTCTCTCACACACTCCCTATCTTCATATAATCTCTCTCTCTCTCTCGCACACCCTCCCTATCTTCAGATAATCTCTTTCTCTCTGACACACTCTCCCTATCTTCAGGTAATCTCTCTCTCACACACAATCTCCCTATCTTCAGATAATCTCTCTCTCTCACACTGTCCCTATCTTCATGTAATCTCTCTCTCACACACATTCACCCTATCTTCAGATAATCTCACTCTCTCACACACTCTCCCTATCTTCAGATAATCTCTCTCTCACACTCTCCCTATCTTCATATAATCTCTCTCTCTCACACTCTCCCTATCTTCAGATAATCTCTCTCTCTCACACACTCTCCCTATCTTCATATAATCTCTCTCTCCCTCTCACAAACACTCTCCCTATCATCAGATAATCTCTCCCTCTCACACACACTCTCCCTATCTTCAGATACTCACTCTCTCGTACACACTCTCCCTATCTTCAGATAATCGCTCTCTCGCACACACTCTCGCTATCTTCAGATAATCACTCTCTCACACACACTCTCCCTTTCTTCAGATAATCTCTCTCTCTCACACATTCTCCCTACCTTCAGATAATCTCTCTCTCTCTCACACACACACTCTCCCTACCTTCAGATAATCTCTCTCTCTCTCTCTCACACTCTCCCTATCTTCAAATAATCTCTCTCTCTCGGACACACTCTCCCCATCTTCTGATAATCTCTCTCTCTCTCACACAATCTCCCTATCGTCAGATAATTTTTCTCTCTCGGACACACTTTCCCTATCTTCAGATAATCTCTCTCTCTCTCACATTCTCCTTATCTTCAGATAATATCTCTCTCTCTCTCTCACACTCTCCCTATCATCTGATAAACTCTCTCTCTCACACACACTGCCTATCTTCAGCTGATCTCTCTCTCTCTCTCACACTCTCCCATTCTTCAGATAATCTCTCTCTCTCTCATACACTCTCCCTATCTTCTGATAATCTCTCCCTCTCGGACACACTCTCCTCATCTTCTGATAATCTCGCTCACTCTCACACACTCTCCCTATCGTCAGGTAATTTCTCTCTCTCTCACATACTCTCCCTATGTTCAGAAAATCTTTCTCTCTCGGACACACTCTCCCTATCTTCAGATAATCTCTGTCAAACTCTCCCTATCTTCAGATAATCTCTCTCTCTCACACACTCCCTATCTTCAGATAATCTCTCTCTCTCTCTCGCACACACACCCTATTTGCAGATAATCTCTTTCTCTCTCACACACTCTCCTTATCTTCACATAATCTCTCTCTCTCACTCACTCTCCCTATCTTCAGATAATCTCTCTCTCACAGTCACACTCTACCTATCTTCAGATAATCTCTCTCTCACACACCCTCTCTGTCTTCAGATAATCTCTCTTGCACGCACTCTCCCTATCTTCAGATAATCGCTCTCTCGCACACACTCTCCCTTCCTTCAGATAATCTCTCTCTCTCTCACACACTCTCCCTACCTTCAGATAATCTCTCTCTCTCGGTCACACTCTCCCGATCTTCAGAAAATCTCTCCCTCTCGGACACACTCTCCCTATCCTCAGATAATCTCTCTCTCTCACACATACTCTCCCTATCTTCAGATAATCTCTCTCTCTCTCATACACTGTACCTACCTTCAGATAATATCTCTGTCTGGGACACACACTCCCGATCTTCAGATAATCTCTCCCTCTCACACACACTCTCCCTATCTTCAGATAATCTCTCTCTCTCACACTCTCCCTATCTTCAGATAATCTCTCTCTCCCTCTCAAAAACATTCTCCCTAACTTCAGATAATCTCTCCCTCTCACACACACTCTCCCTATCTTCAGATAATCTCTCTCTCTCACAAACATTCTCCTTATCTTCAGATAATCTCTCTCTCTCTCATACACTGTACCTACCTTCAGATAATATCTCTGTCTGGGACACACACTCCCGATCTTCAGATAATCTCCCCCTCTCACACACACTCTCCCTATCTTCAGATAATCTCTCTCTCCCTCTCAAAAACATTCTCCCTAACTTCAGATAATCTCTCCCTCTCACACACACTCTCCCTATCTTCAGATAATCTCTCTCTCTCACAAACATTCTCCTTATCTTCAGATAATCTCTCTCTCTCTCTCTCTCACACTCTCCCTATCTTCAGATAATCTCTCTCTCTCACACACACTCCCCATCTTCAGCTGATCTCTCTCTCTCTCACACACTCTCCCATTCTTCAGATAATCTCTCTCTCTCTCATACACTTTCCCTATCTTCAGATAATATCTCTCTCTCGGAAACACTCTCCCCATCTTCTGATAATCTCTCTCTCTCTCACACACTCTCCCTATCTTCAGATAATCTCTGTCAAACTCTCCCTAACTTCAGATAATCTCTCTCAAACTCTCCCTATCTTCAGATAATCTCTCTCTCACACACTCCCTATCTTCAGATAATCTCTCTCTCTCTCTCGCACACCCTCCCTATCTTCAGATAATCTCTTTCTCTCTGACAGACTTTCCCTATCTTCAGAGATTCTCTCTCTCTCACTCACTCTCCCTATCTTCAGATAATCACTCTCTCACATTCACACTCTACCTATCTTCAGATAATCTCTCTCTCTCACACAATCTCCATAGCATCAGATAATCTCTCTTTCACAAACACTCTCCCTATCTTCAGATAATCTCTCCCTCTCACACACACTCTCCCTATCTTCAGATAATCTCTCTCTCCCTCTCACAAGCACCTTCCCTATCTTCAGATAATCTCTCCCTCTCACACACACTCTCCCTATGTCAGTTAATCTCTTTCTCTCACAAACTCTCCCTATCTTCAGATAATTTCTCTCTCGGACCCACACTCTAGCTATCTTCAGATAATTTCTCTCTCTCGGACACACTCTCCCTATCTTCAGATAATCTCTCTCTCTGTCACACACACAATCCCTCTCTTCAGATAATCTCTCTCTCTCTTTCTCACACCTCTCCCTATCTTCAGATAATCTCTCTAACACTCTCCCTATCTTCAGATAATCTCTCTCTCTCACACTCTCCCTATCTTCAGATAATCTCTCTCTCCCTCTCACAAACACTCTCCCTATCTTCAGATACTCTCTCTCTCACACACACTCTCCCTATCTTCAGATAATCGCTCTCTCGCACACACTCTCGCTATCTTCAGATAATCACACTCTCACACACACTCTTCCTATCTTCAGATAATCTCTCTCTCGCACACACTCTCCCTACCTTCAGATAATCTCTCTCTCTCTCTCTCTCACACACTCTCCCTATCTTCAGATAATCTCTCTCGCACGCACTCTCCCTATCTTCAGATAATCTCTCCCTCTCTCTCACATACTCCTATCTTCAGATAATCTCTCTCTCTCACCCAATCTCCCTAGCATCAGATAATCTCTCTTTCACAAACACTCTCCCTATCTTCAGATAATCTCTCCCTCTCACACACACTCTCCCTATCTTCAGATAATCTCTCTCTCTCTCACACATTCTCCCTATCTTCAGATAATCTCTCTCTCTCACACTCTCCCTATTTTCAGATAATCTCTCTCTCACACTCTCCATATCGTCAGACAATCTCTCTCTTTCACACACTCTCCCTATCTTCAGATAATCTCTCTCTCGCACAATCTCCCTATCTTCAGATAATCTCTCTCTCACACTCTCGCTATCTTCATATAATCTCTCTCTCTCACACTCTCCCTATTTTCAGATAATCTCTCTCTCACACACACTCTCCATATCGTCAGACAATCTCTCTCTTTCACACACTCTCCCTACCTTCAGATAATCTCTCTCTCTCTCACACACTCTCCCTACCTTTAGATAATCTCTCTCGGTCACAATCTCCCGATCTTCAGAAAATTCTCCCTCTCAGACACACTCTCCCTATCCTCAGATTATCTCTCACTCACACATACTCTCCCTATCTTCAGATAATCTCTCTCTCTCTCAAACACTACCTATCTTCAGATAATATCTCTCTCTCGGACACACATTCCCGATCTTCAGATAATCTCTCCCTCTCACACACACTCTCCCTATCTTCAGATAATCTCTCCCTCTCACGCACACTCTCCCTATGTCAGTTAATCTCTTTCTCTCACACACTCTCCCTATCTTCAGATAATCTCTCTCTCCCTCTCAAAAACATTCTCCCTAACTTCAGATAATCTCTCCCTCTCACACACACTCTCCCTATCTTCAGATAATCTCTCTCTCTCTCACACACATTCTCCTTATCTTCAGATAATCTCTCGGTCTCTCTCTCACACTCTCCCTATCTTCAGATAATCTCTCTCTCACACACACTCCCCGTCTTCAGCTGATCTCTCTCTCTCTCACACACTCTCCCATTCTTCAGATAATCTCTCTCTCTCTCACACACTCTCCCTATCTTCAGATAATTTCTCTCCCTCGGACACACTCTCCCTATCTTCAGATAATCTCTGACAAACTCTCCCTAACTTCAGATAATCTCTCTCACACTCTCCCTATCTTCAGATAATCTCTCTCTCACACATTCTCCCTATCTTCAGATTATCTCTCTCTCTCACACTCTCCCTATTTTCAGATAATCTCTCTCTCACACACACTCTCCATATCGTCAGACAATCTCTCTCTTTCACACACTCTCCCTACCTTCAGATAATCTCTCTCTCTCTCACACACTCTCCCTACCTTTAGATAATCTCTCTCTCTCTCGGTCACAATCTCCCGATCTTCAGAAAATTCTCCCTCTCAGACACACTCTCCCTATCCTCAGATTATCTCTCACTCACACATACTCTCCCTATCTTCAGATAATCTCTCTCTCTCTCAAACACTACCTATCTTCAGATAATATCTCTCTCTCGGACACACATTCCCGATCTTCAGATAATCTCTCCCTCTCACACACACTCTCCCTATCTTCAGATAATCTCTCCCTCTCACGCACACTCTCCCTATGTCAGTTAATCTCTTTCTCTCACACACTCTCCCTATATTCAGAAAATCTCTCTCTCCCTCTCAAAAACATTCTCCCTAACTTCAGATAATCTCTCCCTCTCACACACACTCTCCCTATCTTCAGATAATCTCTCTCTCTCTCACACACATTCTCCTTATCTTCAGATAATCTCTCGGTCTCTCTCTCACACTCTCCCTATCTTCAGATAATATCTCTCTCTCGGAAACACTCTCCCCATCTTCTGATAATCTCTCTCTCTCTCACACACTCTCCCTATCTTCAGATAATCTCTGACAAACTCTCCCTAACTTCAGATAATCTCTCTCACACTCTCCCTATCTTCAGATAATCTCTCTCTCACACATTCTCCCTATCTTCAGATAATCTCTCTCTCTCACACTCTCCCTATCTTCAGATAATCTCTCTCTCTCTCACACTCTCCATATCGTCAGACAATCTCTCTCTTTCACACACTCTCCCTACCTTCAGATAATCTCTCTCTCTCTCACACACTCTCCCTATCTTCAGATAATTTCTCTCGCACGCACTCTCCCTATCTTCAGATAATCTCTCCCTCTCTCTCACATACTCCCTAACTTCAGATAATCTCTGTCTCTCACACAATCTCCCTAGCATCAGATAATCTCTCTTTCACACACATTCTCCCTATCTTCAGATAATTTTTCTCTCTCACACTCTCCCTATATTCATATAATCTCTCTCTCACACATTCTCCCTATCTTCAGATTATCTCTCTCTCTCACACTCTCCCTATTTTCAGATAATCTCTCTCTCTCTCACACTCTCCATATCGTCAGACAATCTCTCTCTTTCACACACTCTCCCTAGCTTCAGATAATCTCTCTCTCTCTCACACACTCTCCTTATCTTCAGATAATCTCTCTCTCTCACACTCTCCCTATCTTCAGATAATCTCTCTCTCACACACTCTCCCTATCTTCAGATTATCTCTCCCTCTCACACAATCTCCCTATCTTCAGATAATCTCTCTCTCACACTCTCGCTATCTTCATATAATCTCTCTCTCTCACACTCTCCCTATCTTCAGATAATCTCTCTCTCTCTCACACTCTCCATATCGTCAGACAATCTCTCTCTTTCACACACTCTCCCTATCTTCAGATAATCTCTCTCTCTCTCACACACTCTCCCTACCTTCAGATAATCTCTCTCTCTCGGTCACAATCTCCCGATCTTCAGAAAATCTCTCCCTCTCAGACACACTCTCCCTCTCCTCAGATTATCTCTCACTCACACATACTCTCCCTATCTTCAGATAATCTCTCTCTCTCTCAAACACTGTACCTATCTTCAGATAATATCTCTCTCTCGGACACACATTCCCGATCTTCAGATAATCTCTCCCTCTCACACACACTCTCCCTATCTCAGATAATCTCTCCCTCTCACACACACTCTCCCTATCTTCAGATAATCTCTCCCTCTCACTCACACTCTCCCTATGTCAGTTAATCTCTTTCTCTCACCCATTCTCCCTATCTTCAGATAATCTCTCTCTCTCGGACCCACACTCTAGCTACCTTCAGATAATTTCTCTCTCTCGGACACACTCTCCCTATCTTCAGATAATCTCTCTCTCTGTCACACACACTATCCCGCTCTTCAGATAATCTCTCTCTCTCTCTCTCTCTCACACCTCTCCCTATCTTCAGATAATCTCTCTAACACTCTCCCTATCTTCAGATAATCTCTCTCTCTCACACTCTCCCTATCTTCAGATAATCTCTCTCTCCCTCTCACAAACACTCTCCCTATCTTCAGATAATCGCTCTCTCGCACACACTCTCCCTAACTTCAGATAATTTATCTCTCTCAGTCACAATCTCCCGATCTTCAGAAAATCTCTCCCTCTCGGACACACTCTCCCTATCCTCAGATAATCTCTCTCTCTCTCATACACTGTACCTATCTTCAGATAATCTCTCTCTCCCTCTCAAAAACATTCTCCCTATCTTCAGAAAATCTCTCCCTCTCGGACACACTCTCCCTATCTTCAGATAATCTCTCTCTCTCACACTCTCCCTATCTTCAGATAATCTCTCTCACACACACTCTCCCTATCTTCAGATAATCTCTCCCTCTCACACACACTCTCCCTATCTTCAGATAATCTCTCTCTCTCTCACACATTCTCCCTATCTTCAGATAATCTCTCTCTCTCACACTCTCCCTATTTTCAGATAATCTCTCTCTCACACTCTCCATATCGTCAGACAATCTCTCTCTTTCACACACTCTCCCTATCTTCAGATAATCTCTCTCTCGCACAATCTCCCTATCTTCAGATAATCTCTCTCTCACACTCTCGCTATCTTCATATAATCTCTCTCTCTCACACTCTCCCTATTTTCAGATAATCTCTCTCTCACACACACTCTCCATATCGTCAGACAATCTCTCTCTTTCACACACTCTCCCTACCTTCAGATAATCTCTCTCTCTCTCACACACTCTCCCTACCTTTAGATAATCTCTCTCTCTCTCGGTCACAATCTCCCGATCTTCAGAAAATTCTCCCTCTCAGACACACTCTCCCTATCCTCAGATTATCTCTCACTCACACATACTCTCCCTATCTTCAGATAATCTCTCTCTCTCTCAAACACTACCTATCTTCAGATAATATCTCTCTCTCGGACACACATTCCCGATCTTCAGATAATCTCTCCCTCTCACACACACTCTCCCTATCTTCAGATAATCTCTCCCTCTCACGCACACTCTCCCTATGTCAGTTAATCTCTTTCTCTCACACACTCTCCCTATATTCAGATAATCTCTCTCT